>NW_009649076.1:35987-92600 GCF_000708025.1 Charadrius vociferus
AATTACAAGCTATACAGCTGCAGGGGAGGAGACACCAACTTTTATGTAGAATTCTGGAGCCCGACCAAACAGAAATTTAGCAGAGAATCTTATTTTGGTTTGTAATTTTGTTTTCACTGTTGAACACTGCTATGATTTAATTGCTGCCGCAAGTTATTTAAACATATCATTACATACGTTACTATGCAACATATAAAAAGGTAATACATATATTAAAGCATATGCACATGCAATACTTTTCTGTGGCATATGGGTGAATAATAGTGACTTCAGATATGAAGCTAACTCTCATCTAACTGAGTTTTATCAAGTAACCTCATAACTCTGATGCTAGCTTGAAAAAGTTACTTCTGATTTGCACTATTTGTGAAAACGTTACCCACTTCACCACCTAGAATCTTCTTTTGAGGTTGACATTTCTCTTTCTCTTGGCATTCTCTTTTCATGTATCATAGAATCATAGAACTCCGGGTTGGAAGGGACCTCAGGGATCATCTGGTCCAACCTTTCTTGCCAAAAGCACGGTCTAGGCAAGATGGCCCAGCTCCCTGTCCAGCGGAGTCTTGAAAGTGTCCAATGTTGGGGAATCCACCACTTCCCTGCGGAGATTTTTCCAACGGCTGATTGTTCTCATTGGGGAAAATTTTCCTCTGGTGTCCAGCTGGAATCTCCCCAGGAGTAACTTGTACCCATCACCCCTCATCTTTTCTGCGTGACTCCTTGTAAAAAGGGAGTCTCCATCTCCTTTGTAGCCACGGTGTAAATACTGGATCGTGGTGATAAGGTCTCCTGTGAGCCTTCTTTTCTCAAGGCTGAACAAACCCAATTCTCTCAGCCTTTCCTCATACGGAGGGCTTCCCAGTCCTTTAATCGTCTTGGTGGTCCTTCTCTGGACCTTCTCCAGCCTGTCCATGTCTTTTTTTGCAAAGCAGGGACCAAAACTGAACACAGTATTCCAGGTGTGGCCTGACAAGCCAGAGGATCAAAACTGATTTGGGGTGGTGGGAAGAAAGAAACATGATCCTTTTCAAGTTCCTTTCCAAATGAAACCAACCCCACTGACAGCCCCAAATCAGAACTCAAGGCTTTGCCCCGCAGGTCTTCTAAATCCATACTTTATCATGTGTTGTCCCCTTAAGAACTTTTGTCTTGTCTGTAGAAAAACCTGTTTCTGTTCCTTCGGCCACCTGACATTTATTTTAAAATATCTAATTCCTAATATGTGGTTATGAGTTTTGCAAGTAATGATTAATCCAGAAAATTTTTACCTCAATTGAAAAAGCCATCCTGAAACTAATTCCGTTAGTGTTGATTCCATTAAGCTTAACATTACTTGCCATCCAACGTATGAAAAATACACGCAATTTGCAAAAATAAACCCCACTTCTACATTATCCCTCTTTTCTTTCATATGTACTAGACTAGAGTATTGCTTTGTGTTCACAGCAACAAACTCACTTTCTCGCCCAACCCTTAGGGCTTCCTGCACATGGATTAAAAAGTCAAACCTGCGATAGGAACCAGTGAACTGGTGAGCACAACTGGGGGAAAATTCTAGTGAGTTCATACGTTTCAAAGAAAACGGTAAAATCTTCTCATTACACAGAGAAGAGATAATCCGCTCCGCATCGGGTTCATTCTGATCCTTTGACACTTACAAATATTCATGCTGCGAAGCAGATGGTTTTTCTGGCACATCTTGGGGTTTCCCTGAGAATTCGGCTTCTACTTGTTCCTTATGTGCTTGTCTCAGGAGCTCAGCCATTGAAACTTCTGCCTCACTCCTGGGAGTACTGTCCTGAAAAGGAGAATAACTGACGGACACGTCTTCCTCAGAGACAATAGGAGGGTGTTCAGTTGGCTCACTGTCCTTAGATATTCTGTGCTGTTCTTCTTGCTTATGTCTTGAACTGTACAGTTCTTCTGGCAGCGCAGAAAACCCTTTAAAAAACCAGAGAGACGAGAAATGTCATTACAAGTCTTGCGAGAATGCAGGAAGTCCTTTTCATTCCCCACGTGCATTTAAAATCCCTGGATGGGACACGTTACCTGACATTTTTAGACATCTTGAGCGGGAGAGGACATAACCTCTCCAAGTAGCTGAAGGAACACCAGATTACCAGAACTCTTGCCAAATAGTGAATCTAGGCAAAATAAAATTTACCCAGAATTTTACCTAGAGTAATTAATCTTGAAACCCTCAAAGTATGAAAGAAGATTCAGAACAGGTTTGTTCCAGCAGATCAGAATAGGTTTTAGTGACTCCCTCCCTCCCCCCATTATTTATCTGCTTATGGAAAAAATAACTGCACAACTACAGACAAGGAAATTCATACAGGACTAGGTGCAAGAAGCAGATAATTTACGTGCTTCCAAGAATAAGAACAAACCCACCCACCCCCAGCCCCAGATCCCAAAGGAAGGGCTCTCATTCTGCAAAAAATGTAAAATAACACACGCGTTTATTCTGTTCCACAGGCTACAAGTCACAAGCTTGGGCTTCTGATTTTCCTTACTCGCCACATTCACTAGGAACCTAATTGAACCCTGGAGAATAGCTCGGGGGAAAACATAACTGCTTGCACTGAATTTGAGCTGGACATGGAGGTTCTAAAACTAGTCGGTTGTAATACTAGAATGCTCATTAGAGCAAACAAGCTTCTATTCCTACATTCTTTTAAAGATGGGATGTTTGCAGCTGTCTGATACTTTACCAAGCTACTGGTTCAATACTAAGTTAAGGGTGTGAAAGTATCGCTTCCAGAAAAGAGAGAATTTTATTTCACAAAATTTGGAAGCGTTTCTTTAGTTTCCAACCACTGATCTAATCTACTAATCTTCTACACTTAAGAAATCCCACAGCATCGCAGCAGAATGCCGATACCCTGGATACTGTTAACAGATTATCCCAGTCAAACGTTCCATAACAGAAGCTATCGTTCAGAGGAGATAACCCGGGCAGTCTGGATCGGGAGGCGTTTACCTTCGCTGTGGTCCAATCCTATCGTCTGTTCAATTTCTGCGTAGGTGCGAGTGCCGTGGACCTGCATGGAGTCTATGCCGCTGGTCTCCATTAGGTGCACAATATCCATTCGGTTGATTTTTGTAAGACACTGGGTAAGATTTGTATCTGTGGCATTAGAACGACACCATGGAGCTGAGTTAAGGATTTCACACGCTCCCTCTTCCCTTCCATTTTCCATATGAAGGACATATATAGGATACTGAGCAATATAACATCGTATATAAAATACAGATGCATTTAGAAGCATTGCTATGTAAAATCTAAAATTAACTGAAAAATTGCTACTCATTTTGTTTTTTCCTCTAACAAATTTGTTTAGTTTCCCCAAACATTTTTTCAGTTTAGGAAAAAGAAGCCTCAGTGTTTTTCCGCTTCTTGGCTGTAAGATGTTCTGCCTTGCCCTCAAATAAACAGGATTAAACTAGTTTCTCCAAGAATCCTCTGATACGCCATGTTATACAGACAAGCTTACAAAAAAAAGTAAGTACAATCTACGGTCATTCTTTCTGTAGCCCAAATTTTACCCAAATTTTCTTTTGATTATAACACACATCTGTCACCTCCATGAGCAAATTTGAGGCAGTTATAAGTACTATCTCTGGAAACGAACCTGTTGCGTGTTTCCCATCCCTTTCAAGCCAGTATTTGAGGAGTGCATGGCTCTGGTCTTGAAGTGAATTAGGATTTTCAATGCGGATCTGGTGAATTTGCTCTTCTGTGAAATCCAGTTCTCTTGCCAGCTCTGAAAAAGAAATCCGGCTCTGTAAAGATGTCTTTTTCTTTCTCCCCGCCCGACACCTTTTTTTTTGCGGCTGTCAGCAGCAAAGGGGATTACCAACTTTTCTGAAACCAATTTCTCTTTGCTTCTATGTACCTTGTGTTATATTTAGAGACGATGTTAAACAGTAAATTCATGACAAAGACAGAAACGGGTGACGCCTAGAAGCGATGGGTCTGCGGGAGCTTCTCTTTCTTGTGTCTACTGTTCCCAGTTCTCAGAGGCACAACACTACTGACAAAATTTAGCAGCGACAAGCCGTCAAACAGAGTGTAGTTGCAGAAATAGCACACGAGCAGATAAAAATATCTCTAGTTACAGAGCACCACGCTCAGCAGATTCTACCCTCTGAAACGTCGAGTATTTCAGAAACTTTGATCAAAGTCTAGTAAAGGAATTCATTTTAAGTAACAGCATTTTGCAGGGCCAGATTGAAGCATAATACTCCTACTCCCCTGGACTTTTTTATTTAAAGAAAAGTAAATGTCTACGAATTACAGTCGAAAACCAAAAATTGGAAATGTGAGACTAAGAATAACTGATGCCTTTGTGACGTAGCGGAGGCTCAGACTGCAGTCCAGTAAAGAGAAAAGGTTTAATAGTCTGTAACACCTTTATTGTATCCAGAACCAGGAACAGCTTTCTGCCATCACCAAACTACGACGCAACTGTTGAAACAGGTCATGAAATGAGTTAAAGCCACAAAGAATTTGTGAGATTCTTGCTGTTATTCCTGGTCTCCAGATTCCCGCTTCTTTCACAAAGAAGGATTCATATCCTTTTCCACTGTCATTATCGCCATAGCGGCATGGACTTGATTTTGGAGGGTGTCATGTTCTAACAGGGTGGAGGGAACCCTAACCGCAAACCCCAGATAACCTTATTTCAGGCTGGTTCGTAAACTGGTGCAACTTCAAACTTCGCCAAACATACAGTAACTAGGCTTTAGATTCAAATCCTAGGTTGTCAAATAAGTTTGGACAGAAAACCACCACTATTTTATCCCCCAAAGTAACATTTGACAGGGTAATCTTTACTATAATCACTCTTTACCATAATATAAGACAGGTATATATTACATATATATAATGTAGGTATATTACCCTCCCCTCTCTAAAACGCTATAAAACATTGATGTCTATTTGGATGAGCATCCATTTTTTTCTAATTTTGTTTTCAGAACTGTCTATTCGTTTATACAGCACGTTCAGCAGATTCCTCATCTGTTACATCGCAAGTCCTACTGATTTCAAGATAATCCATGTTGGGATGAGTGACATACGCTCCTGGTCTTCTCCATGCATTGAAATAGAGGACAGGAAAGGAAGAGGTGAGGAACATACGCAAAAGTATCAGTGATATTTTGCGTGTACTCTGAAGACACTTAAAAAAACGGTATAGAGCACAAACTTCATTATCAAGGAGTCAACATTTTTTTCTCTAGTATACAACTCTTATTTATCTCCTAGAGCCTTGCTTGTTTTCAGGAGCGTGGTATTGCTCTAGGGATAGATGCAAAAAAGCGTAGACCTGATTTAATTGTTTTTTGCAGCAATCTTTTGTCGGATTGCAGAGTTTGACACAACACTGAGATTTCTGCGCAGCTCCAGGTTTTTTTGTAAACACTTTTGAGCTGATTTGCAGTGATAGACATCTGCATTTCATTCTGTGTTACTTTCACTTGTCCCCAGTAACGTTAACGGTCTCGGCTCTATTAAATCCATAATATTAAAGTGATTGTTACATATAGGTCCCTTTTTATCCCCTTTTCCTCAGCGCAATTCTGCAGAAAAGAAGCTGATGTCATTTATCCCCACAGTGTCCTCCCAGCTCAGGAGTTCCCGAATGCAAACGACGGTTATTCATGTATTCATATATCTTCTAGCTAGAGTTGTTGCATTTTGCAAGAAAGAATAAGGTAACATATGCCAGCTCTTTGTCACCCTCTCGTCCCAGGAGTTTTTCCTCCACAGCAAGCGCAGAGGCCTCACCTCTGCATCCGAATCCTTACCTAAAAGGCTACAGGAATCTTAGTAACCAGAAGACATTGAGCTACTGAAATATTTCTATAAAACATCTTTAGGTAATGGTGAAATCATCTGAAAGAAACATGAAACAAGGGAGGAATGCTGCCCTCCTTTCTCTCTGGCGTAGACGACATGCATTTTACCTGTCCAGCTGAAGCCAAGATGATCGGCAATGTGGGCCAGTCTTTCCTCTGTCCTTTCCTGATCATCCTGTTGATCTAAAGGTCAAAGAGAGCCACAAGTTGCCTTTTACAAGTTAAAAACCGTTTTCGTAGGTGATATAGCCCAAGAAGGGAAAGCGCTTTTTCTTTTTTTCTACCTGCTGTAATCTAAATGTGGCTGCTACAACTGGGTGACTAAAGGGAGGACTGTAAATCCCCAGGTTAAAAAAAACCCAAACAACAAAAAGCTTGATTTTTCAAAAAGCACAGGACTACAGGACTGTCTACATTTTCTATTTGAAAATCAGGCTTTCGTGAGAAAATCTAAAGGAGGACTGAAGTGCCTACTGTGCCTATTTTGGCCAAGCGGTTTATTCTAAAACGTCATTCTATCATTAAATTGAAGACTTTAACTAAGTCAAGAGCCATAATTTTCCATGCCTCCTTAGTAAATGCCAACGTTGAAAAACTCATCTGGACTGGTGCTTCTAATTTTGTTCTTTCTGTTGTAGTGAAAGTTTTGTTCCAACAGTCCATATGGCACTTCGTATTATGGTTTGTATTTGAGATATTGTTAATTTAAGTGTCTTTGACCCTTTTAACGGAGCGATACGAAATACTGAGAATGAAGGCAAGGAAAAAATCAGATGTTCATCCGCCAGCCTTCAGTTATTTCTGTAACGGCGAGACTGACTGTTCCTCCCATCCCCAAAGCTAACTTGAGGATGGCAGAATTTGAGTTTTGATTTTCCCTGAATGCACACACGGATTGCGATATCTCAGATTTAGAAACTTGCTTAGGGTTAACGATATAGGCATGTTTCATTTTAGCTAATGGCTTTCCATCACGGCTACTCAGGAATAGGACAGAAGTAGGCGAGAGGAAAACCAAACACCAGAAAACTTGTACTAAAGTTACTGGTGACACAGAATTTTCTTGAGACACGGATCGTCAAAAGAAAAAAAAGGAACATGAAAAACTTAATTGTTGAAAACTTCTGCAGATTTCTTTGTGTAAGAGCTCAAAAGAAAATGAAGTTGCCTGTCGCAGTTTCAAGCAACGCCCAAATATTTCATTATTAGTAAAAATCAATAGTTAAGAATAGGGCCAGGGAAAGCCAAAAGCCAAAATGTGCATGACCTGAGCAATCAGTTTAATGGCAAAACAATACCTATTTTTAGAAGTGTTATTTTTTGTTAAGGTAACACTTCCTATAAGGGTTCATGGTTTGCAATCTTGAGATTGTTTCACAGACAAGAAAAATACAAACACAACACAAAAACACAAACACAGCTCACATGGGAAAAAAAAAAAAAAAAAAAAAAAACCAACACAGCTAACCACCAAAAGCTTAAAAGAAAAGGGCACACAGATTCCACGTGTATACAAACATACATACACGCGCACACACACCCCAAAGGAAACAGAAAACCAAAAAGTTTAATTCATGACATGCGTCGCACAGGGAATCCCAGTCGTTGGCAAATACCTTCAGCATGGTCATGGACATTTTCATCAGGGATACGTTCAATCTGAGTCTCTACAGACTCATCCCAAATGGGTCTGGTGTCAAAGATGTCTTCAGGAACTGACTGCTGGGTAAGAAAAGGGCACACAGATTCCACGTGTATACAAACATACATACACGCGCACACACACCCCAAAGGAAACAGAAAACCAAAAAGTTTAATTCATGACATGCGTCGCACAGGGAATCCCAGTCGTTGGCAAATACCTTCAGCATGGTCATGGACATTTTCATCAGGGATACGTTCAATCTGAGTCTCTACAGACTCATCCCAAATGGGTCTGGTGTCAAAGATGTCTTCAGGAACTGACTGCTGGGTCTCACTGGATGGCACATTTTCAATAACTGAAACTTCTAGGGCGCTACTGCTTTCATCATCTGAAACTAATTCTTGTTCTCTCTCTGACTGCGTGAGTCTTTCCACTAATTTAGAAGCTTCATCACTAATTTCTTCAAAGAATTCTATGGAGTTTTTGTAAAGGTCAAAGAACTGTTCCTTACTTTCTTTTGTGGGACTAAAAGCACTGCGGGAGGCTGTAGTGCTTCTGCTTTTAACTGGCAGCCGTGATGAAAATACCTTGGATCTTGCTGCTGTTGCCTCATCTGAGTCTAGCTCAAACTTCATCTCTCTCTCCCTCTCCCTGGTCTCTGCTTCTGCCTCAGCATAACTCCTAGCTTTTACTGAACGTTTAGTCTTTGGGTCCACGGGACTACTCGCATCGGATTCAGATTTACTTCGGTTATCTTGTTTCGTAGGTAGTTTGCTTGTCACGTCGAGAGCTTTGGGTGACTCTAGCTTGCGGACAGATGTGTCTGTGTACGAATACTGTTGTTCAGCTTTTTGGAAAGCTGCTTTGATGGGAATTTTAGACTTTGGTTTTGCTTGGTCGTCTTTTCCTTCACACTGCAAACCGTCTAGGAAGTCGTCTGCGGGAAGGCTCTCATTTTCCGATTGTTGCAAGGGCTGCGATGCAGCAGCGGCTGTTCTTACAGGAATTTTGGATTTGCTTTCACAAGAAGGCACTCTCTCCATTAGAGCAGTAGGGATTTCAATCACAGATCTCTGTTCCTCTGGTGAAGAGTCTGGGGACTCATCACCCTGTTCAGAACAAACCGATCTAGTGACTTTGGAAAAATCTACTTCATCTTCTCCTACAGACTGCTCAGGAGAGATAGGGCAAGGCACCTGGCTGCTGTCAACCACGTCAGTCTCCATTCCGGAGAGGGGCTCAGCTTCAGAGGCAGCAGTTTCTTTCTTTGGTGATTTCGAGGAAGCTGAAATACCCATTTTAATCGGAATTCGGGATTTAAGATCTGCTTTTGTGGTGCCTACGCTGACACCTTCACCCGTCATTTCTTCTGATTTATCACTAGACTCAGATGCTGGGGGTGAACATTTCAATGTATCTTTTTCTTGTATACCCGAGTCCTCTGACTCTGAAGGGGAAAATGGATCCGGTGAGCTCTTCAGCTTAGAAGATTCCGCCTCTGCTGCTTCTTTCACTTCTTCAGATAAAGAAACTTCTTCCTGAGGCTGCTGCCCCACTTGGAAGAAGTGAAAGCTTTCATCTGGATAGCTCCTTTTGGTCATGTCAATGGCTCCACTCCTAGTCATTTCAAACAACTTTCCTTCCTGAAAAAGAAAAGGATTTTGTTCACTAAGTGGTGTCCCTTCTTCGGTGGGTGTTCTGGCCGGCGTTGTATCAGGTGTGGTCCCTTGTGATCGCCTGTCTACCATCAACCCAAATATCTTTTGTTCCTCTTCTTTCACCCGAGCTTCAAAAGCTTCATCATCTTCACGGATTTCACTCCACATATCAGAATCCACATCAGTTTTAGTGATGACAACTTGACTGATCAAGTTCTCCGTTTCATCTGTCACGTCCTCAAGGGGAGATTCAGCTAATTTTGTGGAATCTGATGCTGAAGACCCTTGTGACGTTTTCTGAAATGCATCCTCTGGTTTTGGCTCTATTTCCATGTATACTTCCTCTGATGAGTGATATTCACTACCTGTGTCTCTGCCAAGTAAAGCTCCACCAGTCTGAGCTTTTCCTTCTCCAATGGAATATTTTTCCCTAGACAGCAGACTTCTACCAGATCCTACCTCGCTGTCAGAGTCAGTAAAGAAATGGTCAGAAGATACATTTTCGTACGGGCTTACTATATAAGGAGCACTACTCTCAGCAGCATCTGCTACACAACTTTCAAGCGCCACTGTTTCAGTGGTAAGGGATGAATACTCTGGTAAGGGTTCCTCAGCACGGGTATCTCTTTGAGATGTTTCACAATCTGTATCTGCTTTTCCCAAATCCCTTCCCAAAGCAGAACGGTCAGTGGTATCATCTTCAGCCACTTCACCATCTTGTGGTACAGAGTACTCAGTGGTACTGCGTCCACAAGAACTACCATCTATTTTCTCAGACACAGTGCCTGTAGAAACGAGATCTGTGTGCGTTAACACCACAGCGGTTTTGACATCTTTTTCGTGTTGCGGTAGTGTTAGCGAAGACTCAACATGAACTTCTTTTTGAGAACTGTCACCAAGGGAATGACACGGGGTACCCCCGCATTGTGTGACCGGGGCATTGGGACTAACCGTCTCACTGCCATCTCTACTGCCACATTTTGAGGCATCAGCTTCTGGTGACGCACAACCGTCAGAATGACAAGTGCCTGATTCTCTTGTGGAAGCCTTACAGCTGCCCCCAGGGATAAGTGGTTCCTCTTTGTCATCTGCTGTTGGCTTCTCCTGTTCTGTTTCAACTGCACCTATCCTGACAGGGCATTGTTTCGAATCAATGGGTTGAAAACCTGCTTCGTGGGGGCTACAACGGGAGCCAATACTGGATGGTAACGGTGAGGGTGGCTGCACTCGGATCACAGGCTCCATTAAGAGGCCTGAGTCGGCTTCTTTTTTCAGCTGAGTCAATTCTGGCTCGCTTTCTGAAGAGGAAGATCTTTTTCTAGATTCAGCTGCAGACATCACCACCGTAGGTGTATCTTTTGACTCTGGATCTTCAGCTTCACATGCAGCTTCTGAATCAGCAGCTACTGGAGATTCGTCTTGCTTACAATCCTTTTTGTAATCCCTCTTCTGCTTTGCTTCTTGTTCTAATTCATCAAACATTTTGATTTTGGTCACCATTTTAAACATCTCCTCTTCAGGGGTGAACCTCTTCCTTGGTTCACTTTCGCAATCATCCTCTGGTTCTTCGTTGACTTCAGGGATCACGGCCGACTTCGGTATGTTTGACAGAACCTGAGAGTCTGCTGTTTTAGGTGTGATTTCATAGCTAATTTCTTCAGAACTAGGAGTTTCAGGTGAAAGGGGACTTTTCCCTGAACTCTCCATGAGGGACGTTTGCTCTAGACTGTCATCATCAGCACTTCCCTCAGGGTCACGGAGAATCCTGGAACGCACCGATGCCAGCTCTGGGCAGGTTTCTCCTTTGCTAAGGACAGACTGAAGAGGACCCTGCCCCAAAATACCAGCCTTCACTGTTTGTTCTACAGGGCTACTTTCAAGGGAATCACGGCAGGGAGACTCTTTCATAGGACTGGGCTCCAAAGAATCAGGCGTTTTGTGTGATGAGTTATCTTCTAGTACTGGGCTTGCTTCCAGTGAGTCTTTATGACTTATAGCCAAAGAGTCATCTGCAACTGGGCTAAAGCTTTCACTATCATGGCTAGCAAGTGACAGTTCCAATTTCTGGGGACTTCTAACCACAACACAGCGTTCACAGGTTATATCTTTTTCTTGCTCTAAAGCAGTGTCATGTGTTTCAGAAGACTTAGTTAAGTGTGCAGTGGTTCTGGATTCTTTATCCTTGCTAATATCTTTCATAATGGAAGCTGAGCTACTTTCTTTAAGTTTATCAGCCTCTTCTTCAGAGGCTGTAGGTACAAGCTCTTCTGATACATGGTCAGAACGAGACTTACTAGTCTCAGTAACAGCATCTAGCTGTCTTTCAGTAATACCTTTTTCATCTTCCTTTGGAGAATGTTCCTTTGGAGAACATGTTTCTGCTGTTGTGTGTGCTCTAGCTGCTCCTTTAGCTTCTTCATTTTGCCCATCAGTTTTCTTTGGTGAGAATGAAAGGCTTTCAGGGCTTGTTTCTGGAGTCTCTGCCAGACCCTCATGCTTATAACTTTCCTCAGAGCTGATCTGAGGGGTTCCGTCAAGCAGACTACCTGGAGAATCAGCCACGCCTTCGTGTTTAAGGCTCTCTGAGCTCCCATCAAAAGCAGCACTTTGCAGAGAAAGAGCAGGAAGGAATCCATCTTTCACATACTCTGTGGGAAAAGCAACACTGAAAGGACTGGTCAGGACTTGCTCCAAGTTAAGCTCTCCCTCCTCTGTCACCGAAAGGTGTCGGAACTGTTGGTATTTGTCATTATCCTCCAGTTCTTCTTTAATGACGTCAGAAAAATCTGTTGAGGTTTTCCTGTCAGGGCTGATCTGGAAGTCAGTATCTCCCTGGTCATCAGAAGCCCTGCCCTTCACAACCGCTGTATCTTTGGCACTGTCCTCAACAAATACCGGAGGGAGAGGTTCGGTTGGTTTTTTGCTGCTCTGCTCTTTTACCTGGTCTTTACCTACAGCTTTCTTGGTAATTTCGACAGCAGAAACTTGCGTTTTTCCTTTTTTTGATTGTGGCTCTTTCTCTGCTTTTACTGTTGTGCTTTGTTTGTCCTTCTGTTTCTCTGTCTTGTGGCTTGATACTCGCCTCGTTTCACTTTGTGAAGAAATCGTTTTTCTCCGGGTTGTTTCCTTCTCAGGGAGCTGCTGCTTCTGTTTGACCGATTTGTGCTCAAACAGTCCAGATATATTCTTGGATGGGTCTTGACCCGACTGGAAGGCTTTCATCAGTTCACGAACTGACATGGTCTCTTCAAGTCTTTCTGTCTTAGAAGAAGGTGAAACAGGGGGTTGTGCTTTGTGCGCCACCGTTTTTTTGACTTGCACCGGTTTTTTAGAAGCCTTTTCAGCAGTGCCTTCTCTTGTTTGAATTCTGACAGGTAGTTTTGACCGTATTTTTTGTTCATCTTCCACTCGTTTCTGCAGAGCTTTAACTTTATCTTTTATTGAGCCAATAGGAGTTTCCTCTATGACAGGGGATACAGCTTTAGCCTCAGGAGCAGCTGTCAGCGTTAAGCCAGGTTCCTCACCTCGAGATTCAACTGGAGTGACCTTCTTTAGTCCTGGTCGTTCTTCGCTGCTGTGCGTCTTACCTTCCTTTTGCTTTTGCTTGTCTCTTAATTTTGTCCTAACTGGCTTTTTAATTTCTAAGGCTGGCTTGTGTTGTTCCTGTGGACTTTGTGTTTCAGTAGTTGGGGATTCTTGTCCTTTTTCAGAATCCCTGCTTATTACTACAGCTTCAAATCTCTCTTCTACTAAGTCTTCTTGTAAGGCTTGTGGCTGTACCTCATGAAGCGAAACGTATGTTTTTAAATCCTCTGTAAGGTAATCTACCATTCCTGTCATGTCTGGCTTCTCTGTTTTTGTTGTCCCTTTGTCTACCCTGACTTCTACACAGGTAGGTTCAGTGACTTCTGAAGGAGCGTTTCTTCTGGCCTCTTCAATTTCTTCATCACTGACAATGATCCATTCTTCTTCTACAAGTTCTTCTTTGGAAAGAGACTTCTGCACGACATGTTCTTCTCTGGTATAGGATCCACCTCTCAGAATTTCATTTACTTTTTCTAAGTCTTCTTTCACTCTTTCAACTATTTCAAAAGGCTCTCCTGGCTCTTCTTCAGTGGGTTTTCCAAGATCTTTCACTTTAATGGAGCCTGATTTATCAGAAGGGTCAGTTGTCAAGATGGCAGTCATCTTGATCAAATCTTGTTTCATCTCAGAAACTTCAGACAACAGGTCTGGACTGGCTAGTACAGGGACTTCATTAACCAGATGGCTTTTCAGGATAGAAGTTTCTGTAGATTCTGTCTCGTCATCTTTGATGCGAATGAAAAACATTGAAAGTAAAATGGAAATCAAAAATAGAGATTGGAAAATGTAATCAGGACTGAAAATGACAGTCTTTGGTTGCAGTGGTAGGAAGGTCAACAAAATGGGCCAGGAATGGTGGATCCACAAGATCTGAGGGTACAAAAGCAAAGCAAAGCTAACAAGGGGGAAGGGGGGGGAGAACTGAAAAGGAAAATGGCAGGAAATAACTTGCTTGACTGCATCAATATAGCACAACCACACATACATTATCAAAGCTGTAACAAACCAAATCAGGACACCACTAAAAAAAAACCAACCCAAAACAACAACAACATAATCCAAAATTAAAAACAGAAGAAACACAGTGAAGTTACACAAAGATAGGCATCTCAAGATTGTTCAGATGTTACAGATCAATGTTCAAATAAAAATAAACAAGAAAAAAGGGGGAAAGCATTAGAACTGATTGAAAGTCGATTTCCTCTAAGAGAAAGCCAGTGTTAGCAAACTGTCAGAATAACATCGGGTTAACTTTTTTTTTCTTTTTCTTAATGACCAAAATAAAAAGTTAAAAAGTAATTCTGCAGTAATCTAAAATATGATCCAATATGTAGAGATCTGAATCAGCTGCAAACCGGCATTTCGTCTAAGGGGATTTCACACCTAAACAATGAAACAAACATTCTTTTGTTTTAAGAGGCATGGTCCTTTCCTTGGAACATCCTCATTGACAACTAATGAATTGACTGAGGAAAGAGAAGACAGAGAAGAAAAGGAGAGATAATAAGAAAAAACTGTGAATCAACTTAGAAGTGATTTCAAAGTTTTAAAAAATGTCATGTATGGCAACCGAAAATCAGAGACAGTCACACTAGACACATACGTACAATTCATGTAAGGCAAGTTATTTCCATGCAAAGCAAAGGTGTTGAAATGCTGCTGGGCATGTAGCTTCAGTTAAAAAACAACAGCTCTAAAAATTAATCGTATAAATTAAAGATACATGAAAATATGGTAAAACATACTGTGGCGAAATATTTGTCTAATCTGTGCAATCGATATACAGCAAGTTGGATGTAGGTAATTCCCATGATGCCATAACTGCCTGCTGGGAATTCTTAATTTCAGGAAGGACTACTAGAAAATGTATCTTGAACAGAACGAAATATTGAACGACTGAAGCAAGTCATGAACAGAATGCAAGGCTTAGAAATGATAATCGTACATTTTTCTGAAAATTCCTGAAATTTCAGTGGAACTGAAATTCCACTCTGCCGGCTATGCTATGGTGTGTCTTTTCCACCTTGGTGAAATTGGTTGTCCTTGTGTAAATAATAATAAGAGCAAAAATCTAATACTAATAATGTTATTAATCGTGGTGAATACCATTTCCCACCACTTTATTAGCTATTTTGTCACCCTGATGTCTTTTGTTCTCCATATGAAGCATTTCTGCTTTAGGTAAAGGAGGTTACAGGGAAATGATCATCCATTTGACCTTCAGGATCACGGTGCCGTTGTCTTTCCAATTAAAACATGTAGGTAGGACATCAAGAATAAATAACCCTCCAAATGCAATGTAGAAAAAAGGGCAAGACATTGCACTTTGAACTGGAAACAAGACAGACGTCGTTCTTTTGCAAAACAGGTTTAAGAAATCACTGCATTTGAAAACAGCTCTCAGTAGAGATACTCTTCAGACTGAATATACGTTTGTTTGATTTGCATCTTCATTAAAGGAGATCTTGGGCGTTGTGAGCCACTCACCCTCAGTTTCTAATACTAATGGCCCGATTCTGTGTATACAAAGGGTGTATATGCTGTACCAAGCTTAACAATCCTATTTCCAGTCATATTTCACCACAGTAAAGGGCGGGGGGGAGGGAAAAGGGTTAAACAGCCTGATTACTTTGGACAGTATCACTTTTTTGCATGGTCATAGTTCATGAGTTTAATGAAACATACTGGAGCATTAATTACGTTTTCATTAAAAGTGATACTGTCATTTATCTCAAATATGAGGCAACAGTGTGTGTCAACAAATGGACAAAACAAAAAAAAATGGAGGGACGAGCATTCATACAAGCAAAATAGCAATAGCGGGATCACTAGGGATGTCAAAGGAAAGTAAATGCTTAGATGAACCGTTTTAAACTGTATTATTTGTTAATTTATACATTAAGACGTATTTAACTGGATAGCTGCTTTAGTATTAAGTTGTTTTCTATTACGTTTTTAAAGTATTGATGTTATTAGCAATAGCAGTTAAAGCTTAGCTCTCTTTCATGCTTATCTTTATTCTTAACCATCTTTCATACAAACTACATTATAACATTTTCAAAAAAAAAGAGAAAATCTTACTTTTTTCTGAAGTCATATCAATCTGGAAGAGAAAAAAGGAGGAAATTTTTAAAAGTTGATACATACAAAGTCACTAGTGAAGTAGTACTGGTTGAGTCAAATCCACTAGATGTATGGAGACACACGGATTCATTGACTTAAATGAACCAAGAATGTATTTACAATAATGGTAAAAGCATGGCTTAATTGATTTAGTGTTTCTAACGACAGAAAAATGGTTACTCTGCTTTGGTTATGGTCAAGAGCAGATGCAAAATGTTGCAATGTATTTTCTTTAAATGTGACTAGCAGTATAGAGGACCCAGCCTTTTGTATCACTGAGTATGTTGCTGCATTGCTCTTAATTTATTTCTCCCCGTCTAAAGCGAAAAAGTCCACTATGGTCACCTGAAGGCATATGTCCCATCTAGAAGGCAACCAGTATTGCTTTATACGTAGCTTCATTGTACATATTCATTCTGAGATGACATTTTGCATTTTTGCCTCTGTACTTTGTGATGATGAAAAGCAGGCGCAGAAATGACTGCAGACCTGCTCCTGCCGACGCCAAGAGCTACGACTCGATGGCACTGACACGGCTGATACCTCTCAAGGGACGCAGTGATGGCCCTCAGAGGCCATCTTTTTGATTTTTCAGAGGGTATGTGGGTAGAAATTGAAAAGGCCACAGAATTTGACCGTTACTCAAAAGAAAACATAGCCCTTGCCAAAAAAACCCCCCATTTTTTAAAAAGATGCAATGTCGGGCTATGAAAATTCAAAAAGCCAATTTTTGAGGTTACTTTGTAGTTTGACTTTTTTTCAGTTGTGCTAGCACAATCCTTTGTCCACACAAGCAAAAAAAAGATTTTTGCTCTGTAAATGTGGATATGCAAACGCACGCAAAGTTAGAAGTAGCACTAAACATTTCATTTCCTATACAAACTTGTGGTGGTAGGATGACTGTGAGGAATGAAAATCAGCGATGCAGTACTGTTGATACGATATACCGTGCGTGTTAAAGCCCCCAAGGCAGTTTTTTAGTGAGTGTAGCAAAGGTTTTACTTGCTTAAAAGTAGTCTTTAAAAAGATAAATGCAATATATTGCCTCAGTTAAGATGTTACTAATTCTTGCTTCTCCATAAACTGAAAATGAATACAAGTAAATCACTGGCAACACTCGCCTTGCAATCATTTAGGCTCAGATTATTAATTATTATTACAGATCCATAACAGTATGAATTCTTTTGATGCACAGATGGCCCGACGTGGTAACCTAGGATCCTTTAATTCCCCTTACTTTAAGTTCCTCCAAATCAGTCTGGAATTCTGTCAGCATACTAATTAATATCATTAACATAAAAAAAATGAAGTAAACAAAACAATAATTTAAAATGGAAGGTGTTTTTAGCCATCGATGAACTTGTCTTTTTGTGCTTTAGTTTCTTATATAAAAATATAAGAAGTCATCAATGTTTGGAAAAATAGTTTTGCCGTATCTTTTACACTGCTTTTACAGAGCATAGATTTGCTAAAAACAACTTTTGGGCACTTCACTGGCAATGCACAAACACCATTAGAGAGGCTGAAAGAATTAGTTTCATACTTTTGGTACAAAATCGAATGATCACCTGAGAAGAAACGTTACCCGCTGAATAAATATAGTGGGAATTAGCTCAGAAACTTTGGCCGTGTTTTCACTTGACAGTGCCTGTATTTCAGCACTGAAATAGTAAATATTTCTGTAATTAGAATAGGAAACCGCAATCCATGCAACCAAACTTCTGAACTCTGTTTGGCAGTTCATGGAAAAGATGTCCATGGTCTTTGGGGAGCGGGCTATTGTCACAGTGCTGGCACTCTTCTTTGTTTCCAACAGCTGAATGTCATCAAAATGAAGGGATGCTTTTCTAATGTTACTCATTTATGTAGGGGTCAGACCTTGAGAACCATCTATAATAGCCAGAACGGGGATGGGAATGTGGGATGCTTCTCAGAATCAGAAAAACCAATCCCATTTCCCCTTTTCTTGTGCTGCAGAGAATAAAGCTTAAAGAAATACACTTGTATGGCTTATTCTTGAGCAAAGTAATTTTTAAATTATTAAGGAACTGTTTTGAAAGCAAAAGGAACTATTCTACACCTCCAAAATCAGTGCATCTGAATCAGTAAAACTTAAATTTTGACATAGGGAAGGTTCAAATCGGTAAATTCCAAAAGTGCGCCTTCTGCAAGATCCTTTTAAGTGCGCTCCTCCTTCACTGGTTTTGTAGCGCAGCTCTAATGATTGACATGCCTGATTCACTACAGATTTAATCGTCTATGTGTTGTATTTTAGTAGTACGCATAAGCAACAACATGCTGTTATAGCAACATTACCTCTTCTTCTTGTTCTTGATCTGATTCTGATTCCTTTCAGTTCCAAAATGCCATGCAAAAAGAGAAGGGGAAAACAGAGCAGGCAAAATGCAAATTTTTTTTTAGAAGAAGAGAGTAGGAAAAAAATAACTTCTGACAACATTTAACAGAAAAGAAGAAAATGGAGTACGTTTCTGCAATTGATGTCTTACGTCAAAAAGCGGCAAAACTAAACTGGCAGTTTAAAACACAAAAGGTTACAGAGTCAAGCAAATTACAAACAGAAGAGCTGCTTCTGGGTGTTAGACTTCTAGTGATCCTTATTTGTACCAAAACTTAAAATATATACATGCTTTTGCACCCAGAAGTTAGCGCGAATAAACACTTGAAATAGTTAAGAACGTTACCCATTTGAAGTTGAAAATATGTCGAGATGTATTATTTTCAAATTCTACAAAAACGCTACAATAAAGATTATATTATATGCTAAAAATGTTGAGAAAAAATGAAGACCAAAAGGCATGATTTTGAGCAAACAGCCTAAGACATTCCTAAAAGGCATGCAGCTTCTAATCTGACACGGACAGTAAAAAACCCGAGTTATCACCGAATAGCAATAAACCGATTCTAAGGAAACAAGTGCTTCTTAATATCTGATCTCACTTAAGCAGAAATCAAGGGTCTGCCCATGACTGATGAGAATTCAGCTGGTCTCAATCTTGTTATTTATAAATACTAACTCGTGCTAGAGTTTTCCTCTCCTTTTTCTGCCCTTGGTATCGGACCTTTTTCTTCCCCAGGTACATTAATAAATGTTATAACAATATTCTGAAGAAAGACCGTTTACACGGTGTGACGTATTCACAGGTTCTTGAAAGATTTGATCAGGTGCAGGAAGAAAACTCAGCGCCAGAAGTCAATGTAAGATTAACATCTAGTCTACAAAAATCTTTTCGGCGCTGCTATAAACTTTCCAAATTCTAGAGCTCAAGTCTGCTATGTTTTTATCACAGTTAAACAAAGCAGTTAGCTAAAAAATGCTATTGCAAAGCCCATGAACTTTCAAATTGGCAAATGAAAAAAATAACAAGTAATTATCAGTCCTCCTGTACTTCGCACCTTGAGAACATCGTATGACCTACAGACATTATCCTTAGGCTTTGTGAAACAGGTATGGATGGTAACTTCACCTCCAGAGAGGTGTCACAAGACACGGTTAGACAGCGGGGGAAGTCTTTGGCAAAACAAAAAATGAACCTAGAGGTATTCACGGAGTCCCAGATCTGTCTCACCCCTGAACAGAAGCAGGGGAAACTTTCTGTATGAAATAAGATTAGCGTAGGTCTTGCGCAAGACCAAATGAAACCATGGATGCTATCGTAGCGCAAATTGGATTTTCCTCTCCCTTCTGTCATCTCTTCCCAGTTCTCAGAAAATATTCCAGAACATCTTTGAACGCCGGCGTAAAGAGCACCCACCCCCAGAAACTGAAAGCCCTTGAGTGATATTTACTCTTCTTTAATTCACCTGACTCCAAAGCTTTAACACTATTTTTCCCTTCTACTAATTTCTTGTTTATATTACAATGCTGATGGCTGTAGATCAGTATCATTCCACAGTACCTTTGTGTAAACGGGTAAAGTGATGTTTAAATTACATATGGCTTGATGAACGAGGCCTCTCGTCGATTTTGGCTCCTTCATGAACGATAATCGTCCACAGGGTTCTTGAGTAGTATCTCGCACCTGGTGGAGCAAACGTACAGACATTTCATCTCTTATTTTGCCGCATGTACTTCTGCCACTCAAAACTATTTAGCAGAATGAGGTGAGACGTGGGAGAAGAAGTCAACGTAGGCAAAAATAACATTTTCTCTTTTTTCCCCCCTGTTTGTTTGTAAATGTACATACAACTTGTGTGTCAAAGCAAGAGAAGGCACAAGCATGCACATGCTTAGACATTAGAAACTTATTTACAGAAGGCAGTCCTCACACTGTAAACACAGTCTTAAAAGAACAGAGACATTCCAGTACGATTTGGCTTCTGCGATAGCTTACAATACCCATTTTTCACCGAAATGGTCCCCAAACTTAATGGTCATAATAGAGACTCATTTTGTATTAGGCGACAAAAGGAACTAAGTAATTTTCCCCCGTGTGGCAAGAATACGTATTTATGCTGATGTCAGCAAGAACTCTTTGCTCAAAATTCCAGTATTAAATATTCAGTTTGTTCATTCCGCTACTCTTTTGGCTGAGTGACTGAAAACAGTGAAAGATTACACTTAAAACAACTTTTCTTGCAAAATGTTGTCTCAAATGTATTGAAAGATCCTAGTCTTAGAATGAAGAGATTTGCTGGAATATATTTATAGGTGTGGCAATCATTATCTACAAAAGATACCGCATCATGCCATACTTTAAGCTTTTGCAGTGAATCTTAGAAAAATCTCTTTGTTAGCAGAAACAAGTGGGAGTGCGATAAAACCCCAAAATATTGCTGGGAGAGAGTTTAAATGTTGTGTAGCAGCATACAGCCAATTTAATACAGTGAGGGAGTGGGATGATTTTCTTCACTTTTTGCAAGTTTCCATTCATAAAGCATTTCTCTAAAATGTATGTGTGTCCTTCCTTTTTCCTTTTTTTCACAAAAATACAGTAAACCCATAACCTGAAATATCCAAAAAGGAGCCATGCTTTCCTTACTGTACCCCCAAGGAACTTTTGCGTTGCTGCTGAAGGGAGGATGACTGGTTGAAGAACAGCTATATCTGTATTTACAGCCATATGCATATTTACAAGTCTAGGGTACAACGATCACATTTTGATAGATTTCTGCCAATTCTACAATGTTTTCTGACACTTTTTTTGCAGTTTCCACATTTTTCTCCTGCAATATATTGAACCACGATACAGAAAAAACAAACAGGGTCAAACTCTATCAGCTCTTTAGATTATTAGGTAGAGAACAGGATTCCTGGAATTACCATTTTGGTGTCTGAAAGAATGCGGTGGACACATATGTCTATAGCAGAACACAGGTACAGATAATTATATTTAGAGAAAAAACTCAGGTAAATTTTAGGTAGCCGCTTCTGGTTGTTTTGACTACCCAAGTCACCATTGAATCCATTATCATAAAATAATTTGGAACCACTCTTCCCTCTGCTAAGCTTATTGTAAACTCAGAAGTAGACAACAAATAAAAATACAATCTGTAGCTCATGTTATAACGTTACCTTAACAAACAATGGAAGTCTATTTTCCTTGAAGGCAAAAAAACTGAATATATGATGTTGCCCACTCTTTGTTAGCGGCACCAAATTGCCAAAGCAGTCAACATAGATGGGTTTTCCTTCTAATACCTATTGGAAATGAAAAAGAAGCAAAGCAGCAATTAATCACAGCGAGGTGGTTAGGATTTCTTCTTATGTGCAATTCTACAGTAGTTTCGATCAAGTCAGTAACTAAAAAGTTCAAGTTGTCTCCTGGCAGTTTGCTACAAAGCTAATTAAATCTAAGCAATCACTGTGGATCACTACAGGAATGGCTATGAGGTACCCGGCTTGAACTTAGGGCTCGCCTGCATCCATAGAACTTAATTTTAGGCTAACTGAGGAGAAAGTCCATTTACAACACCTATCCGCCACCTCTCAGCTCACTGCTGAGCGACTTACGTCTTCAGTCTTGTTGTACACCTGAAATTCTTACGAAATATTGCATTTTGTTTAATCTCAAACAGATTTCATAATACTTAGCTGGCAGCAGCTGCTCTAGTTCGGAACGCGAATTAAAGAAATGGTGACTCTGACACACGAGAAAAGCAGGACAACGAACCTGAAACTGCTGGACTAAATGGTAATCCCCAACTTCATTTTATTGCCTGATTTCCTAACATAAAATCAGCTCAGTTTGTAAGTACAACTGTTTAACAGGTCCACCATTAAAAAAAGCATCTTGGGAAACTCCATTCTTTCCGTTCAGTTTTGTCCGAGAGGTTTTCTAAGGCTTAGTCCCATCACAGAGAGCTCAGACTGAACCAGCCCGCTTTACTATCTCCTGGAATCCACCTCAAGGTTCCTGCTACCTATTCGTTTAATTGCTGAGGACTGTCCTGAGAACACACCGGACGTCCCGTTGGAATGTCGATAATGCTATGGAGAAAGCAAAAAAACCATACTACCGAAGTCAGACAGGGAATTCCTTTCTAATTCCTGATAACCAGCTGACTGGATTCCCTTGTGGGTGAAGCACGCAATTACCTTCCACCGTGGTAGGTTGGATCCGGGAAGACCCAAATCCAGGCAGTTGAAAGTAGCTAACCTGCCCACCAGCCTTGTGGACTAAGAGATGGACAATTGTCCACTAGGAATAGGAATTCATCATTAAAATCCGGCAGCTGCTTTCCCCTTACATCTGACGAAAGTCAAAGTTTCCATCTTACCGTGACGCACGATACTGCATCATGACGGTATTTGTTGGCACTATTATTTTTCAGTACTTGTGGCAGATAGAAGGCAGAAAATACTAGCTTAAAAACAGGCGCGAGAAAATGGAGAAAACTCTTTAAGATTCTTCTACAGTACCTCTACGTCCCTGCTTCGGGCAACTTCCGCAAAATTTTCTTGTTGTTCTAGAGTTTTATCCACCTTGTCATCTGTCATGCAAAAACACCTCAACCGTGCTTCGATGGGATCATGCGATTTGGCAAACACCACAAATTTGGCCATGTAGGGGACACAGATAATCTCTCTGTACACTTGGGAAGCAAAAGTAACAGATTCTTGGGTCTGTCGGCAGTCTATCAACCAAAACCTGTAAAACAACATGAAGAGTGGTGCAATCAGCGCAGAAACATTTAAGCAAGAAAATGATATGTTTTCCCATCTTGGCAGCATTAGCTGGTAACCACACCGATGGTATGTGACAAGTCAGAATAAAATAAGAAAAAAATAGTTACCACTTGGGAAGAACAGCCTAAGAACACTCAACGGTACCCTCTGTGCATTTAGGAGCGTGAAGCAAAATCAACAGGGAAAGCATATGGACCAGAACTTACTCTCCTAAATATGAGATGCGAACCCTTCACAGAGTCTCCTGCTCCTCAAATTCCTGGCCACTGTTTGCCTTTCTGATAGGACCTCGCTCAGCTGGAAGCTTATTTGCTTCCAGGTACGTGACTGGCTTTTAAAGGCTTTAACAAGTTCGCTTGTCCTGCGGCAGAGAGTCTCACACACCTTCTCTGAACGTTTAAATATATGACCTTTACATGGTTTTGTGTTTATGAACTATCTATATGACATTTATAAGGATGTTTATAATATTGAAACAATTATTGATGGCTTACCAAAGTCAAGAAATTCTGGAAATACATCACAGTATCCAACACGAGTTTTTTCTTCTATTCAAAAGTGAGCCTAAAATTTGTTTTCATCTGAAGTGATTCCTTGCAGTGAGAATATGTGATCCAACGTCTCCTGCCTTTTATCAAGAAATAAATCTCTTCTAGAATAAGCTCAGTGGTCTCTGTTTTCCGTCACTGTTGACAGTTTTCGATGACGTTTGAAATGGTGACTGATCTTATCACCATTCTTCTACAGCTGCCCAAAAGGTCTCTGAATTTGGTCTTGTTTATAACGTGGTCTTATCACATGTCATGATTTGATTTCTACGCAGAATATAAGTAGAGAAGGGTGTACTGGCAGTGTACAGTTCAGATTTCCCCTGAACTCTGCAATGTGCCTTTCATCTAGAGAAATACAGCTTCTTTTTGACACCTGGTTGCTGCTAAACATCTGATGACGCAGAAAAGAGTAATGTCCCTTACAAATCTTACTAAAATTGCTTGTCATAGGCCGAGCCTGTTGCTTCTCTTCCAGGTTATGACTAAATTGTTAAACAACAGAGTGGGCAATTTCATCCTTTTCTCTTTAGCCCCCTGAAATCTTCCCAGGCGTTGTACAGTTCCCTGTTTGTTAAGCGCTGGACACACCAGTATACCACGCTTGGGTGTTGGTGGACCGTCTACAAACTTCTGACGAGACAGGGATGCGGGGACAGTTTCCTGAATCTTCTTGATGAGGAACAGGAGACTGCAACGGCTTTTGGCATGTGTTGCTTATTCTTCACTCTGTTCTTGGACCTCCATCTCTAATGGGTGTAACATAAAGCTGTCGTGCCCCAAACACTTGTTTTTCTTCTAGCACCTAGCTTAAAGGGTAGCAGCACATTCCTTACATACGACATCAAAACCTGCGAGTCTTCAGGTGAATCTAAATGATTTTGTCCGCTGTGTAATGGACATAATTCTTATGTGAATTTAGTCAGGGACTTTCAACTTTGATTTAGTGGTAACTTGTCCCGGTTTGAGGTGGGAAAGAGCATTTGTCATTCGTGTCAGCGGCCAGTCCGGCCCAAACCACGACAAAAGTTTTTGTTATGCATATTGAAGACCAGTGATATATCTATTTCCATATCTGAGCCATTTTATATTTTAAAGACACTGAAAGCAGATGCGTCCACATCCGATTCCTACTACCTTTGCTTCCCAGAGCCTGCGATCACCGCTGACTCACTTTTCAGCGTGGCTTCCAACGGGCCAACGTTTTACTGCCAGCACCTTTCTAATGCACACGCTGAATTTTCCTTCCACACCAGTGGTTCCCAGCCTGTGACACATGTCCCACCAGTCAAACACCAACATGTTCAAAGCAACAGGCAAATACTACCGGAATAAATTACTTCCTCTGCAGGGTGTGATGCCAGGAGCTGCCACTGCTGTCTCATTCAGGTACCACCACGACAGGGAAATACTTTAGGGGTTAGGTTATAAATTGTCTGATTTCACTAACATCATTATTACAAATGAATGTCTGCCTCTTACCAAGTATCGCTAATGCATGCGAATTGGAACAAACCACCTCAAAACTTATCAAACGTGCACGGTTACTCAAGACATGCCATGGATGTTGCAACTCGGGTCTAGAACTTCAGCTTCCAGACCAGGTCCTCTTGTGTCAAAAACGACCCTCCTCTTTACTGAAAACTACAGGTTCTTTCCCCTTTTCTTTGAGCCATTCAGGCCGGGACAACATTGCCCGGTAATAAAAATTTACAGAATTTCCGTATACCTTTGTCAAGACAACTGAATTGTTATTTTGCAAAGACAACAGCTTTCACTTGAAATAATTTCACTTCTACTCCTAAAATTCCACAGCAGAAACGCACCAAGCATTTTACAAGGAGTAACACGTATCGCCTTCTTTCTCAGATACGGCTTCATTTAGTTTCTCTGTGGAGCCTGATGACATTTCTTTTTAATAAAATTCAGGATGTGGGTGGAAAGCATGCTCGAGTTTGACACCCGTGGGATGGAGACAGAAGTCACAAGAGGTCAAAGACACCTCAAAAGCTGATATAACCTACAGGGGGCTTATTACTTACTGTAGATTACACGGTATTATAACTCACAAAGCATACCTTTCAAGTGTGATTTCTCTGGTCTTACTCATCCGCAGTTGAATAATAGCGAATTTCACGCTGTGCTTATCTTTAGAACATTTAACAAACACGCTGGTTAAAAAACAGGCTGATGACATTTGGAAGAAAGCGTGTTTGGTACATAAAGGCTCCGCATACCCATACTTTCCTTCCCACGTGCGGGAGAATTATGCTATGCTGGACTCAAACGGGAGCGACTACATCCTCTGAGAAACCACCATATGCTCAAATGATTTGCGGTCATACCCCAGGGGCTAAAAAGCGCACACAGATACTACATTTTTAAAAAAGCTGCAGCTCAGGAAACGGAAAACAGCCATGCCTCCAAATCTGCAGCTTCATTCACATGTAATTTAGACAAACGCATCTCTTTCCCAAGCTCATTTTGGACGGAATTAGCCTTATGAACGGGAAAACTGTTCAGAACTGTTCCATCTCTCCTCGCCCGGAGAGATGATGTAGGAATAATAATAATAATAATAATAATAATAATAATAACAACAACAACAACAACTATAATAGTGTAATAAATACAATAATTGAAATTTATAAAAATTATTATTATTATAATATTATATTATTATATGAATCCGTCATTAACGATTTAACGAGATATAAACAAGTTACTGCGGATAGCAGTCAGGAAGCAGCTGATTCTCAGCAGGGCACGGGGGTAGATGCACTTTTAGACCAGGGCAAAAAAGTGCAGAAACTCAAGTTAGCTCGTCCTTCAGCAAAGAAGGTAATTAATCATCTGACTGTAAATGCATGAAAAAAAATCCCATTTTCTAACTTTAACAGCATTTAATACCACGTTTGGGTTGAAGCAGTCTGTTGAATGTTCGTTTAGAGTAGAACCCATTAAAATCTCTACATGGGACCCCGCCTATATCACAGAACATTAGCAACAGTAATTAATTTTAACGTCATCAGCGGGATTAGGAAACATCCACTGCTAATATGGACTGTAGTTCCGTAAACTGTCACCCTCCTTCTGGCTGTATTTCATGCGTAGCCCTGTTGGGGACTTCACAATTTTAGGGACTTAGGCGTCTCAAACTTGGCATCTAGTCTCCACATCTGGTTCTTAAATTAATCTTTAATTTATCCCTTAAAGTAGGACAATGCAGGCAGCAGATAAGAGCTAAAACGCACTTTAAGATCTCCCTCTTGTGGTCACTGTTAAAGAAAAATTAGCTGAACTGAAAAGAAAGGAACATAAGCAAAACATCCAACTTAATGGGAAGAAAGCCATTTCTGAACTGAGAAGGTATAGAAAAATAATACTTTATTTTGCCTGATGTTAAAAGTTATACTGTAGACTGGACTGCGAGAGCTGAACTTATTTTAACGTTGAATAAATTATTCCATTAAACAGCAAACCTAATCTAAAAGTAATAACTGCTCTGGACACGGAGCGTTTGCACCGAAGGAAATGAACTGATTTTCACGGGCAAGTCATCCAATGTTTTTGTACCCGCTTGCTAGACTACACACCTTAAATTTAATACTTTCCGGGTCATGGACTGCCTCTCCTGTTACAGAGAAGGAGATTTTTGAGCATTTCTGTGATATAAATCACAGGCAGTATACAAACTAAAATACACACATACATACATCATTATTTTTAATATGAAATTCTGTTTTCAGAAAGACAGCAGCTGAATCTCATCACAAGAACAGATGGTTGGAAGAGATTCTTCTAGATCACATTTCGGTACACCTACAGGCCTTTCTGCGTGGTTTCTCATTTGTTGGATGTTGTGGAAGTAACATCTTTCATAAGATGTATACTGAGCTACCCAAATAAGGGATTTCTGTTTCCATGGAAATTTGCGTATTTCTGCATCTGGGAGAGAAAGGGCATTCAAAGTGAACCCAGATTTTCTCGAACTACCTGAAAATTGAACTGGTCCTCAGATTACTATTTCCTACATCATCTCTCCGGGCGAGGAGGCTCCGGGCTTCCAAAACAACCTCGCCAATTGGTTCACAGCATCGACAAAATACCTATGGTCCTTCTACTATATAAACTAAAACAGTTTAAAGGAAATATTTGTTGAAAAAAAAGACATGCCCTTGGAGGTCAGACTGTAAAACTCCTGCTTTGTTGTATAGGTACCTGGCAGACACGTTTGTTGTGAAGGAAACACATTCATTAACAAAAGTCAGTGGTGTTGTTCCAGTGATGTCCTCCCATTGGGCAGGGGTGGTTCCTCCTGAAATGATAAAGATTTTTTTTTAAAAAAAATTAAACCAAGCAAGTCTGCAACTTTCTTGTTTTGAAGAAATATTTTAAATTCTTCTGAGTTTTTAATCGCTCGGAAACCAGTAATAATCCCAGACGCGCCTTCTCCTCAGGTCCACGTTATTCCACTTAATGCTGGTAGGATCGTGTGGGTTCCCCCTGAGAAAACCAAGTGCCCAAATGATGAGCCCTGTAGCACAGCTCCAGAAATTTAAAAAGAGGCTAGAGTTCTGGGGGGAGAGATGTAACTTATTAGAAATTACTTTTGTTCGTTCCAGACATACGTGGGGCAAAACTGCCCCAGATACAGCATCCTTAAATGTATACTGTTACGCTTGGGAAACAGTAATAATAATGTTAGTAATAGTAACAAGTACAATTTAAGATTTCTATTATCTACTTTTTCAAATAATTCAAAGATTCAGATCCAGTATGTACACAACTACGACATTTCTTCTGCACGCTGCTATGAAAACGTGGGCACAATCTCTCACCCCGCGGCTGCGTTTTCAAGTTCTTCAATGTATGTCCCTGCCTCACCTTTTGGTGAAGGATGCCCTGTTGCTTTCCAGTTACCTTAAAATCCCACTGAGCTTACCCAAAACAGAAATAGCAGTGCTTATTTTTAACAGCAGTTACGAATATTTGTAAAAGACCTACCAAGAACTAAAGGAAAAACTACGCGCGTAACCAGGGCTAAGTCAGAATCTGTGCCTGTCCCTCCTCTCACATACAGCTGACTTGTTAGACATCCATTTGACCACGTGGCAGACTCTTTATGCAAACCTTAAACCAACCTGTATCTGTAAAGGAACACTAGTTTTCAGGAAATACCTCCTTTTGGAGAAGCGTTCTTGGAACCAATTTCCCCTCTCAAGTTTTCTAGAGGAAAACTTGAGATCCCTTGCAGATCCCTCCAAGAAACTTACTCAAATTCCTCTTTACAGAGTAGACCATTCTTCTCTATTTAAATAAACATTGTTTCACTCTCTTGGAAATGCAAATACTTCTCTGTTGACCAGATGTTTTTTCCCCGGTGTTTCAGCAGCTGCCTAACACCTTTGTATCAAGAAATTGTAAAAGCACCTGTTCTCCAGAATGACTCATTTGCACATCTCCGTGTGTAATTCATCTTATATGGGGTTGGTTTTTGAAATCGGTTTGAAAATGAAGGAAGATGCTCACTTCTAAACAGGATAAATGCACGCAGCTCATTTCTGCCTTTTAGCTGAGACTAAGATGCTAATTGCTTTGGAGTTACGGGAAGTATAAAATGTTTAACTCCAATATTTTCCTCTGAAACGCACTGCTACGTTACGTCTGTAGTACACTTGCTCTGCGAGGCAGAGGTATGCTGCTTCTCAAGAAACAAACTGTAAGAAAAATGCCAAAAAAAACCCCCAAACCTGAAGCCTATGATTATATACACACCTCTTCTTAGTCCAAACAACAAACGCTATTTCTGCTATAAAGTAATTGTTGGGAAAGCAGTTGATTTTCACAGCCTCTCGCCCCAGTCAGGTTTTCCCCAAGCTTTCCATGCGTATAATCAGTTTAACGTGTTCAGCCCACGGCGACTGACAGTTTTCAAGATGCACATAAAAAGCTCTGGTATTTGCATCCTACCTGTTATACTGCATAGTAACCTTAAAGTGGGTGTGTCGCCTCCGTAACCATTCATGATCCCGTCGCTGGAGGCCTTGGGGACGGGAATCGTCATCGTGATGGGTTTATGGAACTTCCTTCTCCTGGGCTCCAGCGTGACTATAGGGCTGAAGGTAGCCTTGTTGCCTAAAATCTTCTTTATAAGTTCAGCGTGCATAGGTTGAGCCTTTCCAAAGCAAAAGACAATGATAGAGTAGTTCCTTGCAAATAGTTTAATGAGTACGTAAAGAACTGGGTCTGTACGTTGCCACGGAATCCTGAAGTTTTTAAGCTAAATGGCACAATTCCCCCTGAAAACCTGCAGCCAGAAGAACTGATTGCCAGCGAGAAAGGGAGAACTCCCTTTTTCAACTTTCCCACGCCTTCCTCCTCTTCCTATCCCCTTTCTTGCTGCTTTACAGCACCAATTTAATTCGCTTAACCAGTAGCAAATGATTCCCTTGTCATCTTTTTTTTTTTTTCCCCTTAGAACGAGCTCTGAGCTATTTTAGTAAGCTAATTTAGCTATTCAAAGGGGATTTCAACGAGCCCGCTCTCATGGCCAAGGTAAGCAGTGGATGCAAGCAGCAGGAGGAGGGGTAGAGGTAAGGGAAACACTTCCCCCTCCTTCAGTAGTGAACTGTTTGTCTGGTTGACTTCACGCTCAGAATCTGTCCGTTTGACCCAGTTTTTACAGCACTTTGTCCTTCTCTGATGCTTTCCATAAAAAGTAGTTAAGAAATGGTTCTACGCCCTACACTAATATCGTCATCATCATCACCCAAATCAGGTGTTTTTCCCAAGATCATATAGAGTTAACAGACAGGAATCTGAATTAACTGGAGCACCTGAAGTTTTAGCACTTGCTTTGACTTTTGCATGGATCTTTTTTTCTTTTTTTTCCTTAATTATTTTTACTAGAAGCGCTCTCAACAACAACATACAATACGATAAGCTGAATATGTTGGTTCTCCCTTCAAAGAAGGCGATTTTACACTTAAAAAAAAAGGAAAAAAAAAAAAAAAAAAGACATAAGCCTTGAAATTGTTTCATCGTACCTGGAGGCCAACACGAATCCGTTTGGTTAGAGCCCCTTCTGGGAAGACCGCCTGCACTTGTGGTACCACGGTGCTGCTCAGCACACCTCCCTCGGGTCCGATGAGGTTGCTGTCCTGTTTGATGCGGGAAACCACCGCGAAGTACTGAGGGAAATCTCGGGTGATGATACGGCAGATACGTTTCTTCTCGAGCTCCTCCGGAGTGTCAAGTACTGAGGCCAAAAGAGAAGACGGTCAAAAGGTGGGAATTTCGTAGAAACACCACTGTGAACTTCAAAACGCGTTCAAGCTTTTCACAGTTTAACTGCGGTTGGCAGAAGTATTTAGTCTAGAAATCAAAGGGGAAAAGGAAATGCACCCCAGTATTGTAACTGAAGCACAGAAATCAAGAACGGAATAGACAGACAGAACAACTAACTGAAGGGAGTTTAAGACAGCAAACTCAGAACGTGTTGACAACATCCCCAAATCAGCAGGCGAACCACCAAAGGGGTCGGTCCAAGCCCCTTTTCGCTTCCTGTGTTTACACTATGGCCCGGAGGAGCGTCGAGGAAACTAAACTCCACATCAAAAAATTATCAAAGTATGAGTTCAGCTTTACGTATGTGAGTCGGCTCGTTTACTTTTGCGTTTGTGTTTTGTTTTTTTTTTTTTTAAAAAAAAAAGCCTTCAAAATTTGTAACAAATACTGCAGATCCTAGACAGCCCAAGGCCATTCTGTTCTCTCAGAAAACAAGAGTACCCATGACTGACATTCCCTCCCACACACGTAGCTGCTCGGAAAGGATTAGTATGATAATTGCCTTGTTTTGGAAGGATGTTTGCTATGGAAGCTTTTCACTTAACGCTCTGAAAAGGAGCAGCAGAAAACATAAGTTCAGCATCTATTCTCAACGTCGTGATGGTAGAGTTTGTTTTGTCCAACAAAACAAAACAATTTTTCTCCCACAAAAAAAAAAAAAAAAAAAAAAAAGGATTTGTTTTGTCCCAGTGGCACGGTCTACTTCAGCAGACCACGCAAAGGAAGTAAGCCCAAGTACGCAGCGCTTCTGCTGGCTCCTGTACTGAGAACGTGATGATGCTCCAGTGTGACTGAAACGAAGCATGTGAAGAATGTAGTGTCAGAAATTCTAGGAAAAATCAAACCTGAGGTGCTAAATAGAATAAAAGGTAAAAAGCTATTACCCCCGGTGACAGAAGCAATGCAGGAGCAGAACAAAAACCAAACCAAAACAAAACAAAAGAGACACCGGATACCTTCATCCATCCCATTCAAGATTTCATTGAGCTCATCCTCAGTGTATTCGCAGAAATGCTCCTTCCAGCTGTCCCCGTTCTCGCTGCGCAGGATCACCAGCTCTCTCTCTTTCCCACGCAGAGCAGCAAAATGGGGAATCTCCACAATCACAGGCCTGGCACAGCAACACAGCGCATTAAATGCATACGGGAGAGAGGAAGAAACAGGATTAACAGCAACTCTATTCAGTCTGCTACAAAGTGACCTGGAATTCTACCTATTTTGCCGGAATATTTTGGCAGAATCCTAAACTAGGAGGTCACTAACACAGATGCGATTTTCACAGGGACCCAGCAAATGCGGCAGGACAGATTAAAAAGTGCATTCACCTCTTTCCACAGTGCGAATGGTATTTGGTAAGGTAATAGTGCTCAGCTAGAAATTTGGTAATTGCTTTGCAAATTGATAAAAAAAACTCATGCCCGTTTTAGTTGTCACTACTGTCTGGGTTAACCTGTGCAACTTCATTTCAAAGAGAATCTACTGTAACATATATGAACAGTGGGACAAATTCTGATCTCACTTATACTCGTGCAAATCAGAATAATTTCATTGCAATCAGGGGGCAGTTGTGTCCTGTGCCAATTTTTCTCCACTGTAATTGTATATACGTTCCAATGAATTTATTCCCGATTTACACTCTGGGAGAGATAAAGGAGGTCTGAGATCATCTGGGTTTCTAGGTCAGTATAGGAGATAAGAATTTGCCTCGTTGCCGTACAAGCAGATGTCAATATATGTATCAGTCCATATATATACACACACATACAACGCATATGTGTACATATAATATATCTATATTTATATACACATATACATAACATACTCTTAGAAATAAGAGAGCAAATACAAATATATTGTATATACCCTTCTCTAATTAGAGGACTCGGGTTACTATGTACATAGTGAACGTCATGTGTTCTATTATACTGGTGGTATCCAACATACAACTTATTGATTAATCAGTCCTTGATACACAAAACATTGTGAAATTTACAGTAGATTCCTTTTTTTTTTTTTTTTGGTCCCAATCCAGGTTGCTTTGCTACAGACATCAAGCACATAACTAGGAAGATTTCATGCCAAAACGAAAATGAAGGCCACAGTACTTTAAGAAAAAGATACAAACATACCACCAAAACAAAACCACAGACCACAAGGGTTGAGAAATGGTCCACTAAGGGTTAGGTATACAAAATTTCAAATGATAGAAAGGGACAATAATATCATGGGCGTAATGACATAAAAAAATCATATTGCAGAAGGAGGAGAAGAATGGGGAGGTCAGCATCCATCAATTTGTTTCAAGTCTCTCCTACCCAAGGAATTTGGTCCCAGGAGGCCCCAGCTGAAGGATTCGGCTGACCAAGCTTTCTCCCTCATTAAGTGGGGGAGGAGCCGTAGGCAGATGAAGTTTACTGAGTACATCCAAAGCAGCAGTGAAAGAAAGAACATAAATAAACTTTATGTATTTTTTGTGCCAGAAGGCCAGTGCCACTGTCCGGTCCACAGAGTGGAATTAGGCTGTACACTGAATAAGGTTCCGTCCTAGCGATGACAATTTGGTGATGGAAATCAGCAACGTTAGTTCCGTTAATTTAGGATCTTTTCTCGCTTACGGGAAGACGAGGGGAGTTTTGGCAGCGAACGCAATGGGAACAGGATTTAGACCTCAGAATGCATCTCCGCAAACAGTACAGTAATTTTTTTGTGATTTCGCTGCCGGTACAACACCCAGAAAAACACTGGCAGGAAGGGCACAAAGACCTGAGAACGAACACAACTGCGCTATATCCTGGTGAGATATTCTCATTAGATAGAGAAACCATTAAAAAGAAAATGGGAGACATACTTAAGGTCCATTTGTGTGTGACAAAAGATAACGGGAAGACTGACTGTGACGATATTTCTTCCGCTCTTTAGATTTCTTTCTGCTTCTCTTTAAAAGCGACCCAGATGCAAAAAGAATCAGCGGCACCAAGCACCTCATTAACCAGCTCGTTGGCTGTTACGTGTGATATTAAAGAGGTATCCCGTCTGTCGGAAGGAATGGTTGCTTTGCTCTTAGCGTCGCATTCGCGGCGTTTCAGAACTGCTCTCGCTTTTTTACCAGATTAGAGCAACGGCGAAGCAGCCAAAACACGTCTGGGGTACGTTCTCCTTTCACGCTCCACTTAAAAGCAGCAGGCAGTTAAAAATTACCAATCGGCTTGTTAGAAAAAGAACTAATGAAGTTAGTGGCTTTGATGACTACCTGTTAAAACAGGATTTTAAAGCAACTGATTTGTTTCGAAAGGGATTTCAACTATTGCTGCTTACAGCGTCACTTTTTTTGGGCAATTTTGGAACGAAGCTATTTATCGTAATAGAAGGGGTTCCTTCAATCATCCACTTTTGGATGCCACAGTTGATAGGGAGAACAGTTGGTAAAACAAATTACAAAAAAAAAAAAAAAAAAGTGTGGATAACTGCTGCTTTCGGCTGAAAATTGCTAAAACAAGCTCAGCAGCAGACACAAATCTGATCTTTCTACGGGTTTTGCAGCATAGGACAAAAAGAAACGGCCCCCAAAAATTCCAGGGTTGTCCTATTGCTTAATTTAGCAATTTCAACCAAAGAAAAAACAAAGGCACTGTGCTTCCCTGATAGTCCAAATTACCGATAACACAACACAAGTCTCTAAAATAAGCAGCTGTAACTTGTGTTGCATACGTAAGCAGGCGTTACATTTGGGATTTAGATCAGTGCTGTGCTATCCGTGCCTTATACGCAGATTATTGAAATACAGCATGAATCGCCTTTTCTGGCTCCAAAGGGGCCTTTTCCAGCTATAATATCACAACACTGAGTACTAATTACATCCAAGGAAGCACATTAACCTTAGCGCTAGTGGTTAAAATATCCGTTTTCAAAGGAAAAGGCGGAAAAGCTTTGTGAATTGTTAACTAACAACTGATTTGTATTTCATATGACCAAACACCTTTTTTTTTTTTTCTTTTTGTTTTTTTTTTTTTTTTCCTGTTCAAATCTTGGAAAAGGAACCATTTCAGTGCAACTTGCGAACGGACGAAAGTAGACCGAAGGTTTCCCTTTAGGCCATCCGTCCCCCTTCCTTACCCAAGAAACTGAGCTCCAGAAGGTCCAACTTCAATCAGGCGGCTGGCCAGACCTTCGCCTTCCACCATGGGAGGCATGGTGGCCAGGCGGTGGCGTTTCACCAACCGGCAAGTCACTCGTGTCGGAGCAGTGCATTTCCGCGGAGGGATAATGATTCGGAGCCCGTTATGTCTACAACCTCTCATGGCACCCCCGCGAGCGTCCACCATGAAACTAACCAGGAAGCTAGAAAATCGGGGAAAAAAGCAATTAGGCACAAACCACGTGGAAATTCCTTTTGGTTATGTTCCCCATACGTTAACAAACTACGTACGTAAATATAGCGCTTTCTCAAGATGGACAATTAGAAAAAGCCTTTCTCCCATGTGAAGCACCGAATCGTGCTAAGCTCATTTACTAATTAACCTGGCAACTGCTGTCTAAGAGATCGTCACGGAAAGTCTTATTTTACAGTGCTGCTGTTGGTAAAAACACCAGCAGTCACTAATACACGTCAGCACGTGTGTATGTACCTATTAGAGACAAAGTCAAGTGCAAATATCACTACTCTGTACCTGCAAGCATCTATATATTGTAAAGTTGGCACTCTTTAAATTACTTTACAAGCAAATACATCTTACTGAAGAAAATTACTTATGACTCATGAATATAAAGCCAATTCTGATTGGAGGGGCTGTTGGGCTTTTTTTTAGGTCAGCTCTGTGATTTTCTAGTTATTTGATCAACTGTAATTTCTAACAAAACTGGGTCTGGATTTAAAAAAAATAATCAGATTTCATTCTGGAGTCTGTGGATACAATTTGTAATACATTGGGGGAGCTAGCACCTCTTCACATAAAAAACCCAACACGTCATTATTTTTTGAAGAAAAATTTTGGATTTTCATGAGATGACAATAGCTACAGTCACTGTATAAGAGGTTTACTTATGGATTTTTGGTTTTCTCTGTTACTTTGCACAGCAATACAACGTCCCAGTGGAAAACTCAGAGATGCGGAGAGGCACCTACGGGGACCCCTCTTCTAGCAGGAGGTAAATTATCTTATTTATTTCTTTTACTTTAAAAGGGAGAAAAACATTTCATGGAATTTCTTTTATGCTGAACTTTTTATAGTTCCATATATAACCAACAGGTAGATTTTGACTGGTTTGTTACAAAGATTGGGGACATTCTTGGGAAAGGTGTGGAACTACTGCATTTTTATATTATTTTTTTTTTTAATTTTACTGGTTTATGACTTTGGATCATGCCTGATGTGGGATGGGGATGTCAGGTTGCTGGAAGTGAAAATAGCACTAGATGAGACAGAACGGTATCGGGCCTACTTCTACCCACTAAAATAGAATCATCACATGGGGAGTCGCAGAAATGCTACTGAAGGACCTGCAATAGAGAAAAGCCCTTATAACACCAGTAACAAAAACAGGCGGTTTTCCACCGTCCCCCTCGCCCGCTCTGTGCAACAAACATTGCCTCCGTTCTCTGTCCGCACGGCTACAAGGAATTCCCCATGCGGTAAACACACAACACTCGACACACCGTGCAAGTCAGAGAGATGGATGATGGAGAGGAGCCACAAGCGCCAGTCGGAAGCACACCATGCACCACGGATGCCAGTCGTTCTCACACATGCAGTCTCCTATTCTACTGCCATTCATATACCTCTAGGCTTTGTTTAGTGTAAAAGTCTGGGTAGTACAACCATTATCTCATTCCTTAGAGGGTGGTGTTTCTGTGGTTTTAACAAGGGGGGAAAAAAAGAACATGAAAACATTTTACAGCTTTGATTCCCGGGGGATTAATTTAGGAAAACGGGAGCTTCCTTCATAAAACACACACTTTATACATTTTAAAGCACAGACGAAAGGAGAGCTTGAGAGATACTAAATGCTCAATGGTTGCCATAATGCTCTGTGGTTTGCGTTGCAATTTTCCTTTAACTGTACGAAGCGGTGTCATCACAGCGGTTCTGAATTGTGTTTCAGAGAATCGGTCCACGTCTGTATTATAACGGGTGCGTTAGAGGCAGTCAACAACACTGAGTGCTGGAAGAAGAGTTTCACGTTTTGATGCTAATACTATCAGCAACAGAAATACTACCCCCACAATTACCAGAAGCTAATGAGCGCTCTTAGTGAATTAAATTAGCGTTCACAGTTTTCATTGCGTAAGCTGTCACGAATACAAGTCTTGAGGATTCAATTCTCTTCATTTTTGACGTAACACTCAAGATTGTGTACTTTAACAACGGGATCAACTTCTTTCGCTGTCCCTCACTGAAATATTAGTGCTAGGTCATCTTCTCCTTATCTCCCCATGTGTCTCAGCAGTGCCCAAACCACTGTTAACTGCCAGGAGAATACACACACAAAAGTTAGGGGTCCAAATCAAATAATCTCCCTTCTGACCACAACAATGGCTACTAAAATAGTATGGTGCTCCTTCTCCGCATCATAATCCCTTTCAGACTAACTGAAAGAGAAGCAGAGCACTGAAATGGCAGTGCCTTCTCATCAAGCGCACATTACATGATGAAGGTGACTACCTTGCGGTGTAGAACCAACGCCGAAGCTGAAGCCGCAGGAATAATTTTGGGGTTTGACCATCCGTAGCAAACTGGTATCTCACCTCACAGTCACAGCCCTGCGGTCCCACACCAGCAAAACTTGGGATCCGCTACAGATCGATTAAAAACGGAGTGTGGCATTTGTCCCTAGGAAGCACTTGAGATGCAAAGGGCTGTCTGTGTTCTGGCCTTAAAATTGCAACTCTTTCTTTAAGCTCATTGAATGTGCCCGGTGGGTCAGAGAAAGGTCTGTCAGCGAATCTACCACGGGGTCTGTCGGTCATCTATCACTGACACCAACTATTCCTCCAAAGAGTGGAAAACCAGGCAAAGATAAGTATCGTTGGAAGGTGGACACAAAGATAACAGTGGTTAGGATAAAAACAGCAGGGCATTATTATTATTCACTGTAAAAAGTGCTCTTTCTATCGTAAGGAAGATCTAATCTATTTACTAAATAACGGGGCACAATTTGGCAAAAAGGAGCACACACCAAAACAAATAGATAGATTTGTGCCATATCCCTGAAACAGACCCCCCCCCCAGATGAAACGGGAGATTCCCGACGGGTTCTGTGACTTCTGGAGGAGTCTGAAACCACCCAAGAGACCGCAGTGACCCTTCAACTGCTGGACGGCAAGGTGAGGCAAACACAGAATAGTACGAGGACAGCATAGAGAGATTAGTGCCAATTATCACGCTAAATACGGAGGAGCTGGTTCACAAAACCGGCTCTATACTACTAGGAAATTTCCAGAAAACAAATTTTGGAGAACTAGTATCAACATAGCGCAAAAGACAGACACCGAAGGGGAAAATTCCTCAGCTCCAGAGCCGCGGTGTAAACGTCTGGAAGGATAGTACGCTGATGCAGGATTTGTAGAGCTGACACAGAATGGAAAAATACATTCTTTTTCACCATTCCACCCTGTTTATTTCCCAGCTTTTTGCTACGTTCAGTTTTTCGTCCACTTATTTAGTCCAATTTCTCTTCACCTCTTTCTTTTTCTTTTTAAATCAGCACATGACACATAATTTGGGGTATGAGACAGAGTCAAGCAAATAGTTCATAACAAAGCATTTGCTGAATCACTGCAGCCTCTTTCTCTGCTTATTTGCTGCACAATAGGGCATTTGGATGGTGACATTACTGTTCCAGGACAGGAAAAGCTTTGCTCTTTTGAAGAACTCTGTATATCAATATCCAAATAATTCGTACAAAACTAACGCATGACATAAAACATGCTTCCTGAGAGATGTGCATTTAGGAAAGTGAAAAAACTGTATGACTAATATAAAGGAAACGAAAAATGCAAATTAATTATTTTGCTGCCCACGCACACACGCGTCATTTCTCCTCTCCCTAATGTTTCTTTTGCCAGATGTTGGGAAGTGACTGCAGACTGAGATTGGAGAAGATTGTGCTCAATGATTGTGCTCAAAATAAAATCTTTGCATCGGTCTTCCCTGCTCTGACTTAAGACTTTGTAAGATCCTCCGTCTGCAAAGGGCACTGGGCACCCTCTGCTCATGCCAACTGCATGATGTAAAAAGTGACTTTTGGCAAAGGAGGAACCTCCACGTTCCAACTGCAGGAAGCACTACCAACCACCGGTGTGCGGAGAATGAAGAGGAGAGGGCTCATTAAAGAGAAACACAAATGGCTGTGAAGAGTTCAAGAGGAAAAAAAAAAAAGAAAAAAAATGTTAATAAAAGGGATTAAAGGGAATCAGAAGGCTCTTACGGGTTGTCACTAGAAGAGGAGAAGAAAGGAAGCATCCTAAAAAGTGAGGCTGATAAATATTCCCTACGTGCTTCTATGATAATTTATTATAATATTAAAAATTAAAGAAAACATAAAAGAAACCAAAACAACTTACAGGAACTCAGTGTAGATAATAGCTACAATTTTCAGAAGGGGTTAAAAACGGCATAACAGGGGAAGGAAAACCTTAGCAGGGACCAACTATGGTTAGGAGAAATGAGGTAAAACTGAGGAGAAGGAAAACAATATACATAGGAGAAGACTTTTGGGCAACTGATAAGTAAGAAAACACTCTTGTGAGCCACTTAAGAGAAAGGTGGCCAAAATAAGTGAACTGCTTCATCAAGCAATGCATCAAAATTACATGTACTTTCCAACAGCAGAAGTCTATTTCAGAACCCGTTTTAAATGTCCTTCCTATAACTACATCTAGGGAAAGCATCCTTCTTTAGCACCGACTTCAGTTTATCTTGGCAACCCATGGCAAGACCCTTAAATTTCAATGAAGTGGTGATTCAAAAATCAAAGCAGCAAAGTCAAAATGTGCACATCAAGGGAAACAATGGGACGCTCTTTCTCAAAACTAAGACAGCCTTTGAGTAACTTTCATTTTCTGCCAGTTTTAAAGGTTCGGTCAGAAATGATGCATCACGCAAACACGTCACCCTGACAGTCTTGCAAACTGGATCAAAACCCAGCTTCCCTGAGATTTTAGCCAGGTGGCCGTCCAATGTAAGAGCCAAATCAAGGAAAGAAATTAGGTTTTGGGAAATCATTGCCTTCTCTCTTTTAAACAGAATGCGGGGGAAATCGGGATTATCTTTTTTTTAAAGAAAAAAGTAAAGAACAAAAGCAGTCCTTTTCTAGGAACAAGTTGTAGACTGCAGCGGAGTCTATACATGCTTCTGTTAAACACATGGTTAGCTGTTACATCAAGCGTCATCCATTCTCACCTAATTTAGCAATAACTGCTCATAAATCAGAGAGGCCATTTCATTCTCTTTAATTTTAGCGCAATTAAAAATGACATCCCTGCTATACGGAAGGTAACGATATCAAATAACGTTGGCTACAGCATCCTTCTGGTTGAGGACGTATATAAAAAGTCCCCGAATCTTTCAGGTTGTTTCCGTGCCTTCTACAGAGAGCAGAGCAAACAGCAACGGGGTTCCTAATGGTTTCACTCGAGCAAAACACAGACAAATATATATATATGCATTGGATTTATCCACCTTACAAGGACAAAAAGTTGTGGTGTGTTTTCATGAAATATTTATGTTTTAGACCTGAGCCCGAGTTATTCCCTTTGCTGATTTCATTCCTATGGAATTTATTCATACCGAATTAACTCTATATCTACGCTCACTTGAAAGATAATAGCAGGATGAAGAAGTAAAATAAAAAAATAGATGCGTCAACACTGGGCCGAGAATAGATAAGAGAAGATATTTATTCTGTTATTTGTGAAGCATCCCTGTTACGTAAAAATAGCTTTGCGGAAGAGTCCCGGTTTCGGGTGGCTGCGAACGCAAAGGCACGGCGGCACTCAAACGCACTTCTCATTCCGCAGAATCATCGGCAGAGCCATGCAAACCTAGCAGCGGGAGGTGTCCTTCTACAACAGGCAACCGCTCTAGCTCTTTGAGCACACAAAACCAGGAGAGGCAAAAATCAAGGCAGCCCCACTTTCATACGGTCAGTTCAGGTACGGTTATTCTTTCAAAGTAGCTAAAGGCAGGCACACATGCTCTCATCGGGTGGCAGGAAACAACACAAAGCTCTAACACGTCGGAGAGACACATTTACGAACTCTTCTGCGCGCGTTATCGTAATTTGTAAAAGAAACCGGGAAACAAGGAGATAGCAGCGTTCAGCGTTAGTCGCAGTGTGAAGAAGCAGAAACAAACAATCAGGGTGCTTCAGCCATTGTAAAGTGTTCAGCTGGAGAAGGAAAACTGATAGAGAATCCCAAATTAAGAAAAAAAGGCCTCGATCCAGCTCCCGCTGAAGTCAACAGCAAGTCATTCCACTACCTCAGGGTGCTTTCCATCAGGCTGCAACTGTGCCATACAGAAACAAGGCAAAATATACGTTCCAGGAGGACAAAAAACATGATCCTACACGGGAAACCACTAGAGACTTAACTTATGTTAACAGTCTCTTCCTTGCGTTAGTCGAATACAGAGAGATTGAGTGCCGTGACCCAAAAATATGGGTTTGTAGGTTGGGGGTTTTATTTAGCCATTTAGTAATTTTGCACAGGTGAATATTTAAGAAGATTTTCACCTTTCTACGGTTGCATTAAAGGCAATGAAGAGGTACACTGCCAATAAACACTCAGTTTGCCAAGTGAAGACAATCTCCTTCGGGGAGGTGTTTGGTGGGGGACACAACGTGCCAGTGATTCAACCACTGATTAACTGAGGTCGCACATAAAATGCCCGTGGCGTGAAAAATTAAATATTATAGTGGGTCAGTGCTGTTATTCTACTAGATCCAATATGGTGGCACAATTTGGAAAACACAGCCTAGGCACTGGCTCTGCAATATTCTTTATATGGACAAGTGAGATAAAAGGCCCACTTTGTAACTAAACCTACCTACAGTGGTTTGTGTTGGATTCTTTGCTGGTTGGTTGGGTTTTTTTCCTTCCTTTTACTAATATTAAACCATGCCACCAACAGGGAAAAGGTATTGTTAATTAAATCAATGGTTAAAACTATCTAGGAATGTCTAGGGCGCTTTGTTAAGTTTTTTTGCAGTGGACTTATTCTGTGACCAGCATTCTTTTCTTATAGAGGACATAGCAGAGGGGAGAAAGTGGACGCTTACTGTATTAAGAAGAGAAACAGGGCCATGTGTAACTATTACTGCTAGTCGGAGTAGATCTATTATTTTTTTTTCTCTTGGCTAACGAGCAGTATCAAATCACTAAAGCATCCTGAAGTGAGGTAAGAGAGGAGGGTAAACAGGGTGCGTGAGAAGTGCAATGTATTAAAGAAAGAAATTATGCAGAAGTTCACCTGCTGTTGTCATGATCAAGACATGGAGAAGAGCATCTGCAATAGAATAGATGATTTAACATCAAAAAAGAAAAGAAAGGGAAAAAAAAGAATGAGTTAAATGAAATACTGAAATATTGGAAAAATGAAACAGATTTCTAAATGAAACACATGAACATATATATGCATATTCATTACACGTGAGAAGGTAGGAGTGAGTATGGAAGATCAGCCTACATAAACATCCTTGGTAACAAATGGTTACTACTACTACAGCAGTAATGCTAGAGTGATCTGGTTTCTCTACGTACATCCTCAAACTGGAAGTCGGGTCCCTACTATGTACAGTTAGACTCCGAGTAAATCTTTCAGAACCAGTTTAGGGAAAACGCTACTTGCTTTAGGTACCCACATCTGAAATTTGGACCATGCTGCATCAAAGGGTAAGGTATCTAAGGTAATGCCAGCCAGCGTTCCCGATAACACAATAAATCATGATTTTCTTTTCTTCAAATTTCCTATCAATATATTCTGTCCTCCACTTTCTTCCATTTGAACATGTTTCTTGTCCTCCTTTTGTTCTGTGCTACAGAATGACAAATTTCAAACGCTCAGTTTGACCTCTTTCAGCTCTTAATATTAAGTGGCCAACTTTTTATTATATATATATATATCTCCATTGCCATTTTCTTCCACCGACGTGAACAGCGATTTGCTCTGAATGAAACACGCCTGCTGTTTTTCCTTATTGTAACTTTCTGAGTAAAGGTCATAAAGGCTACAGTATAATTTGATATCATTTAGACTTTCACATTTTAGAAATGACTATCAGCTGGTCGCTGCCAGGTCCTGTTTCCGTAACTATTTCCAGGGAACTAATCTCACATTGGGGAAAGCAACTTTACGGATTCGAAATACAACACTCGAAATATATTTTGTTTACCTTGTTAGCAAGGATCCAGCCTCCTTTTTTGCAGACATGCAGCTAAGAATGATAATTCACATTATTTGTCACAGTACGAGCTGCCCGCTCCCTCATCCTTCTCCCCTTTCCATTGACGGAAGCAACAACTTCCAGAAAGGTAAATTCACTAATAATATCCCAACTGTTTCAGTTTGTCAGATACAAGTACTGATACGCTTGGATCATTTATTAGTCAAACAGGCACTTATTCATCAAATCATATATATATATAAAAAAAATCGGTATCTTTCATTAAAAAGGAGTTTTACTGCGAGCAAGTCAGAGTTGGGAAAACCGCAGAGCTGCTACAGGTCTTGCTCTAGAACACAAAAGCAAGTTAATATCAAAGCATCGACTCAAAGCTCCTTCCTCACAGTGCCATGCAGCATGTCAGATTTGCCCCTCTTCTTATCTGCTATACTTTTACATACTTGCCAGTAAAATCCTTAGAAACATAATCTATGCAACTATATTGTGGATTTTTATTTTTTTTTTTACTGTGTCACCAGAACTCAGGTATTAAAACAACATCATTTTTCAGGTGATTTATACTTTAAAATCTTACAGTCGGCCTTGTTTTTACCATTCACGCTTAACTACTATGGCTGACAGAGACATAAGAATATGATACTGTCAAGCAACGACTAAATCCTGCCAGTGAAATCTTGTTCAGTGGGTTTTTTTGCCTTCCAACTTAATGAAAATATACGTATTCTTCTACAATAGGATATTGGGAGGTATGAGATTAAAACTGTGAAACGCATTTGCATTTATGTAGGCATTAGTTTTGTCTCTCATAAGGCTTCAGAAGGAAGTGATACATAATATACCCTAATACTACCTAATTATTTTCTTGTTTTCCAAACGGCTGCCAAAGACTCTGAGCAAAGATATTGCTTTTCTTTCCTTATGGATGAAATTACCAACGTATTGGAACAATAGGTACATTTAAATTTTACATGGATGGTTAAAACATTTTCCCCTTCTGAAATTTCCGAGAGGGGAGGAGTTTGGGTTAGTTATGCAAAGGCTGAAATATACGCCTGCGAAATTCCACACCGAGAGAACATCTCTCTATCGATTTATCCCTTCGCTTGGGGGTGTTACACTGTGATCCACAGAAACACCCCCCTACAATGGGAGATGGGTAAGAACCCAACAACAATTTGGGGTCAGCCACTGAAGCAGTGCAGGGAGAGCACAGCGTCATTTCTTTTCCCCTCAGATTGCACAGAATATGTCATTAAGATCATCCGTGCCAAACAAATTACTGTCCAATACGTTGCTGATGTGTTACTTTATACCAACACGGTCTGAATTCAAGCAACTTCCAGCGTTTTGGGCAAAACCAAGGCCATACCCTTCCTTAAAGCCACTAACAATGTTTATACAGGACTTCTTTTCAAACACTAAGAGTATTCTTTCACGACAGATATATACTACTTCAGTGTGTGCGCCTGAAATGTCAGCAGTGCGGCTAGTTCGTTAAGAACCTCGTAACGGTGTGTGTCTGTGTATGAAGGAGGGTGTAGGTGATGTTCCAGCTAAGTGAACGCAACAATCGTGCGCACGGCACTTCTACAATCGGTTCACTTTTAAAATAAGGTCCTAAAAGGTCCTAAAATAAGGGCCTCAACTCTAGAAGCCAATGTATTTTCCTAAAAAACAAGATGTAAACAAGATGCACCCCGACAGTTTACGGTAACTTAATGACCTGGACAAATCTAAGCAAGATAAAAACGAAGCGTTGTACAGTCTTTTCCAAAGGTTAAGTAATCCTTATTATAGGTTTCTTTATTACAATATTTAGTGGCAAGTTAGTAGGTATATATAAAAAGAAGAACGTAATTTGTGTTGTGTTAAATGTTACTATTTCATACGAGGCTGCAGAGAGCGTCGCTCCTCTTTAAAATCAGATATTCTTACCCAACTGCTGGCATTCTGGTCATCCAAACAGATCTAAATAGCACTAATATTTTTTTTAAAAGAAAAATGATTGCACATCCAAGGAATAAAAGCCACTCTTCTAGGAAGTATTTAGTTCATCCTCTGCAATCACTGGAAAGTCATACCTTTCCGAAAATGAAAAGGAATACATCCTTTGGAAAAAGTCTGTAAACTATTTAGGGTTAGAATAAACCACCAAAGCAATTTTAAAACTCCCATATACTGACATATATATATATATAAACACATACATACTGTACACATCAAGTATTTTCATTTAATTGGTTAATTTTAGAGCTCAAGAAAAGCAAATCCAAACAACACTGGTCACAGCCAAATATCCTGCTACCAGCGAACAAACTGCTCAGATATGTCACAAATCAGCCAATTTGCCGTCGCAGTTATGACAATACTGTTCCTCTTCTAGCCCAGGACTGCCTGTCATTCCAAATGGGACTCCAGTGCTATTTTTTTGAAAGATATGGACTGTGAGATTGTTGCAAACTCATTTGAGATTAACAAAAAAATAAAAAGAAAATCTTTCTCCTTGTGACGTCCTGCCCTGCTGCGTACAACGCAGCTCCACAGAAATGAAATGCTTCTTCATGATACCACTTTCTTATGAATTTCATCTGCACACGCCTCATCAAATCTGACGGCAAGACACAAGCGTAGAAAAGAACCAAATTACTTCAAACACGGTAAGTAAGAGCGCTTAATCCAAATGAACTCACAGATTTTGAGGGCAGCCAAGATAAGCTTTGTGAGTATGAATTTGGCTGGCCCTGCACTTTGACCTGTCTTACTGGGTTTCAATGAGCTCGCCTAAATGCAAGTGCTTACGAAGAGTGAGTTGTGAGAACGCAGGAGCAGAGTGGCCAAATCCGTGCAAAGCACATGATGTTTAGGTTGTTTGTCTGTTACACGGTTCATGTAATTTAAAATCCTTGGTTTCTTTTTTTTTTTTTTTTTTAGCAATCGTGACAAACACTGGAGTCGGTGCGTACCTAAGCTACTTCACGAGCACAGGAAGCACTCGCCATCTGGAGCGATTAGGCCCTTGGTCTCAATCATCACTAACTTTAAAAAGGCACTGTGTTTATTCCTCCAGAAAATCCACACAAAGGCACGCGTGTACGTGTCAATTATCTCGTTCATTCCTCTTGAACTCGACTGAAAGCCCACTGACGTGCAGTGATTTCAGTGGATGGTCTTGGTACTCAGGCTCGCTTGACTGTCAGAGCTTAAGAGAGCATAACCATTTATTAACAGCTCTAGGAGGCAATGAATTAAAATACAACTCCTAGTTAAGCATTAGTTGAAGCTGCTGCCACCGCAGGTATTCTGTTTCGCTTTTTTTTTAATATAATGCTAATTGATACACTCACCCTGAATGAATAGGGCTGGAAGAAAGAGCCACATTGTCCAAGTTTTCAGGGCCCCAGCTTAAGCGATATGAATTCCTTTCAGCTTCTTTGGCCAGAGTTGTTACCTTGGTAAGCAAAAAACCCTCCTTTTTACTACAATAAAATCAATTAATCAACCAAACAATAAGAAGATGTATTTTGCGTAGTAGTGCCTAAAGCGTTTTAACTTTTTTTTTTTTTAAAAAAAAAGAACACAAAAGAGTAATAATAGCATTAAGATCTTAGAAACCCCTTATTGTAACGTTTTGTACTTGCTCAAAGTACTGATATGTTAGTGGTCCCAGTGAAAAGAATGCTGTGATTTACCAAAGTGGCATTTTCTAAATCTTTTTTTTTTTTTTTTTATTAACTACAAGCGTGCTTCCGGATAGTATCTTTGAGAACAATGGCATTGAGTTCATTAGATGACCTGAATATTTAGCCCAACGGCTGCTACCATCATTCAAAAATCAGCTAAAATGTAGAGCATTATAAAGACAGTCCCTGTACTATATTCACACATCTCTTTATTTTGGAATAGAGTTTATATCTCTTTATTTTGGAATAGAGTTTAATATGGCACAGCATAATTTGCCATTAAATATCAACGAAAATTAGATTTATATTAAAACAAACAAAGCAGCACACACGGCACGGCATCGTGAATACAATCTAAACTGTAATCTTTTCATCTTTCTGTATTTATCCAACCGATAAGCGGACTGAAGAGCATTTGCTTACCTGCTGGCTGGGGATTACCACCGTGTCGTCAATCATGGCGCTGTCCCTCAGGTAGGAGGCATGGCTCAACGTGTGGGACCTGTCTGAACTGAAGGATCGCAGGCTGGGAGGTTGGTAGGATGCCATAGCAATATATCGGCAGTACAGATGATGTTGTAAAGGTGTCATGATAAGAGCGAGTGGGAGAACGAAAAAAAAGCGTGCTATTAGCAATATGATGCAGCTTCCAGGGGGAGTAGATAACAGTCACGGGGGAAAAAACAGAGCTTTACCAATCTGTGCTGTGCCACCTTTCCCACCAAGGGCCACAAAGTCTTTTGACCGACTTATTTGCTTCAAAATGCAGAACCTAGAGACTAATCTAGATGACAGTTTACTTTATACTCACAAATACTTTACACTTGGCTTTGTGGCACGATAGTTTCCTTATAACAAAGAGCATGAATTTCTTTTAAGTAAGGCTCTTTGGAGAAGTTCTCTCTCCTGCTACGTCACGCTAGCAAACCGCTATGGAAAACCAGAAGGCTAACACCTGAAGAAAAGCTGAAACGACCCTTTCTGAAGCTTTGTTACGATCTACCCTCTCGCCTTAACGCTGGAAATAAGGAAGCTTGGTATCGTCCCCTGGAAGGTACACACAGCGAGGTGAATTGTGGCCAGCCGCAAGCTCCTGTGTAAAACAAAATTCTTCCTCTGTATGCCAAGAGCATCTTTAGAGAGGCAGTCCGAATGTGAGCACCGTTTGCTTTGTAAGTACACACAGCTCTACAGAAAACTGGTTGCTGTAGCAATGAGAGATGCAAAGCAGTAAATAAGCTGCTTCCAAGCACTGGCTCGGAATGTAACTGCGGTATCCACTAGCAAAAAGCAAAAAAAAAAAAAAAAAAAAAGGACAAATAAGACACCACAGAAGGACTTATTGAGGTAAATGGGGTTTCTGCTACCGAATTGTAGTAGTTTTGTCCTTTAAATGTTCACTCGCAGCAGTATTACAATGGTGATTTTTCAAAAACAGATCAACCACCTTCAGATGTCGTACGTGTACTCTGTGACGTTGTTCTGTACCTTGAGGACTACAGTACGTGTAACTGAAGGAAGCAGCTTTATTTTCATGGCTTACACATCCATGAGTAGCACTCATCATGACTAACACACTGGATCAGAACAATAGGCCATTTATCCAGATACACAGATTTTGAAGGGACAATTCATTTTCAGCAGTTAGCAATAAAATCGTCGTGAATGTTATGGACAAGAGATTCAAGTGCTTTAAATGCAGATCTTGTTGGAAATCATATTTTACCATCTGATTCAGACCAGTCAGCCTTTTTTAACAATAGCTACGTTCACTCAACAATTGTTTTTGTATGCATTTTTAGAAGCAAATGGTTCTCTTATTTTTATGAGAAATATATGACATTGAAGACTAATCAATGCTATTGATCATTGATTTATACCAATGGCCTATTCAGCATACTAGATGGATTGTACAAAACTGAAAGCAAAGATAGCTATTACACAAGTACCAGCCTTAGGGAAGTTTTGAGAAAAAAAACCAACAAACCAACAAGAAATAATCTCTCTCTTACATGTCATGAAATGTCTTTCCCCCAGACACGGGGAAGAGGTGAGAGATGTAAGGCTGGTACTAGTGGAATTGTGCATTTCTGGAATCCCATTCTGATTCCATTAAAACAACCAACAAAATTTCAGTGGGGACAGAAGCTGACCCTAACTGTCTGCATACAACATTGCAGAAAAAAATTATGAAAGGGAATCTTGACTGAAGAGTATTTTGGTGAAACATTTTAGAGTGATTTGGGTTGGCCGAGTACACCTTGCTTGTTTGTAACAAGAGCGCTCCAGCGAACGTTTGTTCTTTGGCTGAAAAATAAGCCTCAGCAGCAGACCCCATTTGCCGTCATTATCCTTTATTCATTTCAACGGTTTGACACTTTCCGAACTGCTTCGCTGCGCCATGCAATGCTTGTAAGAGGTTCACCATCCAAGTTGTAGGTTCTGCTATTCAGCTCATGTCATGTCCTGGATAGATACTGAACGAAAGGAAGCGTGGACTAGATTTGACTGGTTATCTGTACGGTGATTTTGTCTATATTCTCCTGCAAGTACTGGGCACTGCTGCCACCACCACTACAAGTAGCCCAGTACATATCCACTAGGTGGTACCTCTACTTAAGCTCCAGTAAATATCCAATACGTTGAGGGTACGGATGTTATCTACAGGAAAGGTATGCAAAAGCATGACTGAGGTCTGTAGGAAATTTGAAGTTTAAATTTTCTGCTACCCTTAATTTCAAAACTACTGTTCAGATGACGCTGCCCCTCTTCTGTCAGCTATACCAGCTAAACGAAGAGCAAACCAGTAGTTCAAAGGTCTGCGCTTCTGCGACTTAGATATGAAGGTACCGACTGAAACGCCAGTCCAGTTACGGAAGTGTAGTGGCACTTTTTTATTATTGTAATAAGTCTTAGAGAATCCCGTAAAAAAACCCCAAACCTAAATCAGAGACAAAACTAATGTCTAAATACAGATTCTTTCCGAATCTGGTTGATGAATCTTAAGTCACAGGGGTTGTGGGGTCAACAGCCCTCTACTCAGCCCCAGAAACTGAACTGTGGAACCCAGGAATGCTACAAAGCTCCTGAGGATAAGAAACGCGTCTTGCCCGTGTTAGGTAATTGCACAGGCACGTATCACCCACCTCGTCTAAGCTCTGAATAAAGCCCAGGTGGTAATCAGAATAAAAGCAGCACACTCTAGCCAAGTTTCTAATCTGGATGACCGGGAAACCACGTTGCAGTACACATCCACCTGCCAGCCTAGAGGGAGCTCTGGCAAGCCCGAGGTTCAGCTGAGTGCATCTCTTGTTGTGGGAAGTATATGTTGTTTCAGATGCTGGGAAAAGAACCTGACATCATCGAAAACTATATAAATCAGCCTTGAAAACGTTTCTCTACTCAAAGACCAAAAGCCTTCCTCACGCTTGTCTTAGACTGGAAAAGCGGAAGGGCCTTCCAATGAAATGTCTTTTCAAACACTGGTGATCTGATATGGCCCGAATTAGTTCTGCCTCTCAATATCCAGATGGAGAATCCACCTAGTGTAGTCCATTCTCTTTAATTTTTATTCTACCACTGCTTCCCCACGTAGAGAAGGAAAATGGCCACCAGCTGGCGTGATCTAGTGCAACATCCCCGATCCTTGCTAACGCTATCTGTACTGGAATCGTCGAAGTTTCTGTGGGACTGTGGCCTTTCCAGAGAGAGAGCACTGTCGGATCGGTATTCACCCCTCCATATCATACTCATTTGAGACCATAACTATCTCCAACGGCAGCGTCGTTCATTTGGTTCTCCAAATCAACCTTCCGGCATACAGCAGGCCTCCAAAATGGATGAAGAGAGACGGGAGCCATAAGAGGATATAGAGACAACATGTTTTCATGCTATGTAATACCTACCTGGGCATGGTGCTAATGAAAGCATATGAAAAAAGAATGAAGGGGAGAGAGAAATAAAATAAATAGGAAAGATGGTTATAAAAGAAAATGACATGTTTTTAAATCAAATAGTTTAATGCGTAAGATTACATGAGTCTAGACTGCTAATGCTATTTTGCTTTACTGAATTTCTTGAAAAACCAAAGGCAGTATAACGCAATGAAAAATCACATTAAAGCAAAAGCAAAGTAATTTAAGCAGTCTATGTGAAAATTCTTACAACCGGTAACCTGACAGTGACAGAAAGTGAGACCGTGGAGTTAGAAAGACGTACTTTTTTCTTTTGTTCTTTCTCCCTTTATAATTTTGCATCATTTCATTATAATCATGCTTGGTACAGGATGCGAAATAATTTTCACACAACACAAAACAAAACACATAATTACATGCCAGTGAAAACCTACCGACATTCACTGACAGTATTTAAAAGCTAAAATATTCTAAATGGGAGCAGAAACTGGCTTAACACTTGCCTGCACGATCATTTCTATACATCTTAAAATTTGAAAACGAGGAAAACTTTGTTGCCGCTCGAAAGTGTGTGATAAAAGGGTTTGATTTTTAAGCATTCTGATGTAGTTCACAAACATCCTCTGAGACTTAAAAAGCCACACAGTCACTGCGTTTTCAGTGGATTCACTGAAGCTGTCTAAAAACCAACAAAGACTCCAAGCTTAGAAGACCTGAATGAGGAGGGATTCACACAGGCTGGGAGGCAAAGCGAACCGTTTCCTGACATCTTTTGTCCCGGGAGCAATTCATAGCCTACTCAAGTAAACAGAATGGATCCTACTGATTTCACTGAGCTTCGGAAACGCTGCCAGAATAACAATCAAGACTGGAGAATGAGCTACGTTAAAAATTCCTTCTGTTGCCAAGATCTCAACTTTTTTTTTTTTCTCTCTCTTTTTTTTTTTTCCCCCCTTTAGTGAATCCCAATTCTAAAGGCAGTAAGTCTGGAGACGTTGCTGATTTACACTAGTGGCATTTGCAAACAGGAACGCCTGGGTAGCCCATTCTAAACTCAAACTGGGGTGCTAATCTGCCAGTTCGAGCCTACACTTACGCTCACTAGTAAAGGCTCTCATTTTGAAAAGAGAACTCCGTATTTTTTGTAGACTATAGTGACATTCTCTAAAATAATAATAATAAAAAAATAAAGCTGCAGGCGTTATTATTTCACAAATAAATCTAGGCTTAAGTTCAACTTCTTCAGTATAAGCATATCAGTAAGTTTTCTGGACTGAACACATTTTTCTAATTTTTTATTTTTTTTTTTTAATTTACAGCATATTTACCGTATTGTGCCAGTAAAAGGAAAATGATTTTTTTTCCTGCTCTTTCCTGCATCACAGTTTTCATCAACCATGATGAAAAGGAGTCCATGTGCTTGCTAACAATATACTCACTGCCAGTCCAATGCGGAATGACCAAGCCCGTTGCTCCTTTCCTTCTACCTACAGCCAAACTGCTCTAAAAAGTCGGCTCAAGTAACGCTAAAACACCGTATCCAACTACCCGCCCATCCCCTGACTCATGACAGGAGGAGACGGGGATGATTCAGAAGCCCCCCCCGCAGACAGCCAGGCTCTTCTTCCTTTGCCCGACCACAAAGACAATAAAGCAAGCTCTGCCTTTTCAAGAACCAAATAAGAAATCACAACCAAGTTCTTCACCAGACTCTGAGTACAGTATCAGTGCCAAACGTATTCATTTCTGGACCGGTCAGGAAATATTCCTCCCGACCACACCTTCCTCCTACAAAGTGACGACTGCCACGCTGACGTACCTCATGAAGAAATGTTGACAAGTTCATCCCATGCCTCCCTTGAGTTAAAGACCCCAAGAAAGGGATTTCAAACATTTATAACAAACCGCGTGCAGAATTATCATAAGAAAAGATACATGTCCAGGCAAATACCTGTCAGATCGTCCTCCTTCCAAGCTGTACCTTAGGTAGTTCATACCATCTAAGAACTGGCTGCTCGGTAAAGAGTCATCTCCTAGTTCTCTGAGGTCTTCTGGCCTAAGGTACTCTCCTCCATCTCCTGTCATTGTGTCATCACCTTTAAACCAACCACAGAAGGGACAGAGATAAGCACACGCACAAGTTAGATTGCAGTTACGTGTTGGGATCCAGCAGCTGGATGGCACAATAAAGAGGAAAGCATTTTCCACTCAGGAAACACTGCAAACCGCAAGCAATTAATGCATTTAATGAAACTGGCACTCCAGGCAAGATTTAAAAAATAAATAAATGAAAAAATAGAAATCAAGGTGATTAATCAGTTAGATTTAATCGCATTTTTGCTGTCGCACATACTGGTAAGGGACAAATTTCTTTGGTACTTTCTAAAGCATGGTCTCTCTGTTCCTTTATCCATTTTCCTTTTATCCATTCCTTTATCCATCCTCTCTGGTCACAGCTATGTATCACAGCCTGACAGTTTATCATTAAATATAACTACTGACTTGACTGTAAGCTATGCGTTTTCAGCTGAAAAAGTGTTTTCTGTGGCCTTATGCCTGACAGTTGCAAATCCTAATTTAAACTCTCCATTGTCCAAACTCCACATCATATGAGGCTGTCTCACCCATGTTCCAACATCCTTCTGTGATCAGCAAAAAAATTCTTATTTCTGAAGCACGGAGACAGCCAGAAACTGGAAACAAGCTCATACGCGTAGATGGTAATGATCATTAATCTCTGAAGTAATTCATGTTGCATCAAAGCCGAAATGATCATTGTTTATCTGGCACGGTAACCTTTTTGCACATACTCTGAATAACAGGGTTTAATTATTTTTTTTTTTTTAGGTCGAAAATTATTTTCCCCAGGAAATTCTGTCTATATGAAGTCACCGTTTGCTTTTCCCCAGCAGACTCACAAAGCAGATTACATTGCCAGGCGACATGTCGATGTTTCTTTTCATTCCCATTTGCAACGCGGTTTCTCTCCCCAGTTTCTGCCTGGAGATTTCAGCCGCTTTCCCGACGGTTAATTACGACTCTACGAGCCTGCCAGAGCTGCAGGGTGGCCTGCAGAACCGCACAGCATGACCCGAGACCACCGATATCTTCAAACTTTCTCATTTTCTAAGCTGCTTGGGCAAACATCAAGAACCTGAAGCTCAGTTTCATGAAGGAGACTGCAACTGTTATAGAGGAACGGTCTTTCGGGGACTACGCGTTCTGGGGGCAGTAATTCACCCCGATATCCTGAGACACACAAAGGCTTGTAAAGGTTAGTTAAGTGGCATCCATGCTGTTTCAAACAGAATTCATTCGGGCACCAGGACAGCTGCCACTTGTGAGATTTAAAGTCTTAATAAAGCGAAATTGCAAAACGTAATTATTGTTGCTGCTGCTATATCTGGTCGAGCATCTTCCCCCCGCCCCAAAAAACCCATTATTGGTATTACAAGCTACAGGAGTGGAAGAAAGAAACTTTGATATTTGTTTTCATGAAAGAAATCAAGCCAGTTTTTCTAGTTTGATGTTTCAGCTAATAAATAAATAATTTATAATGTGTCATCTAAAACTAAGTAACCTTTGTCTTTTTAAAATATGTTTTGTTTACAGAAATATTATATGTAAAAATGAGGCCTAAATCTTTTCAGTGTAACAACAAAAGCTCTTGAAAATTCCATCTGCCCACATTAAGAGGGAGAAAACTGGGCACAGTTTCACAGAAAACAATAAAATGCATTTAATCATTGCATGTTTCCTGTCTCCTGACAGACGATGCCTCCTGTTTCCTGGGAATGTCACATTATAAAGCATGGGGCTTAGCGAAAACTTGGAAGATATTAAGGCAATGCTGTTAATCAAACAGTAAAAGGAATTTCAAGTTATACTTCAAATAAATGAGATACTTCTAATCACGCCAGACATTCCATCTGTAATAGAAACAAAGGCAAAATCTTCACCACTTTCATCACACCCACATCCTTTAAGAAAAAATAAATAGCCAAACTCTACTCTTATTTCAGCTTTGGCGTCTCATCTAAGAGTTGTCAATAATGGCTCTCAAGTAACACTAGCTGTTTTATGTGATGTCAACAGCTGCAAACGGTAATAAGACTGTCCATGAATATTTCACAACGTCTTCAGAACATTTATCTGTGGGTAAGACAGCCTACTTGCCAGCATACGAGTCTTGAGTGAGCTAAAAGAAGTTTTAAAGAAGAAGAAGTTAAAGAAGAAGAAGTTAAAGAAGAAGAAGTTAAAGAAGAAGAAGTTAAAGAAGAAGAAGTTGAAGAAGAAGAAGATGAAGTTAAAGAAGAAGTTATTCCCAAGTCATTCCCTGCCAACCCCTTCTACCCTTTCATCTTTCCTTAACGAGATGAACTCCCCAAACAAGTAGCGCCTCCTAGTACACGAAAGAGAAAAAATACGCATTTTGTAGGAATGATTGTGTAGGAATATAAAATTTCATATGATTGTGGTTTCCCCGAATATTTTAATTCCTGCTTTGCAGCGCAATGGCATGTACGCAAAGGGAATTATTCCGAGTCTGTGTAACAAGCACTCATTCATCCTGCCAGGAATACTGTGTTGTCATTAAAAGACCTAACACGGCTATATTGACGAGTCTCAGTCAATTCAAACGTACACAGACACATTATCTGCTGAGAAGAAATTACATATTCGGCTGACCATAGGCTTTTTCACACGGCAAATCTTACCAGATGGTAGTTTTGTGGCAGTACAAGAAACAATCCTTTTTAATCATGCCGGAAACGGTTAATCTGCCATCACGTTCCCCATCAAATTAACGACAGTAATGTTTTCACCACTCATTAAGCAGTTTGTGAGAAACAGAGCCCTTGGCAATGATGCTCCACGATTTGCAGTGGCCATCTATGAACTTACAGGCAGATTTTCAAAGAGTAACCCGCTTGGTGATTTATCTTCTAGTTACTTGAAAGAACACCTTCCTTTCTTCAGTGATACCAAGAGACTTTCAGAGGTTTACTTGACAGGTGAAAACACGCTACAAAACACGGGGTGACCTTGTACTGTGCCCCAATTAAAGCATTCTTCTTCAGCCCTGGCTTCATCACTGCTACTGCCCATCCCTCAAATATCCCTAAAAATTTTGTCCAAATCTGCCTTTCTGAATAATGTCATCTTCTTTAGGGCAGGTTTGAAAGGAAATAAAATGTGCTAGAAGGGAGTACCAAGTATCTGGACTCTCTTAAAAGAAACACTGGAGTTTTACTGGTCAGGACACTGGAAAAAGAAGAAGAAGAAAAAAAAAAATTAAAATCCCTAAACCTAGGAATCTATTTATGTTTAAACAAAAAGTGGCCAATAGAGTCCCCGCACTTGCTGCTGCTGTTATTTTTTTCTTTGCAGAGTGCAAATAACTCCCAATGTGACGGGCAGCTGTTCCAGACCGTAAGACACAAGGTGTGATGGTCCCACTGCACTGTTGGCAATAATCTGGTTAGTCCATTCCTCTGTTCCCAGTGGCCAAACTAATGCCCTGGAACAAGCCACAAGACTCTCCAAAAGCATACATTTTGTACAAGTTTGCAACACTTGGGGTTGTTTCTTTTCTGCTCAGAAGGGCCATCGAAGAAAAATCAAAGGAGATCACTCGAAGCAAGAAGATGGATAACAAAGGGTGGGACTGGCAAGGGCCAGGTTGCGGGGACAGC
>NW_009649076.1:92621-93406 GCF_000708025.1 Charadrius vociferus
AGGCCTGTTACAAGAAAACAATGAGGAGATACGGCCCTGCTAAACAAGGCGCTAAACATTTCTATGAGGTGTGGGTCACCTATTAAATCAAGCGTCCTCTTCTGCGAAACTGCCGACCCAGCACTTTGCGGGATCCAAGAGAGGGAAAGAAAGGGTGAAAATGGAATGGAGGGGTGAAAAAGAGAGATAGTAAACCCACGAATCAGAATGGGAAAATTAAATAACCTGTAAGATTTAAATACTATGCTTAAGGCAAGGAAGGCCTGAGACAGAACCTCATAACGGGCAAGTGAAAACTGCATTGATGGTCGTTAGCAACACTTTACACCGAGTTTTAAATCTTTGTTACAACCAAGGCAAGCAAAGGCATATCTATTTTAAGCAGTGGGGAGCGGCACAGAGATTCTCAGGCTGGTGAATCCGTCCATCCGCGCCAGACCGCAGAGCTGTGCAAACACGCTGCTCCAGAAGCAGTAGAGCTATGGTGACGCAACGTCGGACCTGAGCAACCAAGCTCTCCCCCAGCGGGGACTTCTTAAGCCATGCCTGAGCAGGCGTCCTCGCGCAATTCCGCACCACGATGCGCAACGCAGGAGAACTTTTCCACCCTGCTCTTCTGTGCTTTAGAGGCACTCCAGAAAAACCCAACGGCTGGTTCTCACTGACTCAACCCTCTCAAGAAGACCTTCAACCTTTAAGACACTGCTGCCACAGAAACGGAATTAATATAGCAGCGCTGGCATCGTTCTGCGGAGCTTCACAGGGCTTTGGCGGAGCCTCACGCC
>NW_009649076.1:93441-181911 GCF_000708025.1 Charadrius vociferus
AGCAGCGGGTGCTGCGCCTTCCAGGGATGGTGCCGTCAGTCAGGCAAAGAACGGACAAAGCATGAACGGGAACCTTCCCTACAATCCTTTAAAATACAGCTGCCTGGAGTTTTTCCCATTTGCCCGGACCGGCGAGCGGGAGTAAACTCCATCGCCAGTCACTGCCCCAGCCACACAGAACTGTTTTCAAAGTCTGGATTAAAATAGAGCCAACGTGCAAAAATCCACAAGTAATTAACTTTTTGCTCAAGTCAGCAATATTCCTATGATGGCTCTCACTGGTCTGCCCCTCTATTTATTTTTTTTTAACATTTTATGCTGACCACATACCATTTCTGTGTACCATGAACCCGTACGATCCAAATATAGCAACGCTATATTTATATATATATATATTTATATATTTTTATATATATTATATCAATTGCTAGTTTCTAAGATATTAATAATTGATTATCCCCTGCTATCAGGGAGCTATGCAAATGTCTGATCAAGTGAGCAGCTTTAAGATTTTCATCGGGCCACTCTGGATACGCGTGTACGGAGTCAACTCGTTTAGGGAAGCCCCAACGAAGGCAGCTCCTGCCATCCCTACAGTTCTCCTGCTACGCAAGCGAACTGCAAAACACAACTGCTGTATGAGAATTGCTCTGGGATTGTTACTCACAAAACATAGAGAAAATATAGGCAAAAGTTACCAAAAAAAAAAAAAAAGGAAAGAGGGCTGTGATAGAAACTGCTAGAAATTGCTTTTAATAGATGTCTTTAAAGCCAGATACAGTTATGTGAGTTTGCCAAAATTACTGTTTTCTCTGCAGCATGCAGATAAGTCTACAGCTCCTTAAAAGTAACAGATGGAGAAGGGACAGCTATGGCAAGCACAATTTTTTATGGAATATGTAAGTCCTGAAGCGTCTTTAAAGGAATGCATAATACAGAGTTTTCTCTGATGCTTTCCTTGAACACCTTTCACTTCCCTAAAGTCAATCCTCTGTTTATCCCCCCCCATGCTAGAAGTTTCCCTGAATTACAGTGTGGCTAACTCTTTAAATGTCTTTATTTTTAGCCCGTCAGGAAAGCAGGATTTCATGTATGGTTTCATATATCGACACATGACTTAACACGAATCATCATGACAGCTACTGCCAGCTCAACGCACCACTTGCAGGAAGACAGAAGGTGAAGCAAAGAAAAAAACCTGCGTGTCCACCCCTCCAGGATCTGCGTGGAGGAGAAGACGCCTTGATTTTGTTTTCTCACAAATTAACCTGCTGCAAAATGAATTCCGGTATTTCGCAGGTGGCTATTATGGTTTGTATGAAGTTGGATCTAGGTAACAAAGAATAACAGCGCTGCCTTTTTAGAACTGGACCAGAACACACTGTCCCTACCTCCCTACGCCACAGAAGCCTTGGAAGGTCATCGATACTAACCCGCGTGCTGAAAAGTCTGAGGTGTGGTGGGGCTACTGTGCCACGTACAGTCAGACTGGGACTTGAATGAGTTCTCTGGATCACAGACTCGTTATGGCTGGAAAAGACCTTTAAGATCATCAAGTCCAACCGTTGTCTAACTCTACCAGGCCCTCTTCTAAGCCGCGTCCCTGAGCACCTTATCTAGACGGCTTTTAAATACATCCAAGGATGGCGATTCCACCACTTCCCTGGGCAGCCTGGTCCAGCCTTTGATAAACCTTTCAGTGTAGAAGTTTTTCCTAACATCTAACCTAAACCTCCCCTGGCGCAACTTGACGCCATTTCTTCTTGTCCCATCAGCTGTAACTTGTGAGAAGAGACCAATGCCCACCTCTCTATAAGTTCCTTTCAGGTGGTTGTAGAGAGCAGTAAGGTTTCCCCTCAGCCTCCTTTTCTTCACCCTAAACGACCCCAAGTCCCCCTGCCGCTCCTCTTAAGACGTGTTCTCCAGACCTCTCACCAGCTTCGTTGCCCTTCTCTGGACCCTCTCCAGCACCTCAATGTCCTTCTTCCAAAAAAAAAACTTCCAAAGTTGCTCACAAAATAACAATTGAGGAAATAACGTATAAGGAAATAGAGTAGTGTCTCCTGCTCGTGCCCATGCGTTACTCTTTCCTTGCACTAACAAACGCGTGTCTGTAGTTTGGGTGATGCCTACACGTGTCACTGACAGCCTTTATTATCGCTAATCTGCTCAATTCTACTTTTTGTCAACAACACTGAGGCAAATGAAAAACAGCACTTTCTTTAAAACCGTTGCCAAATCTTTTGCGATGTAACCGCAAGCTCCTATTATTCATTACTAAAAGGCTGACAGCTGAGCAACCTTTAGCAATTCTGCCCCAACAAAAATAAAATCGATTTCTTTCCAACGACAATACCACATATTTAAAAAAAAAACCCTAAGTTATATTCTCTGGGAAAGATTTCAGTGAAAAAAATCCAAGTAAGACTTTATTATAACTTTTTTTTCCCAGGTTCCTAGCAACAATGTCAACAAAGTTAGAAGAGAAAAATTAAGCAGCTAACCGTTATATTGAGAACCTTTTGTGTTGACAACACATGGATGGAAAAAAAAAAAAAAAAAGGCAACCAATGTTCAGATTTCCTGTTGCATATGCACATCTGGCACTTAGAAGAAAAAAAAATTATTCTCATTTTGCTCAGGCAAAAAAAAAAAAAAAAAAGAAAATATAAGTAATCTCAACAATACCATGTAAATAAAAGCAACTTTCCAGAGCAGAATCTCCCTTCATGTTGGATGACCCTGTTAAAATGTACCAGCAAGAAACCCTGCATAAAAAACCTTACAGGGCATCTATACATACAAATTTGTAGCAAATGGGAGGCAGACATGGGCATATTTTCTGTGCAGGATAGCATAAGGGAATTTTTAAGAATCAACTCTTATTCACCAGCTCTTTCTTTCTGAGCACAGATTTGTTTTTGTTAAAGAAAGACTCGGGTAAATTTTCAATACACAGCTTTCGATTTTCCTGTGTAAACCAACAACCTTTGGCTATATTTTATCCGACTGGTTATAAGGTGCTTGATTTAGAGCAGGAAAAAAGTGTTATTCTGAATTTACAATGTTTTAACGTGCAGCGACAACAACTTGAGTCTAACCGAGAACAGTTACAGCCTGCAACTCTAACTTCCAGGTTTAACTAAGGCAAGTTATTCCTTAAGTCTTCCAACTAATTAAGCTGCTACTTCGGTGGAATTATGTACCTGTACAACAGCGATGAATTCTGCGCAGAGTTAGCCGCTCATTTCTCAGGCGTATGCCGTAGGATTAGTGCGGTCTAAGGCCCGACGCGGAGGCACCTGGGAAATTCACGGTGGTGTTTTCGCACCGTTTACTGCTGTTACAGATACCAGTACGGAATTCGGAACGCTTATCGAAGGGCAAGCTGCAGTTACCCCAAATATTATCATTTCATAATAACAACATTCCTAACAATAACGAGGTGGCCACGTTGTTCCAGGCAAGCGGTTACAAGGGTAAGGAAACAGATCCACGTGGTGGTTTCTTCCCAAGCAGCCCATCGCTGTCCCATTTGACAACTGGCAGATGAGATAATTGGGGTGACTTCCACAGAGTCATCTCGGAATCATTAACAGTGCCAGAAACAAATTCCTGAACCCTACCGGAGCTTTCGGCTGTAAAGTAGTAACTTCTCGGTCCTTTGTGAGCCTGTGGTCGGAACCAGACTTACTGCGCAGTTTGAAAGTTCTCTTTCTTGATGGTTTCTCTACACTGGAAAAAATTCTCTACGTTGAAAACAACTTTTTTCAACAACAAAAAGGATTTTTGGTTTTAATTTTTAAGCAGAAATCTGATGTAATCAGGGATGGATTAGCTCTTTTCTGCAATCCAAGTTTACATATTTGATGTCCTTAAGCAACACAGTAGTTCACAGATATGTCACCTTGTCACTGACGCACATTTATGAAGGGATCGCAAACCCCACTTTTACACTGGTGCCACTACTGTGAATATGTTTGAATGATGCAGTATCACAATTTTGAGTAAGCTTTAAAACTAAAAAGGAGAAAAAGGAGCAACTCTGCGAGAGGAAAAATGCAACAATCTGACACTGGCTCATTATCATATGTTGGCATTAATGCATATTTTGTTTTATAAATTATTTAAGGACATGTGATGACGCTGTTTCCATTTCTTAGAAACGCTTCAGCAAATCCAATGTCCCAATCGCCTTCTTTTTAAGCTGACTTCATCTTTGTTCTTTGGATACTGTGATTCCAACTGATTTTTGAGACTCCACTGACTATTTGCACACGATTGTTCGCTCAAGATTTGCCTGTTCCTTCTCCGCGTGTAAACTGACCTTTCTTCTGACAATGGTGTCTCACCTTCTACTTCAGCCTTTCCAGTCCCTTCCTTCTGCCTGCAAACGTAGACTGGCCAAAAAGTAACTTGTCAGAACGAAGAAAGAGATGAATTTTCAGACCGATCCGTTCCCTGGGTTGGTTCACCGCAAGGTGAAACGTTTGTGCTGACATACTGGAGGATGTGGGAAAGTGTGGTTAGAGCTATGACAACTTCTTGCTGCAGCCAGAACTTGGTCTAAGGAGACAGTGAAACCAGAGCTTTTGAAAATTAAGTGGACCGAAAAGAGCGCAGGAGATGAGAGGAGGTCCAGAGAGATGCAAATAAGAGCTCTTCAACAACCTGTTTTATTGGTTGGTCTTGTCTCCTCTCTATATGGCACCACACTTACGGTACTGTCTCAGAGGTACTATCTCAGATGGGAGTCACAAAGATAAACCATCGGCAGTTTGTACAGCTCTCTCGCCAGAAAAATAACGCATGGAGTGAGCACAGAGGAGCAGCAACACGCTCCTCGATACAATATTATTAACATATGGGAGAATAAAATAAAAAAAGGTTCCTGCCTTTTCTAGGTTTTCCTGTGTGTCTACGCTGACTCAGCCCTAACAGAAACATCTGCTTGTGCTTAAACTTGCTAATTCTGTAGATGTCACTAAAATACATTTCACAAGATGCTTTGCGGTAATGGCCCTTTACGGCTGTAAGGATCCCTCGGGTGCAAATTGCTGCTTTTGCGGCAACAGCTTTACAGGAACTAAGTTTTGTGGCAATACAAACAGCTAAGCCAGACACTGTGACAGAAACGCAGAGGTTTTTTTAGCCCAACTCCATCCACACAAAGCATCTCTGCCAGCGCGGATAGGTGTTTCAGAAACCACCTCACCTAACAGCGCGGCCGGGGGGAATCCGCACCCTCGAGGAGAAGCACTTCTCCATCTTTTTTTTTGCAAGATCGGGCCATCACCTTCTGAACAGGGGCTGAACATCTGCACTGTGCCCAGTGCTGAACATATAAGAACGGATGATTATCTTTACATAGTCTTCATGGTAGACTGCAGCATGAACAGAGAAAAAGCAGCAGTAACACACATGTGACTGTGCGTATTTCCGTGGTGTATGAATAAACTGCTTAATAAAACTGTGCTGGTACATCTTTGGCCCTGGTGGTCACAAAGCAGGAAAGACTTATTAATGCCATGGAATATCTGATACATGTAGGACCGACGTAACAGGCTTACACCAGATGAAGTAGGATTCTTCTAGAATCACGTTTTTGCCAGCCTGTGAAGTTTCCTTTTTTCCCGCTTCTCCCTTGGTCCTTGCACAAAAGATTACGAAGACAATTTCTCCTAGTCCGTTACTGGCATGGGTGCTTCTCTGTCCCTGACAATGCACACCTGCTTCTGTACTTAACTCTGGTACTTATCACCTAAAACCCAAAATCAAATGCGATTTTAAATAAAAAATATAATCTGGTTTTGACCAAAGGAAAGGTTTGGGTTTTTTTCAGCTACAATAAAAGGTAAAGAATTCTGAATAATAATACAATCGCTAAACATAAAAACGCTGTATGAAAATTACAGAAGAATTAGTGGGACTCTCAGTTCATTCAAAATATTTTAAGATAGACTACACAGAGCAGGACCTTATATTCCAAGCTGAGCTATTTGATAAACTATGTGGTCCTTTATTTTATACTGCTAAGACTGGATGTTGCATGTGAATTTGTTTTAGGAATATGATTACTGTATTATTAACGTAACAGCATACGATTATATATATAAAATATATATAATGTTACTGCTTCCCAGGCAAAATGCAAAATATTTGTCACCAGTGATGAACGAGCTCCACGATGGGACCTGAAATACTTATTTGCTTGAGTACTCTTCTTGTGTTCATCTTTATAATGATATAATTACAGCTGGCGGGGTTTACCGCGTCACGTTTATTTATTTCAGAAGATATTATGTCACTTCAGAGCAGCTAAGAGCACAGCAGGACAGAAAGCTTATTGCTAGCCTCTTCTAAAGACTCCACCACCACTAAAAGCTTCACCCTCTTTATTAAAAAAGTTTTACGATCTTCCTGCCCTCAGCTATTTTAAGTTCAGCCCTATCCCCGTCAGGAGTTTTCCCGACATCCTGACTTGTTTTGCCTGGAGAAACAACTTTTCCAAGGACAATGGAGCAAAGCGCTTTAACCGCGAGCAACCTGCTCGGCAACCTGCAGCAGAGACACTACGAGTACCAGCCTGGAGCGGCAACGTGCCCGAGCGGCTGTGTCCTATCTGTTGGCCATCGACAAACAGGAGGTGTCAGACGGAAAGCAGAGGATGTTAATTCAAAGCACTGGAGAGCGTTAGTCATGCTGGACGGCCACAGCGAGTTCTGCCGACGTAGTCAAGATACAGGTAATAAATCTCGGATTTTCTGGCTTCCCTTCTTCCTCCCACCTTTCAGGAAACACACGCCCAGGCACACTCCAAAAGTAATGAAAAGCAGCAGTGTTAGGCACCCACATTAAGCTTCAACCCAAAAAAACCCAAACAATCAATCGGAGTTAAACAAAAAGAGAAAGCTCATAAGTCTTACTCCACGAACTCCTGCTAACAGCCCCTGTGCCACTATATGCTTCGCCATCGCTGAAGCGTTCATCATCAGAGTGTTTAAAGGCTGTACGACATACAAATTGGGTTGAGAAGAAGGAATACCCAGTACTAATCCTGTAGCAGCAGAAAGACATAACAGGCTTTGTGGATTTAAAGATGGTTAAATGGTAGTTCAAAACCTTGGGAGAGAATTCAACACAGCGAACACAAGGCTATAAGCAACTGAAAGGCCGTTTCTCACCATAATTACACAAGTAGTTGAATGTTTTCCACACAGAGAAAATGCAGCAAAAACATGCCCGAGAGAAATAATTTCACTGACCGTGATGCAGCAGAAAATAATTTCTTTTGAATCATTCTTGTTTGCTTTCGCTTGCAGCTTTGCAAGCATTTAAAAAAAAAAAAAAAGCAGCGTCTGGAGCCTAAACGTCATATTTTCTCAATAGTGTAACTCATTTATCGGCATAAATCCCATTTCAAAAAGTAATACAAGCTGTTTAGGAACATAAATGCCATTAACTTCCAGTACCATTCAGAACCACAAGTGCATTTGTGTTCTTTGTAAAAGACAAAAAAAACCCAACCCTGTAACCTGCGTCCCTAAATCCCTACGACTTTTGGAAATTAGGCGCTCTACAAATTAATTGCAGGAAATAATAACAACCATAAAATGGCATATGTAAGGTACTGTAATAATATTAATTAACACTGCCGGGAGTAACAAAGAAGTTAGAAAATTCTTGCACATGCGTGTATATTTATCAGATGCCACTGTGATTAAAATTTGTAACAAGTCCTCTGTGAACTTTTAAGAGATGTTTTTAAGCTATTTCCTTAACCCTGTGCTGTATAAAACCGCGGTACTGTATCAATCCCTCCAGAAGTTCACAGAAATTTCCTCGGGTCTTCGCTAAGCAGTACATCGTTACTCCTCCCGTCTGCACATACAAAAGACTCTGAAACCAAAGTGCCAAACTTATTAGTGTGTTGTGACTTTATGTCACGCCATACGTTTGTGCGATCCCTGTGCGCCAAAAGCTCCCTCGAGGGAACAGTCTCCTCCACCTTCCACCTTGAAAACAATTGTTTCCAGTTAGGTAGAACTCCTAAATGTATGTGGCTGAAATAAGTGGCGTTGATCCAACAAAATTTACTGCTCAAATTGCTCTTTCTGGGAGGGTCACACCCAGCTTTGGGACAGCTCTACATTTAAATTTTAAAATCCGAAGTCGGGAAACGTTCGTATTTGTTGATTTGGTTCAAATACACTTTTTCTGAAAAAGATGTAGGGCTCCGGGATTTTGGTTTGGGTGAACTTTTGGCATCTGTATTCAAATGCCATAATGACTACATCATTTAAAAAAAGCCATTACATAGAACTTCACTTCAAGCACTGCAAAATGAAGATGTCAAAGTACTTAAGCAGCTCTCTTGAACCTGTACTACCTGTTCTCTAAGTGATATGGAACAGGAACTTAGAAAAAGTTGCTCACCTTCTTCATCTGAAACGTCCAGGACCTCAGTCATTGTCTCAGGTACATTTAGCTTGTGCTTCTCTGTTACAGTCTGCAAAGACAGAATCATCAGTCCTCAAATTAAAACACCAAAAGCAGCAGCAAAGTTGACAGCAGGATATTTTCAACTGCGACAGCAGCGGGATCTGCTGAGGCATTTTATAACGTTTCCCCTTCCCCATAGCTTTATTTTACATAGTTACTCCAGAAGCTCCTATTCTCAGTGCTGTATAAGGTAACATTTATTCTGGCAGAAAAGTGCAAAAAAATAAAGCTAATGAGCTGGTCAGAGGAAGAAAAGAAAAGAAAAGAAAGCTCTCCGCAAATTTATTTATAAATGGTGCACGTAGAACAATTCAGCTCAATGTTTCCAAGATGATTTTAAAATGAATTAGGTAATGTCTACAGAAGAGCTTCAGAAAGTTGTATGTGGCATATGGAAATTATTAAATCGTAAAGCATTTGGAAATGAAGTTATGAATGATGTGAAATTCTTCAACTAAAAAAAGATGGGAAGGATTTACACAGATTGCTCGGAATATTCCCCCCCCCCAATCATGTATACATCCGGTGGAAAAAAAAATAGTTATTTGAAGATTCTGATATATTTTGTGCACATAAAAGCTTAAAATATTGTGATATTGTGACCCAAGGTGAGTATGGACCAAGGACTGCTGAGAGGACACTGCTTCAGCATGAGAGCCCAGAGTAGGAGAACACTGGAAGATTTTGGAATTAGATGATGTTCAGCTGAAAGAAGAACGGGGCATCCTTTAGCATCAAGATGCACACTGGAGAAGGAGATGAACGTCATGAAAGCGACCGTAGGAAGTGCAAGGTGTGAAAAAGTTGCCTGCAGGAAACACTTCGGTGTGTTACGATACAGGAGACAAAATGCCAAGGACTTCAAAAAAAGAGCAGCGATCCGAACAGCATTAGTCACGACAGAAAACAGAAATCTTGCCCTGGCTCCATCCAGATCCGTCAGCCAGTCAGCTGAACTGGGGAGTCGACCCGTCCTGGCGGAAGGTAGGTGGGAGCAGCCGTGTCCCTCTGGCATGGAGAAGAACGTCAGGAGGCCACGCGTCTCCTGGAACTCCCGCCGAGGCAGAGCCTCACCCCCCAGGGCGGATGGGATCTACCAACCCTGAATTAAAATCACATGCAGAAGTAGTGAAAGAGGGATGACTAACGCCAGCCAAATCCCGAGCCCCTTATGCAATACGCTTTGGGAAAACGCCCGTTGATGTCAAGCAGTGAAGGCAAAAAGCGGTTTTTGTTGCACAAAACTTACTAGGTATTTCCCCGATTCTGTTTCGTACTTCTCTATTTCTAACAAACCGAGGAAGACAGCATTCTTGATTGCTATAAGATACTGCGCTTTTATAAATAACAAAGTTACCAACAGTGTAATTACTTTGGAAATTTGTTTAAAAAGTCTGCTTTACATTTTTGAAATATATTTAACTGTGACAGCAGTTTTCGCTTCACCCTTCTGAGGGAAAGAACAACGTCCTTTGCTTCAAATGGCAACCCCAATCAGGCCTCCTAAATTCACTCTCACCCACGAGTCAAGCCAATTAATTATTTCTGCAGCGTTTTTCGTAACACGTTCTGTATTGAAAATCAGTTTCTATTCCCCAAATGCCTCCGCCAATATCTGTCTTTTCCCCCCCCTGCACGACAGAAGCGTCAGGCAGCCGCAGGGTGACCAAACCAGCGATGACAGACGGGGAGGACGCTATTGTTCAGGTGATGTCGACCTCGTCTCTTCAACAATACGGCAGTAAGTTAGCAAATACATCATAAATTCTTTAAAAAAAAATATCTCTGACACCGGGCTAAAGAAACAAACCCAGGTAAAGGGGGCTGTGTATTTTTCAAGGGCAGTGGAAAGCGCTGTGTGTGGGTACCAATTTGCTGGCGTGTAACTGCAATTGGCGTTGACACTGCATCCGCACGCCGCGTACTGCAAATTCTCTATTGCCAGCTCCTACGTTCCCCGTGTAAAATAACTCAAAAGTCGGGAAAAACAACAAAGGCGGGAGGAAGTGACCAAATTCTGAAGAAAGGGGGGGGGAAAGGGGCCAGTCACAACTGCTGGTTTTTGTATGTCTGCTGTACGACCAACATTTATTTAAGAAAACTTGGTTCCCAACCACAGCTTATCTACAAAATCCATTTGATTAGAAGAATACAGAAAAGAAGGGATGCTGCAGCACTCCAGCCCACAAGCTACAGGGATAGAGGCACATTGTATATTCTCTTTCTACTAACTTAGATCTGCAGACCCCAGTAACTAAGGTTTATTTATCATGATATCAATTTATTCATAGATTAGGTTTTTACAGGCCCCTATATAATAACAATCTTGTCTCTGACTAAGGCTCTCAGACGCTATTATTTATTTACAGAACAGTAATGATACTTGATTTACTTCCCGATTTTCCCCTCAGTCAGGGAAAATTATTACATAATTTAACAACTGAAACAAAGTTTGGAAAGCAGAAGCAAGAGTGCGTGCGCGTGGTTCAGGAGAAGAAAAACGATGTAATGCTATCGCTGGAACCACTGAACTCTGCAAGAAACATTAAATCTACATCAATTCCCAACAGAAGCTGTGAACTATTTTTTAAATGAACTTTTAACATATTACTCGATTACTTTTTTTTTTACTTGATAGGGACATAAGAAATGTCAAATCCTGTCAAAATTTCAAATCCATCCACATATAACCACATGAATGGCCCACTTTGAAAATTGCTCAGTGTATATTCCTCAAACTCCCTACTGAGAATTCAACTACGTACTTCACTTTAGGCTTCTGTATTTACGACTTTTCATTATAAGGCCAGATTTTCATCTGGTGGCACACAGTAATTCAGATATATATTTCAGGTATATAAACCTATATGTACATTCAGCGATTACATACTCAAGAGCAGAATACTGTAAACAACCTCAGATCTCCTCATATATTCATTTGTCCACAGGAAGACTATGCCTGTTTATACAAACACCCCAAAACTTAATTGCACAGCAAAGCTTCGAAAGCCTATCTTATTCTGATTTCTTTCCTATTCATCGCTAATCTGCAAGTAAAAAATAAGTGTGCTTTATTCTTTCTATTGCTTTATGGTCACGTGGCTCCACTGATGATAACACTAAAGCAAGTGAGAGGAAAATCTGTTCAAAGTTAGACCAAAGGCTTTGGCACTGGAGATCTTTTCCTCACCTCGAACGCCGGTGACTTGAATAGCAATACAGCATCAGCTTGCCCAACATCCTCCATGCATCACTCGGCTACAACCTTAGAGAATGAAGTAGCTATGGTGACAGCATCTTTTTTTTTCAGTGCTAAACGCTGTGTTCTGGTTTGGCAACACCAACCTCACCATCTGGAGAATTTTATTGCAGGGAGTGCCTGTTATTTATCCCTCCTTTTTCGGACTTGTTCTGAATGACGGTTAATCAACATTCCCCGCCATGAACACCGCCACCAGAGGTTTCTATTCTATCCATCCCTAAGGTACAAGAGTCAGACAAATTCCTTGCTGAAAAATCTGCTGACTTTCTGGAGGGTTCCCACCTGACTTTTAAAAGCAGTGCTTCGTACACAGAGACGGTTCAAGATTTCAGATTTCTCTTCTATGCAAGCATTAGAGGTCAACTACGCAAGCAAGGTTCAGCATGCTATTCAGTCCTAAACCCCAAGCAGCTGGTAGCTGGTAGAAAAATCCATTACTCCCAAAGTCTAAAGAAACGTCTTTCCAAACTAAATAACTCACAGGTGTCTTTTCGTAGCGTAATCCCTATTATTACTTACACACGAGAAGGTACGAGGCTCCACAGCGCAGCACAACGGATGATAGAAAGGAAGTTTCAACTTTTATCACGCATAAATGGAAGAAGTGTGCCAGGACACGGCACAGAGAACAGCAAAGGTGTCATCTGAGGCTAAAAAAATACCCTTTTGAAAAGAGCTAGTTTCTGAAAAATATTACCTATGCTTTATTCTTCTAAATCTCTGATACGTATGTGTTTACGCACATACCTGTGTGATGTGCTACATGATTACACAAGAACAGGAAATAAATGACAACAAAAACACATAGTCTTTCTTAAGAGACTTCTGGAATTATGCTGGAATTCCTTTTCCAGACCTGACTCAGTCTGATCTTTGCAGGTCGTTAATAAATTATGGCTTGCTCTATTTGTAACCTTACGCCATGTTACTTTTATTCCACCTTCCTCGGCTAATATCAGTGGGACTTGCTCTCAGCGTGTGACAAAATCAAAATTGTTTTCCTATTTCTTTACAAGAGACTCTGGATTCCTCCCCTTCCTCTAACCCTCTCCCTGATTGAGTAGTGGCATCTTTTAAGTAATCTGTGGATTTTTACGGCTCCGAGCTCCTAAATGACATCTACATCTGATAGGTTTTTTAGACTGCTAATCTTTCTTGCGTTTAAAAAAAAAAAAAAAAAAAAGCACGACCTTACAGCAGTGGTTCAAGATAAAAAGCAGTAATGGAAATTGAAATTAACTTCTTAAATGATGCACTATTTCTAATGTTCTCCCTTCCTGCCTGCTAAAACATTTGTAGATGGGAGGTAAAAGTCCAGGAAGAGAAAACCTTTCCCCACAGAGTGTCAGAATATATCCGTTTTCCTCGGCTTAAAGCAACAGTAGCACCTTGCTGATGTGCAGCACGTACTTTTCACAAACCCTGAAGTCACCCTCCAGCCTCCCAAGAGTGTGGAGGACTGAGAGGAGCGAGCAGGTTAAGGGAAGAGTCATTGGAATTTTTGGAAAAACAGGATTCTCTTTGAACTGAAAGCGACTTGAGTAAGAAGACGAGGGATGCGATTCAGAGCCATCTAGCGAGCATCATTACGCTTGGCACCGGCCCACGGCTGGTACAGTCCGAAGGCTACGAAGCTTTGCCGTGGCGTGCTGCGAGGATGGAGCCTCGGGAGGTGTGCAAAGTGTGGAAAGGTAAGGACGGACCGAAAAGGAGAGGTGAAAAGAGAAACGGAGAAACAGGACAGGATCTAAACAGCAAGGCACAAACTTCTGGGAAGTTTGGGTTTGCGGCCCAGACCTGTGTCTACAGAGAAGTTTTACTCTGCTTTTGAAGAGTTGTTTGTGTGCACATCGATTTTGTCCCCTCGCTCAGTGAAGCCTGCGGTGGTGCGCACGCTTCCACACGCTTAAAAGATGCCCTGAAAGCGCTGAGGCACCTTTTGCAAAAAGCCAACACAAAGGAGGGGGAGGAGGGGGGGCTAAAACCAAAAAATAAGAAAAGGAAAGAGATACAAGGAGAGTCTGAGGGAAGAAGAGAAAGACGACATTCTGAATAAAGAAAAGAGACATTTTAATGCATCTGCGACTCACAGTTGTGGTGGTGGTAATCTCCTCCGTTACAACCTTCAGCGTATCGACCACTGAGATATATCCCAGACGCCTCGCAATGGCTAAGGCAGTGTTACCATTCTGAAGAGAAAAAGAGAGAAGAGGGGGGGTTGAGAGAGAGCGAGAGAGAGAGAGAGAGAGCGCGCGCTGAGAGGGAGGGTTGTGATGTGAACCAATGAGCTCACCCTCCACACGGCATGAGCCAGCATTTCCATCCAAAACAAGGCGCAGCCTAGGAAAAATCACTGGGTTTTCTTTTCTTTTCCTTTTTTTTTTTTTTTTTTTTACCGTTACATCTGACTCCGTCTTTGTAACTTCTTTAAGACTATAGCCCCGATTACCATGGCAACACAACACACTTACATCTGCCTGCTATGCTAAATAAAAAAAGTGCCGGACGGTTTAACCCTTCAGTGCTCAAATTTCACTATACAGAATGTGTCTCGTCTGCAGAAGTTCACGTTTTATTTTGCATAAAAGGCTCTGTGGCAGAAATCCTCTTCTTAAAAAGTATTTTAAAATGTTAAGAGTTTCACTTCCAGCTGAAACTGTTAAATCTTTATCGGGCACAATTCCCTCTTGGGGGAACACAAGATTTCAGCTGTATTGTCCACATACACTTCTCTATATCTCCTTACAACAAAAATGCGTGTCCAATAAAAGTAAACAAAAAACCAACCTCTGGGCGTGGGGAATTAATTTCTATTTAAGTAAATTTATTTGCAGTTTAAATGTATAGATGTGCCATTCACCAAATGGACTTTAAAATAGTAATTTAATAAGTGTCGAGGCTGATTTATCTCCATTTCATCACCTGGAACATTGGCAGTCCACGGTCCCTGTGTCACTCAACTTGGGCAGGGGAGGAAGGGATGTGTTCCATGATGCCTGGCCCCATCCCTGGAGGTGTTCAAGGCCAGGTTGGACGGGGCTTGGAGCAACCTGGGCTGGTGGGAGGTGTCCCTGCCCAGGGCGGGGGGGTTGGAACTAGATGATCTTTAATGTCCCTTCCAACCCAAACCATTCCATGATTCTTTGTAAAGAGCTCTAACACAGAATTAGTTTATGTCATTTTGAACCGAACCGAAGGATAACACGTTGGCCTACTGGGGGAGTCATGGAAAGCCCCTGTACCGCTCTTTGCATCTGAAACGATTTCTCTTGTGACCCCACTGCAGTGTGCGCGGGACGTCAGCCTGAGGGCTTCCCTCTACTTCAGTATCGGCTTTAGCTACCTATAATTTAAGTTCTTCTGTTTAGTCTGGCTCAGCAACCCTGAAGCAACACAGTGTGGATGAGCAGCACAAAATGTACAGATTAGCACCTTCACAGCACAAATAATTTGACCGTTGCTGTCACTTGCACATTAACTGCTCATATCCCACTCCCACATCCCCCTGCCGGGTGTCTCAGGTTGGAATTCTCTCTTATCTCAAGCTAGAGGTTGCTATGTGTGGACAAAACCAGACCTAATACCTGAGCAGGCATGCAAACTGTGCAGTAAAGACACGTCCTTGAGATCCTACCTGGATTTGGGGTAGATTTGGTCACGACAGCCCCGACACGAGGACGGAAAGCAAGTAAAGAGACCTTTGGGTTGAATATGCCCAATGGTAACCACAGCCCCAAAAGCTGACTACAATTGGCCTCTTGCTTGACGATCCAGTGCCTAAACTGGTATTTTGGATAACTTCACAGCAGATTATTCAATAGATTGCTCCAGGCCCAAGCAGGGTGCCAGTGCCGATTTAAGCATGCACCATATGTGTACACGGAAACCTGATCCACTCCGGGGAACGACAGCAGTTTTGGGCAGGCTGGCGGTAAAGATTACCCAATTGGAGATGAGTAATAAACAACAGCAACATGAAATAGGACAGTCGCATTCCTGGCTGACTGTGGAGAAGGACCTGTGCCAGAGGTTACTGATGGTCTTTGAGGAGACATTAACATCAGTGAACTCAGTAAGAACCTGGAACAGATCCAGCGGGCAGAGGGACAGAAATTTGGGTCTAAACCTTCAAAAAGGCCCAGGTTGTGATTTCCCCTTAATTTTTATGGAAAAATCCTTACGGAGATATCGATTTAGAGACGGAAGCGTTGAGGCAGGGGGCAAGTGAACAAGCGCAGCACGGCTAGCCGTGGCCGGCCTGACACTGCAGCTCAGCAACCTGCTTCCCCACCTCCCATTTAGTCCAGTGAGTTAGATCTGATCTGAACCACCTTAAGAGGACAAGGAAAAGAAGAAATAGTTGCATTTACACATCTGACAACCAGCTGTAGGAGGAATACTCTCACCAAAACAAAGTTCTAAGGACGGAAAGAACAGAACTGTCCAGGGAAACCAGTTCCCCCCGGCACTTCAGACTTACAGTGGTGATGGCGTTGGGCTTGGCCCCATGTTGGAGGAGAACGTTAATGATGTGAGTGTGGCCCTGTTGAGCGGCTTGGTGAAGAGGGGTGTACCCATTCTGTTGTCCACGGTGGTTACGATAAAACAACAAACAAACAAAGAACAACAACCACCAGTCAGTAGATTAGACACTTCGCTTTGCTTCCTTCTGCTCCTTTTGAGACATTTCGAAAAGAAATCATGCCATCGATCGACCCAAAGATAATAAATCTTCAGTGATTAATAATAATACTTCTTCCCCAGATTAATGAAAAGATAAAGGAAGATCATATTTTTATTCACACATCATCTTTCGTCTCACACTATAAGCAATCTCTGGGAAGATAGATAATTCCTCATTTCCTAAATCAGAGGGAGGAACAACGAGGAACACTACAGTTAAAGTCGCCCGCTAAGGACCGAATCAGAGCTGAGGCAGAGAACATTTTTCTTCCTCTCACGTCTTAGTTTTCTACAGAAGCCCCAAGATTTGCTTTTAAAATATTTGAGCCAATTTAAAAAATACATAATTTTTAACAGCAGTGATTTGAGACTATTGGCTTTTAAAAAGGCTGAGAGCATAGACCTGTTAGAAATGTCAATCAATTTTAGCTTCACTTTGCCTTCAAAAGGCTTGACCAAGCTGTAGTTACGCTTAAAAACATGTACACAATGTCTGTATTAATAGACACACTTAAGTCCATATATTTATCTGCTCCAGTGATTCATTCTGATGTTACACAATACAGAAACATAACCAAAGTGTACTTCGGATAGCTGATCTGAGCTGGTATTGTGTAAGGCCAGTCAGGCAATTCATTTACAACATTATTTGCAATTGGCTTTGAAAGCAGGCAGAGAATAAACTGGAAGAAAACAGCAAGTTGATCTCACCGTACACTTATGTAAAGCCTGGGGGCAGGCTCTGAAAGACACACTCCGAGCGTTATCTCTTTTGCAAACGAATAACATGCAAGTACTGCTTTGTACGACTAATTAAATAGTGATACCTCGGAACCGTTACAGTTCTTATATTTACAGTTTGTGTGCATGGACCACTAAGAAATTGAAGGAGGATTTTACTATAGGTTGTGGTGCAGAGTAAATTCTCTGTCTTTACTTAAATATTAGTGCAGTCCTTCGAAAACAGAATTCAGCCATATCATTTTTCACTGGAGATGGCACAAAGCATCATGCGGGCTTTCTCTAGTTAAACACCAAGCTGCAACAGAGGCTACTTATTCTTTAGTGCGCCCATCCTGAACCCAGCCAGGATGGATTTACTCTTTAAACTGAGGCCGCAGTACCATTTTTTATTGGTGGTTTTGTTTGGTTTTTATTTTTACAGATTGCCAGGATTTTTATCGGTCCCTAGGTGTGAGATTTTGAAGAACCACTGCCACACACTTTCATACAACCTTGCCGACTTTAATTAAATTATCCTAAATAAGGGAAATACCTGGGGAAACGGCATCAGAATCTGACCCAGCATCCCCTTAGACATAGATTGAGACCTAATACTAAAGACTCAAGTACGTCTGTCCCTTCAGTTAGCCTCCACATACCTCAGCTGAATGTCTTGGCAGCTATCGTTTGGATCCCGCTAGCGTCTGCTTTATTAATTCTTATCAGCTGTTTTTCTAGTGGCGTTGCCTGTTCTTTTGGAATCCTTGGGTTTTACCCACGGATTTCGGGTGATCTCACGAGGGATGGGCCAGCATCTTTTATTTATTTACTTTGCCGTTTCTTACCACGCTGAGCCGTGACCGCTGTGATGAAATAGTGCTACTTTGAGAAAACGAATCCATCCCGCCGGTCCCAGCTGGGGACAGAGGAGCTGGCCAGAGGGAGCAGCAGACCACAAGCCTGTGAGTCGGACTGGATCTCACAAATGCAAAGTACGTCCCTAGAAATATCAATGGGCTTCTTCACGTTGGTCCCAAGACGTCCGATCTGAAGGCAGCTGTTGCCTGAAGCCAGTTTTAACTAAGCCGAAGCCCTGCTGCCCCCGAGTTAGCCTTCTCTTTCTGACAAGGGCGACGTGATGACATCTGGGATGCAACGCACCGTTGCCATCACCAGAACCTCTCCTGTGTTTACTCAGGAGAGAGACAATCCTTGATACAAAACACATCACATTCAGCTCTTGTGCCCACCAGTTTATACTGGAAAAAACTGCTGAAGTCAGTGGATTTAGTTCGAACTTTGGCTGTAGGCACTCAGGTCCCTTTCAGTATAACTGGGCAGTAACAGTGTACCCAGATTCCCCTAAAAAAAAAAAAAAACAACCAAAAAACCAACCCCAAACCTGTTTTCAGTAAACTGCATTCCCCACCACAGCCGCTTCCTCTCCCAGAGTCATACCGCCCACGCTGTGATCAGCAGTAACGCTTCCCACTCTTCTCCCAGCAGATTGGAGGGAACCTGGCATCACCCTCAAAGCGTCTGAATTGTTCCTTACTAGTTTGGCAGCACCCCGGTATTATACTGGTGTAAACCATGTGTAAACGAGATCAGAAACAAGCTCACTTTCGTTAGTTTGCAAGTAAAAAGAAAAGAAAAAAAGGAATTTATTCTCTACCTCCTTCTTTCATGCGGCCAAAGAGCTATCGGACTTTTCTTTTGTGAACACTACACAACGAGATGCAGCAGAGAGAAGGCATTCCACTACCGCCACGAACCACCGCACGCTGACATCTAACCAGGCAGTAATTATAGTTTACAAGCCAAAAGGCACCTATGGTATGTATTCACGGTGCTTGGTTACCAGGTTCATAATAAAGAGCAAAAAGCATGCAACGAAAAATTCCTTACCTTGGTTTTAGCGTTGACATTTGCTCCCTGCTTGAGAAGAAAATTCACCATTTTGATGTTTCCATAGTGACACGCCACAATTAAAGGTGTATAACCAAGCTACAAGAAGAGAACAGAGAAGTAAAACTGCAAGCTCAGTGGAACATTCCTTTTACAGCGGTAGCACCCTTTGGTGCACTGGACACAGCAGCCACTCCATGATTTACCTTTGTCTGAGCATCTTGGTTTGCGCCGTGTTTTGTCAGTATTTCAGCTACGTTCACTTTATCCTCTTGAGCCGCAAGGTGTAAGGATGTCAGTCCAGTCTGGAGGTGGAATATACAAAATAATAAATAAAGATAAAAATAACAATGAAACCTACTTTACATGAGGAAAGAACTCTAGACTTTCCCACTTTCTCATCTTTAAAACATGATGAGATCCTAACTATAGTTTCTAAGTATGGGTGGGGTTTTTTTAAACAAAATAGAGTTGATGTTTCTCCTGTTCTGGCTGACAAACAGCTCCAAAGCAATTACATCACCGTACCCACAGAGTAAAACTTTCAGGCATCAATGCTCACGCTCGGATTTTATACCATGATGTCGCTTGGGAAGCTGAGGAGCCCATTAATAAATTAGGGAAGCACATTCACGGTGCTTCCCACTCCTCAGGCAGGAAAGGGAACCTTGACAACTGCAGGCACGAGTCAGAACGAAGAAAATAACTCCAGAAATAGATCCCATTCAGAGACGCCGAGGAAATGGATGCAGCCTTTAACTAAAAGCTCACTGCGATCAGGCACGGAGTATTTGCCTGTGAACAAGGCAGGGAACGTATTTCGTAAGAGAAATGAAAATCACCTTGTTTCTCACTGGTTAGGTAGCATAATATATTACTTGAGCCTTCTATTTTGACTTGTTGGAACAAAAGCTGCAGGCTTTTGACCTTGAGTAAATAAGGCTTACATATATGCCCTGGATAAATCTGGTGACCTATGAAGATCTACAGTAATGTGGGTGTTGTTTTTTTTTTAGAGGAATTTGTTTTCTGCAAAAAAACTGTCATGTCCAATCATACAAAAAATCAAAAAAATTGGCAAGGCCCTCCATAGGATTTTTCTCACTCGCTGCTCCGCTAATAATGTTGTTTTGTTATTTGCCAGACACCGCCAATTTCTTCCGCTTGGGAAAAAGCCATTTTCTTCTGCTTGGGAAAAACGAGGAAAAAACGTCTTTGCTGGCAAGACCTGAACTATTTCACACTGTAGCTATCAGGTTGCTGATACATGTTGTCAAATCTACCCATGGACCCACAAACTCCAGAATTTTACATTCCCCATCCTTTGCATCTAATGTGAAACTTCAGGAGCGTATGCAAAACACCTGAGAGACGGCAAGGTTGCAGCACAACAAAAAATACTGCAGTTCTGCCTTCCTGAATGCTCAAAAACCCTTTTCTCTCAGTCTGCCTTTCCTCCTGTCACCTCTCTACCAGGTGTTACACGGTTTTCCTTGGGTCACGGCAACCAGCTGCAGCTCCTCCTGTGCGTTCCCCAGTCCGGTTATTAATTACATGATGTAAGTTAACCGATCGATCCATCCACCGGTCTTAGATATCCTCTTCTCACTTTTACTGCTCACCCACCTGTTGTCACTTCTGCAGACTCGCCAATATGTAGATAAGGAAGAGAAGCTGAGAATTCCTGACAACGCGACATCATTCCTACACTGCACTTTGCGTCCTACTGGATACTCCCACCCGTAGTACTTTGTCTCCGGTTGTGAGTTACCTTTGTTGCCACATGGATGTTGGATCCCTTCTCCAAAAGCAATGTCACCATGTCAGTGTGACCTTCTTGGGAGGCCAAATGAAGCGGGGTGACTCCCTGCTTGGTCAAAATGTTGGTCTCGGCCCCGTAGTTCAATAGAGTGGTAGCTATCTGCATCTGATTTTTCTTGGCAGCAATATGCAGAGGGGTGTATCCGTTCTAACACCAGCCAGGAAACAAAAAGAGAATCAAGTTAACACAACAACCCTGTAAGCCTAAGAAGTCAAACACCATAAACCAGTATTATTTTACGTTACCCACTTATTACTAGAGATGAGAGTTCATTACGTTTTCAAGGGCAGACGTGTCCCACATGGCCCTGCTGTTGCGTTGCTTTGTCCGTCTGTTATTTTCGCCACCCAAACTAGAACAAAGCCAACCCTTGCTAGGGTGGGCAGGACTGCTCAGCTGATACCTTCAAATTACCCCGAGCTTCAATCCTACGTTTGGAATAACCTACGTTGTAAAGATTCACTTTTGACTGATGAGTGACATTCTCTGTGATGAGTGACGGAGGCACACTTTTCACTGCATTATGCTTTTTCGGAGCCTGTGGGTAGAGGTGTGTTTGCATATGGAATTTTGATACGTGTCAGTCGTGGCACTGGCTGCAAACAGCCATAGGGAGGGATGCTGTTCTGACCAAATTAACCATTTCAGCAAAGCAGAATGGCATTGATGGTACCTTCTGGCAGTAAGACAACTTCCCACCTTTAAAATCATAGACTGGTTTGGGTTGGAAAGGACCTTAAGGCCATCTAGTTCCAACCCCCCTGCCATGGGCAGGGACACCTCCCACTAGACCAGGTTGCTCAGAGCCCCATCCAACCTGGCCTTGAATGTTTTCAGGGATGGGGCCATCAATCACCTCTCCAGGCAACCTGGGCCAGTGTCTCACCACCCTCACAGTCAAGAATTTCTTCCTCATATCTCATCCCAATCCCCACTCTTTCAGCTTAAAACCATTCCCCCTCATCCTATGGCTCCCCTCCCTGATCCAGAGTCCCTCCCCAGCTCTCCTGTAGCCCCTTTAGGGACTGGAAGGGGCTCTGAGGTCTCCCCGGAGCCTTCTCTTCTCCAGGCTGAACCCCCCCACCTCTCTCAGCCTCTCCTCACAGCAGAGGGGCTCCAGTCCTCGGAGCATCCTAGGAGAGACCCCGGGTGGGCAAGGCGGAGGCCGGGCCGCCCTCTCTCTCGCCGGGTTTCCTCAGGCGGGCGGCAGGAGCTCACCTTGGCGGTCGCGTGGGGGGAAGCGCCCTTCTCCAGCAGCAGCATGGCCACCTTCTGGTTGTCGTAATGGGCCGCCACGTGGAGGGGGGTGAGGCCGTTCTGTAAGGGTGGTTATGGCGTTAGGCTGGGTGCACGGGAGGGAGACGTTAGTGCGTGAGGTGACGGGCAGGGAGCGAGGGGCGGCAGGGCACAAGGCATGGCGGGCGGGCGGCCATGAGCAGGAGGGGAGAAGCAGTGGAGGAGGGTGAATCGGGGCGGCCCGGTGGTTTCCGCCTCCCTGGAGCCCGCGCTAAGCAATTCCCGCAGCATGGCGGGGAACCAGGCCATTCCCCCCGGCGTTTATCCATCGGGATTTTGACAGGGACCCAAACCCCACACGCTCGGCAGCACGGTTTTCACACCAAGTGCACAAAAGCATCGCCCAGGGGGTGAAGGCCACCACGGGAAAGCCACAGCCACCACGAGAAAGCGGCTGCAGCCTTCTTCCACAGGCACGTTTCGCACAGTTCTTTCCTAAGGAAGAGTCCGTAATGCTGCTGATTTTTTAATTTTTATTTCTCTTCCATACCTTGCCAGCTGAATCGGGAGAGGCGCGACGCTGCAGCAGGAGTTTTGCCACTTCCAGGCTCCCATATTTGGCCGCCACATGCAGAGGCGTGAATCCCTTCTGCGAAATTCCAGGAGATAAAAAAAGCAGATGCTCGCGTTAAAGGTCATGCTGGCACCTCTCTTTTAAGAACTACGCATTAAGCGCTTCCTCTTCAACCTATATTCTAGCTCGCAGACTCAACAGCCCTACCTAGAAAGAGCATCATCTCCTGAAAGCACTTTGAGGAGCATGAAATACAAGGAAATACTTTACCTTTTATTATTTTTTTCCTATGTATGGGCTGTCAGACATTTTATCTGACACAGACTCTACCAGCAACATGCACTGTGTGTATGTGGGCAAGGAAGGCACTTGTTCCAGTTTCTACTCCAAACCAGCTGCACTTCTTTTTTTGACGACAACAGCCTTTAGAAATATTTCCTGTATCAGTTGTTGCCCGTAACCATGAAGCACCAACTAAATTCAGTGAGAAAAGCTCCCAACTCCGTACTCCTCCTTTAGAGTTTGTTGAAGAATGATTTATATTCGGACTCATGTAGCCCTACAGTCAACTCGGTTCCGCTGCAGCTTCTGAACTGCAGCTAAAAGAAGTCCCGCCTGACTCAATGGCAGTGCTTTTGGACGCACGCTGGGGCAAGACTCAAAATCTTGTCTTTTAAAGAGTCCTTTTCTATTTGTTTTCATAACGTTTGTCAGTACAGTGCAGGTGCAAGGTCTTTGTCAAACTAACGTGCTCTTTGCCTGTTCTTTTAATTTAAATTACATTAAATTTAGATATTAAATTATGTTAATTTTAATTAACGTTAATTCAAATTACGTTAAACACATTGATAAAGACAACTCATGGATGGAAGACAGTAGGTGGCAGACTGCACCGCTGCCCTGACAGGAATTCCGGGGAGCTACGATGACCTATCTGCCTGGCGCATAAGTGATGTGTAATGTTTATTATCGTTATCATCTTGTTCCATTAATCCCACCTCAACAAGAGTTTACGTCAGGGAATCTCAAGTATTTTCAGTTGACGAATCACAGGTCTGTAGAGAGATTATCTAGTGGACTACATCCTGTTCATAATTACAGAATGTTTCTGCAGTACTAAAGCCGTCGCCACAAAGCAATACGGGAAATTAGGAAAGTATTTAGTGTATTTTTAGCCATTTTAATGTGATTTAACAGCTGGATAAAAGGAGAACAGCGAGCATTCCCAGTAATAAGGGGATCATAATTTGAAAATTGCTGGTTTAGTTTTCTAAACCCTGGAAGGCATCCCATTGTTGAAAAATATGTTTTAACCTCCAGCTGTAAAATCAGGGGTACTTTTTTAGGACCTAAAACAATAGTGAGAATTTAGTGATTTTCACTTAATCAAATGTGATAAATTTGGAAGAGTCATCTTAGCACGTAATTCTATTCACAGCTATCTATTTTCTTACGTGTTCAGCACTCTGTTAGGAATCTGTTAGTAAACATTTTCGGCTAACAAAACAATAACGATTCTGCAGACTATTTCTTTTATGCCCCCAGAGAAAATGGCCTGTTGTGTCATATGACACCTCATTTATAGAGCCACTGAAAATAGATTCTGCATTAGATGCGACTGGACAGACGCGACTTGTATGTTTTAGGAACATTCCCTTCAGCTAGTAGAAACCAGATTTATTTTACTATTTAAATCCAAAAGGTATTGAAGAATAAGCAAGCCTGTTCATTTAAAGAAAAAAAAAAAAAAAAGTGTCATCATCATCCCCTTTTCTTTTCGGAAAATTTTGGCCAAAAAACCCCCTAACTGTAACAATGGGAAAGCGAGAAACAAGGACTTTGTGTACCTTTTAAACCTGTTGGGACCATGTGTTTATCGCGCTCCAGTGGGAACCAAACTCGCAGCTTTAGATGACAGCAAAGCGTGCCGAAATTTGATTAACTTGTGATACATTACTTCAGCCTATGGCTTAAGTAAGAACAAAACAAAAGACCCAAACCAGTTCAATTTCTCAGTGTGACAGTACAACCCTCACGGAACAGGCGTGCGCTGCCTGTGCTACTGGAACACCGACGTAAAGTGTTTTGTCTTACTTTGGTGGACATGGAGTGCGAGGCACCTGCCTCGAGGAGAACGGATGCGACATCAACTTGTCCCTCTCTGGCAGAGATGTGCAGCGGAGTGTACCCATTAGTTGTCGCGGCATCAGGGTGGGCCATGTGCTGCAGCAGAAGCTGGACGATCTCCGTTTTGCCCAAGCGAGAAGCAATGTGCAGTGGAGTCTGTTCTTCCTACAACTCAAATCAAGTAGGTAATTAGCGCGGGTAGAACCACCCTGAACACAACGTTCTGGTTGATCCCAATAGATCTATCCATTTGGCTTGCAAAAATCGTAGGATGTAATAAAACGAAAAGATGGAGGGCTCACGGGTTAATTTTTGTGATGAGTTTCAGCAACACCTTATTAGAACAGAGAGAATTATGAAGAAAAATTTGTGTGTTAGCTACGCCGAACAGCGCTTACCCAGCCCCAAGGCGTTCTCTGTTGCTCCCTCTGCCTGCCCCCCTCAGGGAACAGGATTGGGGTGGGCAAGAGGTTGGGAGGGGACACAGCCAGGACAGCTGGCCCGAATTGACAATCCATACCATATATCGTCATGGATATCAATAAAACCAGGGGCCGAATTTTTCCAAAGGAGCCGTTGCTCAGAGCCTGGCTGGGCATCAGTCTGCTTGGGAGAGGTGGCGAGTGACTGCAGTCACATCACTTGGGGAGGGGGAATGGTTGGTTTTGAGGGCTTTTATTCTTTCTCCTTCACCTATTAAACTGTCTTTGCCTCAACCCAAGAGATTTTCTTGCTTTCGCCCTTCCAGTTGTCTCCCCCACCCTGCCGCGGGGGCAGTAAGGGAACGACTGAGCGGGGCTGAGCTGCCGGCCGGGGACAGCCCACCGCACACATTCTCTTTGGAAGATGTACGCGTATATAGGTTATTGTTTTCCGAACTGGTTTTAGGTGTGCTTAATATTGAATTAGCAGGTCAAATAAAAATGAAATTGCTCCTCCCTAGCTCCTCTGCTTCAGCTATGTTTTTTTGAGAAAGAGAAAGCCAAAAAAAAAAAAATAAATTATAAGCAGAACACCTACCCTGGCTCGGGCATCAACCAGGGCTCCGTTTCTCAGGAGGCAGCGAACTACTTCCACCTGCCCAGCACGTGCCGCCATGTGCAACGCAGTTTCTCCACGCTGCAGAAAAGCAAAAGCGTTTTAGTGTCCTCAACCTCCAGAAAGAAACAAGAGCTCCGCTGGTGGGAATTCCACCCACGGCAACTTGCGCAGAGACCCGCCTTTCTGCCAACTGAGAACCTGGCTTCAGACCCAGCAACAGGCAGTTCAGAAGAAGAGTTGGGCGTATACACGTTGCTGGGCCTGGGTCCGCTTTGCTTTGCAAATTCGGTGATCCCAGATAAAGGTAATCTCACTCCAGAGGGTCAGAATTGAAAATCCTGGCTTATAGAAAATTCTGCCATAGAGAATCATAGAATGGGTAGAGTTGGAACAGACCTTGAAGATCATCTCGTTCCAACCCCCCCGCCCTGGGCAGGGACACCTCCCACCAGCCCAGGTTGCTCCAAGTCCCGACCAACCTGGCCTTGAACACCTCCAGGGATGGGGCAGCCACAGCTTCTCGGGGCAACCTGCGCCAGGGGCTCACCACCATCAGAATAAATAATTTCTTCCTCATATCTCATCCCAATCTCCCCTCTTTCAGTTTAAAACTGTCACCCCTCGTCCTATCACTCCACTCCCCAATCAAGAGTCCCTCCCCAGCCTTCCTGTAGCCCCTTTAGGCACTGGAAGGGGCTCTAAGGTCTCCCTGGAGCCTTCTCTTCTCCATGTTGAAGAACCCCAACTCTCTCAGCTGGTATAAAGTCCCCTGGTCACCTATGTTCCTCAGCTTTCTACATAACAGTGCATCAGCTTGTGTGCTGCACAGGAGATCAGCGTATATTGTGCCTGTCTCTCTCGAGGGATTGCGAGGCACATGAGCCTCAAGATGGAAGGGGATATTTTTCCAGATGGTCTCTTCCTGCGCAGTGTGGAGCTGGCAGCGTTCAAAGGCCTTGCAATGGCTGCGCACAACGGAGCCAGCGTCCGAAACGTGTAAAATCTGCGCTCAGCAGCGTGGCTCAGTCTGCAGGCTACGGAATGAATCTCGTTTCAAGCCCTTAGTAGCCCAGAGAATTTGAAGGAGAATATGAAATTTTGGAAAGCTGACTGGAACGATGTGGAATTTCACATCAGGATAATGAAGTACGGATGATACGTTCAAAGCATTTACTTTCTGCACAGGTTTGCAAAGGAACACCGAAAGCGCGTGTTCCTTGACGATGGTGTTTCTAGCTTAATTTTGCACTGTCCGACGTTCTTTGAGCGCACTGCCCTAACGTGGACTTGTTGCGGTCCTTGTGCAGCTCACCGATATCTGGTACATCAGGCACCGGGACAGTTCCACAACCAGGAGGTCTGTATTTATCTGTTAGGTTACGACAACACAGCAGGACTGACCACTTCTTTGTGTTAATTGTTCCTTCTCCTTACTCTAGAGCTGGAGTATATTCCGTCACAAGGCTTCTAGCCCCGTGACTACCGAGTTAAACTGCAAATGCCAAAATGAAGGCTCTGGTCAAGATCTTTTGCATCAGAATCAGGAGTCACATCTTCTTGTCCTTTGTCTAGATGTAGGAAAAGAAGGAGCCTGAGCTTGTCTACTATTACGAACTTCTAATTAAAGCAAACCCTCTTCTCCAGGAGTTGATTTATCTTGTCATTTTAAAATTAACGTCGTATTACCAGCTGAGATCAGCAAAAGTAGGCAACAAACAAAATCCCACAGCCTTAGCTACAAATCTTAATAGAGAATTTCATCTACATAAACTTTATTACCTGAAGAATGAGCTGTTTAAAATGTGAATAAGGTTTACATTTCACACACTCTAAAGACCAAATTTCTTTAAAGACCCTTTTTTGTACTTGAATTAGCAAAGCAATTTAGCTTTTGGAAACAGTTAGTAATTCAACAGGGAACTTCAGCTTACGAAGTAAAAGCCAAGACACTCGTGTAGCATAAATTGTAAAGTGTTAAACTTTGCACACGAATGTCCAATAACACAATACTTTTAATCGCTTCCACAAGAATTTCTTTTGTTGGCTTTCATATTATCAATAAAGTTTTTATATAAAGATTGCTTCTATAAAAAAAGTATGAAAGCAGTACGAGACTTTGTCAAGGAAGATTTTTCTGACTGAGAAAAACTGATCAGTCCGGTGTACCCAGAATACTAATTTTTTGCTGTTGTTTTGTTGTTGGGAACACTTATCAGTAACATTATTTACTGGTAAAAAGCTGCTTTCAAGGTGCAGGTGGTCATAAGTTGAATTACTTGTTTATACTGACAAATTCAAACAGTAAGATGCCTATGAAATACAGCTCAGAAAACTATCATGTTCTTTTTATTCTTCTTTTTCTTCTTGGTAACTAAGTTATTGGTATACAAACACCGATTTCTATGGTAAGTCAGGTTTTGCATTTCGTGTTATCTCCCAAAGGTCACATTTTCTAGACTTAAGCACATTCGTTTGAAAGGCACCAGTTCCTGGAATTTCCTGTGTAAGAGGAACATCTTGAGTATAACGTTTTCACTTTTTCTTTGATTGTAAGGTTTTAAGCATTTTATACCCTTCCACTGATACAAATGACACAATTTCATGGCAGCCAGCGAAACTATGCAAGCAGAAATTAGAGCCGTTTGGAGTTAAATTTCATCCTTCAGAACGGAAACACAGTCTTCCCCGTGACTTGGCTTCCAATCAGGTTTGGATGTGTTTGGTGAGCTTTGTCTGTTTCTAAGGGAAACTCTACCTACTCAAGCGCTGTTGAAGAATCCAGGAAACCACAGATGGCTTATAATCATAGAATCGTCTAGGTTGGAAGGGACCTTGAAGATCACTGAGTCCAACCATTAACCCAACACTGCCAAGTCCACCGGTAAACCACGTCCCTCAGCACCCCGTCGACCCGTCTTTTAAACGCCTCCAGGGATGGCGGCGCCACTACTTCCCCGGGCAGCCTGTTCCAATGCTTGACAACCCTTTTGGTGAAGAAATTTTTCCTAATATCCAATCTAACCCTCCCCTGGCACAATGATGCACATACTGTCACCATTTTCCCCTCTTCGCTAAAGGTGCTAAAGTAATTTGTCCTCAAACGCAACGAAGTCTCAAAGCATCATTAAAATGTGACCTTTGGTTGAGCTACGTGGTAGGCCAGACCCTTCTCGGAGGAGGTATCGCACAGAGGATTCTAGTCAAAGCCATACTCACAATGTTAGTGACATCGGGAGAGGCTCCGTTCTGCAGCAGAAGGAGGACTATGTTCAAGTGGCCCATAAACGCAGCCACGTGTATTGGTGTGAGGCCCGACTGCGAAACAAAGCAAGAGCAGTTTTACTCCTCTGCACGGGCGTAGGGAAGGGGCTTCTTCGTTTAAATAAAAGATAAGTGAGAGTGAGGCATGAGAGGAGAGAGAACAAAGGAAGCAAAAAGGGAGAGAGAGAAGGAATGTTTCTTCAGGACACGAAACATTTTTCTACCTCTGTTATAGCCTGGATTGAAGCCCCATATTTCACCAGGAGTTCCATGACTTTGATGCGATTTTTCTTGCAGGCAATGTGCAGTGGAGTAAAACCGTTCTGCGCAAAAGACAGTCATGTTAGTTAAAAACATGCAGCTACACTTCCCACACAGCTCCACGCCGGCACGCTGGAAGCAGAAGCGTTAGAGTATCAGAAGCAATTGTTCTTTAAGCACAACAGGTTACGAATTACAGACATCTCCCAGTAGTCCGAGGCGGAAAAAAGCAGTGCCGCTGCTTTCTTCTCAGGTAATGGAGAGAAACTGAACCTCCACCTCCAAAACCCGAATGCAGACATGCCCGTTCTGCCTTTCACGCGTACACGTGAGCGCATGTATGCATGTGGTTCCGAAGGCTGCACACATGTATACGTAAGGGTGACTTAATGTGTTTTCCCCAAAATTGCTTAACACAAAGAAGATATAAGAAATTATAGCGATCGCTGTGAAATCAGTTAGTGTCTTTTGAAGCGTACAAAACATATTCTATATCTCTCTAGGAAAACAACAGAGTACTTCTTCCAGATTCCACCTTGTTTGTCCTTTTAGACTATCTTGTAATCTAAGCATCTACGTGAACTTATTTTTATATTTATGTGTCAATCTGTGGCATACCACGTTCCTGTTCATGTCTGTACGGGCATTCTGGGAGGTATCTTAAATAAATAATCACTACTTCAGCCACGGTTTCACGACACAAAATGTTCACTCTTGAAGTATTTGTGGCCCCCCCTTCCTTTATTCCCGCCCTGCCGAGACATAAAGCATTGTAAGCATGCTTACATCAACCTATCAACCCTCATCTGGATTAAAATTAAATGGGGCAGGGACAGGAATGAAAGGCAGCAGGGGAAGGGAACATCTCCAATCAAGATCGCAACCTAACGTTTCATATTGGGAGACAATAGTTTCAGCGTTGTGCTTGCCATCAGCACAGATTCCTTTCTTCGGAAATGTGTATTCAGTAAGATCGGGGCCCAAATCAAAGCATGTCTTCATACTCGATAACGCAATACATGCTTTGACTTCAAGCTTTTTTTATGCACTATTAAAGTTAATGCAGGTTAAGTGCGCGCCTAAAGCTGAGCAGACACATTATTCACCGTTTGTGAACATTTTAGTGAAAAGCACAGGTAACATTTTTCGATAATGTTGAAAAATAGCTGTATTTTCTAATAAAAGGGATCAGTATTGCTAAACAATCAACTAGCAACAAACAGGACTTATCAGTGAAACCTTAGAGATATGTGACAATTATTCTACTGTCAGCTTCCGTTAAGGGAAATGTTAATTACTAGTTGATTTGAAGATGCTTTAAAGCACATACAAAATCAGAAAAGCTAAGAATGCATATAGTGCTTGTATCCCCAAGTCATTCTGCAAACAATTATTTTTTTTAAATCTAGCTGAAAATGAATTATTTGTAAAATTTATTCCACCACAGGACTCTGCTGAATATTATTCCTACTATCAGCCTTCTCTTATTTCTAAAGAAGGAATCAAACCCATTAGGTATTTAACCTCCCGCACAACATCTCTCTATATATTTCGTAGGGAGCTTTGCCATTTCAGAAGTTTCCATACTTCCACTTAATTTTACCGCCTGAGTTGATTTAATTTTGCTATGTCTATTTAAGTGAGGAACAGTTTGATGGGGAAGAGGAGAGGGCAGAAAAAAACGTATCGCTAACAGAAATTATGAGCACCATTTAATGTATTAAATACTATAAACAAGCCAGAGGCGATAAGTCCCTGACGGGAGAGGAAACAAGAGAGAGGGGGAGGAAAAAAAAAAAGTCTGGAGGAAAGAGAGCAGAGAGGCAGCAGCCTGAGGGTGTTCTTTCATTTCAAATGGTTCTCTGGGAGGAAAAGAAGGTATATTTCTGGTCATGGAAGGAAAGAAAGAAGACGTGGGGGCCAGCATACAATGCGTATGTGTGGGTAGCTGAGGAAAGCACAGCTAAAGATAATCAGAAAACTGGCAAGAAAAACGAGAAAGGATGAAAACAGCATTGAAAATATCAACCAAGCGAATACGATACTGAGAAAGACAAAAGAAGAAAAGCGTAAGAAGAGGAAGTGAGAGGGGTGACGGGATTGGCGGGTATAGAGAGGCCAAGAAAAATGAGCGGGCAGAAGAAAATTGTGTCAATAAAAAGTCAGTTCCAAGGGAGGAAGGGAAATGCGGGACAGGGGGAGCCTTCACAGGAAAACACGGGGTGATATTGAAGGCAGGACACCAGGGAAGACATCAGAGTGGCCTGCGGTGGATGTTCTGTGGAGGCACTGGCACACTTCTTGCCGTGCAGAAGTATCTCAAGTGTTCCCAGTCTCTATCTTTCCCCCATTGAGTGCAATATACTGGTATTTTAACTTCCATCCAGCTAACAGTTCATGGGGACGCTTCCTATTAGAGAAAAATGGAATTTTGTCTGGGTTTGGAGAGATGAAAGACTCTTGAAAGCTTTATACGTTCCCAAAGCCAAGCATGACGTTTTTCTCTCAGTTAGGGGATAATGGCCTGATCAGTGAGCGAAAGGCATCATACCTGTTTTCCTGTAAGCACCAGAAGAACTGTTTTTTGAAAAGAAAGAGAAGTGGCACCTAATAGAGGGGAATGTCATAATTTGAAAAACGTAGAAATATTAGCTCTTTAATATATTTTCCTCCATGCCGATTAACTTACTGAGCCAGTTGAAAGCTTAGAAATCATTTGTCTATCATATCACATGGTGTGGAAAACTCAACTACTAATTCTGTAAAATACCAATGCATACGTCAGCACCAGCTAGAAACGGCTCTGATTTTAGGAACTCTGTAGAGCTTCCAGTCCTGACACTACAGCCACTTGCCATGGGTCGTGGTCCATGATGAGGCTTAACAATACGAGATACAATACTGGTAACCAGCAGGTGTGACAACCCCGTTGTTACCGCAACTATTTATGGTTGTTGGAGTTTGTTGACAGACTTTTCACTTAGCTTTACTGGTAAGAGCTACTCATCTGCCCTGGATAGCTTTGGTAGACGACGCAGGTGGGACAGGTTTACCAGGGCACGAGCATTGGGATTTGCTCTCTTGTCCAGAAGGAGTTTGGTGACACGGTAGTGGCCGCAGTGTGCGGCCACGTGGAGGGCGGTCAGGTAATCCAGCGTGACATCATCCACGGGAGCTTTGTGCTGCAGTAGGTGTTTGACGCATTCCACGTGGTCCCCCTGGGCCGCCATGTGAAGCGGAGAGAGTCCATTCTGCGGCAAAAGAAAACAGAGCAGTAACTCGTAGTAACTCTCACTTCGATGGTGGCACATATTAGAAGGATGCCGCCGTGAATTTGCCGAGTACCCTCATCGCTGGAACGGTGCCGCATCTCAGCTACGGACTGGGAGAAAAACTGAAAAAAAGGCTATAGCCATCCTTCCCCTTCCAGCAAATACAGGCAAATTTAGAGGAACATCAGATAATTAACTAAAATCAGAATTTAATCAAAGCAAAAGAATCTAAGGGTCTTTCATCATGATTTAATAAAGCATATCTTGGCCTTAAAAGGCAGTTCTGGGGATACTCATCATCAGACTAAGACATAGGTTGTATGGTAATTAGAGGAAAAGTACCTACTTAACCATCATTGTATTTATTAAGGAACCTGTATTTTTAACTTAAGCATTCAATGAAAAAAACCAAATTGTATTGGCAAACCTGACCCCTGAGCTTCTGGGAAATTATATTTTCAAACATCACCATGGTTGGACCTTTTGCTCAAACCGTAACAGTTGAAGTGCAGTGGAAGCAGGAGTTTCATAGCCCTGCCTGGCTTTAATAGATCTTTTTGTAAATATTGAAGTCCACGGTAGACAATTAAGAGGAAAGAGAATTGTTGCTATTAATATGTATAACAAGTTGTTTGCAGAAAAAAATTGTTTTAATATTTCCATATTTGCCTGTCTCCAGTTTGGAACCACCTGTTTCAGTTGGAAGTTAGAAGAGGAAGTTGCCTTTAAACCTAATTTCATTTTACATGCAATAAGGTACCTAAAAACCACTGCGTGCTTAAGGATAGACTTGAACAGGTAACTGACTTGGTGCGGTCAAACTGACTGTTCTGCTCTGTTCAGTCCCCAACACATCGGGGACATCCGGATGCTGTCACAGCAATGCTGATGTTTTGTCCTGACTGGCAACATCTGTCTTTGAATGGCAACATCTGGGAATCCCGCCTGAAGCGTACACAATATACGTGGCAGGGTGTGTTCTTCTGAGCCTCTCTACCTCTTAGTGAAGTGAGGGTGTGTTGACACGAGGTTCACCTAACCACCTTCTCCCACCAAAGAAATTGGTGAAACTGTAAGGAATCTTTTCCCGACAATTCTCATCTCCCCATGGATCCCTCCTGCATAAACAGATGACCTGGACTACCTGGTGCTATGAAGGATGCATAGCTTGAGCACACCCTTATTTGATGTAGTTGATATGCTTGCAACGCAGCGATAAAACCTCCTGGAGGCTACCAAGAGAAAATTTTGAGTCTCCGATAAGGGTAATTATGGGTCAGAATACACTAATTGCCCTTGTTTTGAGCCACGTTTGAGGGAGTGGGGCCCAGGAAACAATGCAATGGTCTGAACCCCGGTATTTAAATTATTTGTCCCTCCTGATCTTCCAGGGGACCTCAAGCATATCATTGCAATACTCTATTCCACTCTTTTTCCAGCTAATGATACCAGCTACCTTCATCAGGCACTCTGAAATTTGCTGATGCGAAGTGCTGCTCAGTGGGGTTGCCTCATTTATACTTCTTATACTAGAAGTATCCTTCTCTCATTCCTTTGACCAAAGGGACAGCATTCGGAGGAAACGCATTAATCTTAGAAATCAGAAAGAGCACGCTTTTCAGAAATCAGTGAGAGCACGCTGAAATCATTTGCCAAGTCTGAAACAGTCCACGAAAACAGTCAGGAGAAGCTGCAAGTCACAGGTCCTAGTTAGATTACATGAAAGATCAGGAAATATATACCAGGAATCATCTCTCAGGAGTGACTGACCCAGCCTGCCCACCTCTGTGTCCTACAGTCTCAGGTAACAACAGACATGAAGTGCTCGACGTAGCACCGTGTATCACGTGTTTAGTCTGATATTACAGAGAGGGGCAAAGAAGTGTATACCGTTTCATACATTTGGAAAGGATAGTCCCTAATTATGTAAGAAAACCTTATTTTGGATCATTCTACCCATTAACACATTTCCTTTGGGAGAACGGCAATGTTCCTGTCTTCTTCCTTGTCCTTTCAGTGACATTGAAAATTCTGCGGAAAGTTCCACAGAGCTGTTAACGTATTCTAGTAAGACACACACCTTGGTCCGTGCAAGCAGCGGGGCACCTCGTTCCAGGAGCAGCTCCACAACTTGGTCATGTCCACTTCTTGCAGCGCAGTGGAGCGGGGTGAGTCCGTCCTTAAAGGAAAAGGAGGGAAAACAAATCAGCACGTCCCCAACTGTCCATCCTGGCACGCTGAGGAACACCCTGCCAGGAATGCAGCCCCACAAGCGTCTGAAAAAGCTCCTTTTTTTTTTTTTTTTTTGACTCCTAACCGAAGGTGGCTCCACACAACGTGACGTTTCATCCCTATTCTTCCTGGCACCAGTAAAGGACACTCTAAGGGTACCGTTTCAGAGAGGAAGCCCATTTTGTGTTGAAATCTCTTATCAAAGAGGATAATGCGTTGCCTCCTCCCCTCCTTCTCCTCTGCACGGCTTTGAGATTGTACTGCCTCAACCCTGGACAATGTGTGCTGGGCCAAGGATGCTCCATTAATCAACCCTTGTCCTTTCAATTGCTTTTGATGCAGGGATGAAAAAAGAAATGTTCACACTAGAAAATTTACTCTAGAATTATTATTATTTTTTTTTAAACAGGCAAAAGGAGAAAGACGATTTTAAAACAGAGAAAAACAGACACAGAACAAACCCTTTTGTTTCTCAGATTGAGTGGTGAACGAATAGCTGACAATTCTTTACTAAAACTGCTGCGAGACCACCAACTCTGCGATATTTTTTCCATTGGAGAACACCACCCTATACCAAAAGACTTGCTCAGGCTACTCCGTAATGACCACAGCGATGGTAGCAAAAGATGCGTCAATGAAACATTCAGAGAGGAGAACGCATTCTTGGCAATTCTGCTACAGTTTGGACTTCATGCAGAAAAATACTGCAAACATGAGGCAAGCAAAATGGTTGCAAAATAATATTAGTGCTGAATGACAGAAAAAATAAAATGCGTAAGAGATAGAAACCTGAGTTTTCATCTCATTAGACATCGATATTGTTCAAGCCTGCACTCGGAGAAGTCATCAATATTCGTTCAACGAGTTCATAGAGGTGAAATGGTAATAGTTTTTAATCACAAGAAAAGCCTTCTCCCTTTGAGAGACACTGCTCATCTTAGACGAGGTAGATCATTCTAGGGTGCTTTCTGAAGAATGCAGTAACAGCATGACTAAAAGATGAATACACTGCTCTGAGATAGATTTATTACTTAAGAGGTTAAAAAAGTAGCAAAAATGCAAAAACATGGCTTTACGTAGGAGTCAGTGACCCCGCTTCATACACAGATATACTGCTTGCCTTGCTGGAATCTGGAGGAAGTCTACTTTGCTACACTTTTAATTTTTTTTTTTTTTTAAATTAAAAATAGCTCTAGACTGCACAGTGCCATCGCAATTGCAACATCATTTTTGGCCACGCAAGCGTAGCCCTGTAATACTCTACAAAAGGTCGTTCCAAGCAGTAGATCCTCCCTCGCCTTCAGTTTGGAAAGCCCAGAGCATCTTTCTGAGTCAGCAGCGCAGCGAAGCTCCACTGCAGGGAGGAACTGAAGTCTGCAGGGAGGAATTTCCCCCCTCCCTTTCCTTATCTACTCTTTCCAGAGATTTTTTTCAGAAACACGTGAAGGGTTTAGGTGTGCCTCGACGCTCACCGTCTCGGAGGCATCACTAAAACCCCATGGAAGCTTTGCAGTAAAATTCAACAGACGCAAGATCGAACCCGCAAACAGAATTCAGGGCTGTTCAGCATCTGGCAAATTGGGTCAACGTAAAAGAATTTGGTGTAACTAGCTTATATCTGGGTTGGTTTTTTTTCTGCGTTGCAACTTCACAGTCCCCAAAATCAAGTCTTTATATGCACAATTGAGGCATATTTTCGTCTGGCCCCCAGAGGGATTCATACACAGAATTCCCAGTAGCATTACTAAGGTGAGAATATATCCCAAATGTATTTCTAGGAAAGGTATTTATTTGGTATTTCTTTCCAGTTTCTGTCCTTTTGTGCTCTACATTTTTAATCAACGTGGGAGGTTCGCTTTCCCTATCCGCATAGTGACTTTGATGTTATTCTATTTAATAGAACAGCAAAAGAAAGGTAGAATTTTGTGAACCCTTGAAAAAAAACAGGACAAATCCCCAGAGGGAGAAAAAAGAAGAAAAACACAAGCTGAAAAACCACAGCAACTCCACAAGAAAGTCTACTTAAAACAAAATTAAGGACTAAGCCGTTAAAAAGTATGATTTCTCCTCTGTTCTTATCTATCAATCCCTCTGAAAGCAGAGATAATAATTTGCTACCTATCCTATTCTATCCTGTCATAGCTTTTATAAATTCATCACCATTTACTGTCTGCGCACTTTCCAGTAGGTGAATGAAGGAATGTGCTTTGCAGCCTTCCCATACAACCCTCTTCTCTTCCCTCTTTCTGCCCTGGCGAAAACAGCACATGTATTTTGAAATTACTGTCTATTTAATACTTTAGATTCTATTTTTGCTTATATGTTTTCTTCAAAGACGAGGGAAATTGCAAGGAGAGAGCTGTTGTAGTAGAAGAATGAGTACCTAATAGAATGAGGACAAACCGACGTTAGCCAACATCAAGAGACACACTGGTGTACCAAATTAGTCCTCTTTTGCACCATTATCTATGTGCGATGAACCTCAATGCTCTGAAATCTACTGCAGGAGTTTGCCCACGTACTTTTTACATCATTCCATTGCTAATTGGTACACCACGTAAACTGAAGAACACACGTTGGCCAAAATATCAAAACACTTCATTCGACAGGACACGCAACACTGGGTTGATGGGACACAAGCTTTGAAGCACAGATAATGGATATCCCATAAACACAAAGGCTGCCATGCCAGGAGACAAGAAATTCAGCAATTTTATATTTTGAGAAGGCCAATATTGATGTCCTCATCCCAAATAGTACATAATGGAGCGTTAATTGTTGTCATCTTCCAAGTGACAGCCTGCCCCTGGTGTTCTGCTGTTGCTGTATGCGGTATTCTCGTAGCCCTGGCTTTGCGTTGTAACCAGCAGCTGGGGCCCTGTTAGAAATCATAGAATTATGGGATGGTTTTGGATGGAAGGGACCTTGAAGATCATCGAGGTCCAACCCCCCTGCCCTGGGCAGGGACACCTCCCACTAGACCAGGTTGCTCCAAGCCCCGTCCAACCCAGCCTTGAACACCTCCAGGGATGGGGCAGCCACAGCTTCTTGGGGCAACCAGGGCAAGTGCCCCACCACCCTCAAAGTGAAACATTTCTTCCTACCATCTAATCTAGATCTTCCTTCTTTCAGTTTAAAGCCATTCCCCCTCGTCCTATCACTACATGCCCTAGTAAAAAGTCCTTCCCCAGCTCTCCTGGAGCCCCTTTAGGGACTGGAAGGCGGCAATAAGATCTCCCCGGAGCCTTCTCTTCTCCAGGCTGAACAGCCCCAACTTTCTGAGCCTGTCCTCACAGCAGAGGTGCTCCAGCCCTCACAGCATCTTTGTGGCCCTCCTCTGGCCCCACTCCAACAGGTCCACGTCTTTCCTATGTTGGTGGCTCCACAACTGGACACAGTATTCCAGGTGGGGTCTCACCAGAGCAGAGTCGAAGGGCAGAATCCCCTCCCTTTGACCTGCTGGCCACACTTTTGACGCAGCCCAGGATACGGTTGGCCTTCTGGGCTGCGATCGCACATGGCTTGGTCATGTTGAGCTTCTGGTCCATCAGCACACTCGGGTCCTTTTCCTCAGGGCTGCTCTCCAGCCATTCTCCACCCAGCCTGAATGCACTGCAATCCTCTCTGTAGGTACAAAAGCCATGAAATTCCACCACTCCCAGTTTCCTCTTAAATGTCTCTCAAAATCGAAAGTAAATTTTTGCCTTTTTTTTCTTGAAAATCAATCACTGGTCATTTTTTAACCTGCCAAGTTAATTCTGAATTCTGCGAGTGACTCCTAACTGCAGGCCTCAGGGAGATAAATTATTGGGTCATTTCACAGTGATTAAAAAGCTTTACTTCAGCTTACCGGAGAGACGGAGATAAAAACAAGCTGTGCTTACGAGAGACTCTTAATGAGAAATGATATGGGCAGCATTCTAACAGAAGGACAGTTGCGCGCGTGAGTGCCCATTCGAAGGGAGACTGATGACAGCCCATGAACACAAAAGACCAAATTATCGAAGAAATCTTTTAAACTGCAGCTGCATATTCTCATTTTCATAAGGGTGAAATCAAATTTTAGTATTCTGCAAGTTAAACGTGCAGAATTGCCTAAATTTTCTCACCAAATAAAAGCCTTTTCCTTTGTTCATTTTTCATTACTACTAAACCTCATCTCTTTAAAAATGAACAGGGCAAGTCTCCATCTTCCTCTAAGCTCTCAGAGTCGTGGCATAATTAAACACGCTCTAAAGTATTCCTCCAGCTCTGCCATTCAAAGTACAATTTTTAAAAATCCAGCAAAAGATATACCATGCATTTTCTTGAATAATAAGATATTAACTTAAATAATTCTAAATAATAGTCACTATCTGTATAGCTTGCTTAGATAATCTGTACAGCATCCCTTCCTGCTCCCTTGTAAACATTATATGAGTCCACTGAATTTTTTATAGTAAATATCTGCACTGTGATTAGATATTTATAACCTGACTTTGCTTTAGGAATGGCAAAAATGAATTATTACTGCTCTGGGCATGTGTGAAGACGAGGAGAAAATGCCACAGCAGCATTACTGCAGGAAAAACCCACTGTCCCCACAGCGTAGCGCCAAGACAGGGTTGGGACCCCGGAACAACGGTTTTATGGTAGGAAACCCACTACCAGGGGAAATATCAGAGATGTGTATACACAAAAGGAGACATAATTACAAATAAATCTCACTAGGTTCCCAGAATGAGGGTTAAGGGGTGTCTGAAGCACGTTCACTGCACAAAACCCAACCCGACCCAAAACAAATCCGAGTGCCACCCCTCCAGCTTCCTTCCTTCTCTTTTCCCATTGGTACCATACAGCTCCATGACCGACCTTCCACTTCCTTCCGCTCCAGCTGAGCTTCCTTTCTTTTCTGTGGCCCTTCTCCAACCCAAACAGTGCACCAGACCTTCTCCCCACCATTACATGGACCTGCTGGAGCGTGTCCAGAGGAGAGCCACGAGGATGATCCGAGGGTTGGAGCACCTCTCCTATGAGGAGAGGCTGAGAGAGTTGGGGCTGTTCCGCCCGGAGAAGAGAAGGCGCCGTGGAGACCTTATTGCCGCCTTCCAGTCCCTAAAGGGGCTCCAGGAGAGCTGGGGAAGGACTTTTTACTGGGGCATGGAGTGATAGGATGAGGGGGAATGGCTTTAAACTGGAAGAGGGGAGGAGTAGATTAAACATTAGGAAGAAGTTCTTCACTTTGAGGGTGGTGAGGCACTGGAACAGGTTGCCCAGAGAGGTTGTTGAGGCCCCCTCCCTGGAGGTGTTGAAGGCCAGGCTGGACGTGGCCTTGGACAACCTGGTCTAGTGGGAGGTGTCCCTGCCCATGGCAGGGGGGGTGGAACTCAATGATCTTCAAGGTCCCTTCCAACCTAAACCATTCTATGATTCTATGATTACCACGTCTCCTCCCCTCTCCAGCCGCCACGCTCCAGGCATACAACACGTTTCCCTTCCCACACAACAAGCTTTCCACTCCAAGACTAGATGCTCTGGTTCATTCCAGGGATTTTTATTTTTTTCCCCAACTGTAAATATTCTGGACGAGAGCCTGCAAGAGGACTCTAAAATAAAGTCCCAGAACAAGAAAAATTTAATTTAAATGTCGGCAAGATTCAATAGAAAGAACACAAAATGTGTGACAGTGTCTGAGACAGGGGAACATGTTTTTTTTCCTATACAATTCATAGAGAGATTAAAAAAACCAGAGATATTACGAAAACTGCATTCATAAAGAATGCTCCTAAACCCCTTTAATAGTCAGTAACATTTCAAGATCCCACACATCCGTCACTGTTACTATTCCATTATATCAGAATACTTTTTTTTTTAAATAGAAATATATATATTTTGGCCATGCTGAAATTGCACTGCTTTTAATTGCTTAGAATAATTCTCCCTGTAATAATCCTTACTACGTTTCAGGAAGGCTGTATATACTTTCCTCCTCTCAAAGTGAGAATTGGTAATTGCCACGTTACTCTTGACCACGTGACATCGAATTAATCAAAAAAGGAACTTTCCACCATCTTTTAGAGAAGACGTTTCTGCACACCGATTCCCAGCCACCGTCCGCACAATTCCTTCTGAAAGCCAACTCCACTTGCGTACCATCGCTGTACAGGTCAGAAGTTTAGCTAAACTTTAAAAATTTTAAACAAACGTATGTCATTGAAATTCTTAATTCAGGTAAACTTGTAGACAATATAGGTTTGACTAAGAATTGAAATATGAATTGTTTTAGCATAAGAAATTTTACCTGTTAAGTGCTTAGCAAACAAAACTCCAGGTAAGTCTTTTACGTAAACAGAAGCAGCACAAACGTAGATTAACAAATAGTACTAATAAAAGTATCCTGGTTATACCATTGGGAATGGAGTTTACATTTTTGCTTTAGACACAATCTTAGACAGAAGCGAAATTCCACATTTTAAAAGCTTCTTCAGTGGTTAGTTGAGAAAAATGGTAAAACTTGCCAAAAAAAATTTAAATATGATTCTAAAATATGTAAGTGTAGCAAGCAGGTTTCCTAGCAATTTTACATCTTTGGAGCATAGTAAGAAATGCCATAAAATTTCAGCAAATATGTTATGAAATGTATCCAAAAATAAAAATCTGTAATTCCTGCGGTAAGCAGGGCTTTCCTCTGACATGCACCATTAACTATGGAACAGTAGGACACATGCATAATTTATTCCCTTTGAAGAACGTACGTTTTAATATTTAGGGTTTTTTTTCAGACAATACAGGGGCTCCTAATGGATCATTCCAACAGAACATTTTCCAACCTAAAAAGATTTCACAGATTAACTCTGCGTAATTAAAAGTACTGAGGCTCACCTCAAATCTGTTACAATCAGTTTTCCCGTCTTAATTTATGCATCATCAGACGTCGTGTAATACAGCAAGTTAAAAATAAACTGAATGAAAGCAATGAGTACTTTTTTAACCGAAAAGCTTATTTTGGTGCGGTATGGAGACTAGAAATAAAAGCCCAAGCTATCCGGCAACGAAATATCCTAGTATATTTAATTCCACTGTTTTTGCGTGAATCTGACCTACGGGAAGAACATGGGTGTTCCTCAGGAGAAATAAAAAGGCGAGTACGGAAAGGCAAGCGTGTTAGTAACGAGGTGGAGGTGGCGGAGGTCTGTCCTTTCAAGTACAAAAGACAGGGACGCATGGCGTGCAACACACAACCGATACCCTCTTCGGCACCCTACATGCTCACGGCCATAGCAAAGCACACGAGGCACGTGGACAAAGCCAAGGAGAAAAGAAAAATGTGTATATATAGACGATATATAAACAGCTGGCACCACGGCGAGATCACGCCACGGAGACACGGACAGCAAAAACCAAAGCGCTGGAATCTCCCCCACCGTGAAGTACCGGCAGGCGACCGCCGCCGCGTGCCTTTGAGGGGGGAGAAGGTGGAAGATGAAAGCAAGAGGAAGGCACTGAACCTGTGCAAAATGGGATACGTGTGTTTTCGGATACCTTTACGGCTTTTCACTGATGTCTTTGTGCTGACAGTCTTTGAGCAGCTGACAAAGGGCAGGAAGCCCAGACAATGAGAAGGCTCTAAAATCACCACTTTCCACCTACGCCGGGCAAAGTCCCGTTCTTTCCGTTTCGTTCCCGACTGCACATCCGTCTTTGCGGGTGAGCGGGGAAGGGAATACACCTTGACCTCTTAAAATCCAAGACGTCCTTTACAATCACCTGTGCCAACTTGTCTAAAAGAAGCATCTAAAGAGCGAACAGGACATCAGTGAATTCAACGCTGTCATTCCACAGGCCACACGGACCGTTTCTGTGTGACTACCGGGCTTGTGAGTATGTGGAATAACCTGACTCCAGCGTATTATTACCATTTCATGCCTATTTACCGCGAGAATTTAGGAACTTATTGTGGAAAACTTGACCAGGGATGATTTACTGCACACCTTCACGAGAGGCAGCATTTTCCATCATCAGTAGTTTAAAAAAAAAAACAAACCAAAAAACAAGAGCAAGAGAGAGACCACTTCATAAATAATCAGAAATCAAAATCATAATCACACACAGAGTTACACAATAATCATGATTCTCTTCCTAGTTTATGAAGCAACAAATGGTTGATACCAAAGTACCTGCAGAGGTTGAACCAACCACAAGGGTAGCTGACTGCAACATCCTCTCCCTTTCCACCTCAAAAAACCTCTTATGTCCAAGCTCTAAACTCTGTGCTCTAAAAACCCCTCTGTTACTTGGAGACATGATTTTTCAGATCAGTGCTTGAAAACCAGCAGCTTTCCAGAACGACTCCTTTGCAGTTCAGTTCGCATAAATGACCACATGTTCCTAGGTGACTCCAAAATGCCTTCTGAAATCATCAACCCTGCCCACATAAATTGATGGGTTTTTCTTTTGTCCTGAATGATGGCGAAATCACCCGTGCACAAAGAGCAGAATATCGGTGTGGCATTTCAACAGGACAACTGGGAGGAGGAAGCCAGCGAGAGTCACCTAATTTTCTGTGGTTAGTCTGGGGAAGAGGTGAGTAGCTGCTGGCACAGAGCAAGTTACTTGTTCCAAGTATTGGCTCTTCAACAAAAGGGTCCTCCCAGCCCACTACCGCAGTTTTCATGATATTTAGGAGTCAGGGGACCTGAAGTCAGGGAACTGACTCCCTGCACCTAGGGAGGAATGACCCCATGCACCAGTACAAGTTAGGGGTTGACCTGCTGGAAAGCAGCTCTGTGGAGAGTGACCTGGGAGTCCTGGTGGACAACCAGTTGACCATGAGCCAGCAATGTGCTCTGGTGGCCAAGAAGGCCAATGGTATCTTGGGGTGCATTAAAAGAAGCATGGCCAGCAAGTCCAGGCAGGTCATCCTCTCCCTCTACTCTGCCCTGGTGAGGCCACATCTGGAGCACTGTGTCCAGTTCTGGGCTCCCCAGTTCAGGAAGGACAGGGAACTGCTGGAGAGAGTCCAGCGGAGGGCTACAAAGATGGTCAAGGGAATGGAGCACCTCTCTGATAAGGAAAGCCTGAGCGACCTGGGGCTGTTTAGCCTGGAGAAGAGAAGGCAGAGGGGATCTCCTCAATGCTAATCAATATCTAAAGGGCGGGTGTCAAGAGGACGGGGCTAGACTCTTTTCAGTGGCGCCCAGCGACAGGACAAGGGGCAACAGCCACACACGGGAACACAGGAAATTCCATCTCAACATGAAAAAAAACTTCTTTACTTTGAGGGTGGCAGCACTGGCACGGGCTGCTCAGAGGTTGTGGAGTCTCCTTCTCTGGAGATATTAAAAACCCGCCTGGACACGTTCCAGTCCAACCTGCTGTAGGTGAACCTGCTTTGTCAGCGGGGTTGGACCAGATGATCTCCAGAGGTCTCTTCCAACCCCTACCATTCTGTGATTCTGTGAAAGCCTTAGCCGAGTCCAGACCCTCCGCTTCCCATCGCTGTGCAGCGCACCCATGGTTCTCATGTCACGTGAAGCTGGACCTACTAACAGGCTTATTTCCTCAAAAGGTCGGTTTCATCAGCTTTTTCAGGTATGATGTATGTAGATTATACAGGAGACTAAAGGAAATAGTATTTCTGCCTCCTACTATCACTATTACCTGCCGTTCTTTAGTCTGATACCATAGAAAACAGTCTACATAAAACAAATAACAATCTGAAAACTAAAGGTAGGATTCTGATTTTTTTTTTTAAAAAAAAAAAGGTATAAAAATATTTCTTTGTAAATTATTGTTAGAGTCACAATTTAAATTTGAACCAAGTTTCAGAAAGACTACACTTGTGAGGAGGCAATGCTTAGCATTTCTGGAGCTGTGTTGAGCAGATTTTTTGCTTTTTCTTTTTTTTGAGTCATTTATAACAGCCGCATCTCATGTCTAATTTTAAGAACAGAGAAAAAGACACAATTACTGAAGCTGAATTCCAAACTGTGAATCTTGGTGTTCCCAGTCTCTGGCATAACCCTCCCCCCAAAAAACAACGAAAAAAAAAAAAAAACCAAAACAAGCAAGCAAAAAATCCCAATCCATTCCCAAGAAGGGACAACATCATATTCAGGGAATAGAAAGACTCACCCTGGTTTTGGCATCGATCTGCCCTCCGCGATCCAACAAGAGCTTCACCATGTTTGTGTTCCCCCTTTTGGATGCCACATGCAGTGGGGTGATTCCATTCTACACCATGAAAAGAACAAACCAATGAGCATGATGGATTTGAAGGTGTGTAACGGGGGTGAATTGGTGCGCGGATCACAAAAAGAAAAAAATGAGACCATCACGTTGTAGAGAATAAACAAAAATGTAGTTGAGCATCAGAGCCGGGCACACGCCATACAAGCTAGAGTTAGTAATTCCTTTCTAAGCGGGAATCTTTATTTATCGTTTGGGGTTTTTTAATAAACGAAGAAGCGCATCTGCCAAAGCAGCAAACATCACGGTCCCAGAGTCAGACAACTAAACAAACACATATCAGGGTCCCAATGAGTCAGTATTCACAAAACACCGATGCATTTAAATCACTGCAACATAGACAAGAGTACACAAACGCGTGACTCCTACACAAAGGAACCAATAATGCCAACAGCGTAAAGGAGTAGGTCCTGGTTTAGGCTGAAAGTCCTTGCAAAGGAAAAAAAAAGGTAAGGGGAGCCGCTATTCCACATTGGGAACAGGGGGAAGTCGGTGTGAGAGGCAGAACCCTAAAGTAATTCACAGCGTGGCTGGTAAAATTAAACCGAAAACTTGTGAGCCAGTGGCTACGCTGAGGTGCAGGTTACCAGAGGTTTGCACGGCCGCCTCAAACTACGTAAGGTACAACAGCAAAGAGGCTATATCATGTAGCTCTGCAGTCGTTTACCATAAAGGAGTAGTCGTGATTAATTAGCACTTTGATTGTTGCATTTCTAGAATGGCACTATACCTTCAAAATACGTTTATATGTGAAAATATCAAATTAAAGTATCACAGTGAATACTGACTACTGAAAAAGCCTACGCGGATTTCTGGAGCGTGTCTAACTGACAGCAAAGCTGAAGTGAGGTGACACGTTATGAGGATATCAGCTGTCTGGAGCTAGTCAAAGGAGCCTGCTTCCTTCCACTGGGGCTACTGGTCGCTACTCCACTCCCAAGGACTCTGGCATATTGCACAGAGGCAACCTTTAAGAATTACCGCCAAAAAAAAGACAGATTCTAACAACTTCAGCGCTACTTTGCTCCGACTTTTGAGTCCGTGACTCTTGACTCAGAATTACAGAAAGAAACACTCCCAGTTTCGTAGGCCATTACAAGTAAAGAAGAGAAAGAAATTCCTCCGTACCCTCGCCGTGAAATCGACTGCAGCTCCTCGGTTTAGCAGAAGCGTTGCCACATTGACGTTTCCATAGTGGGCGGCTATGTGCAAAGGTGTAAAGCCACTCTACAAAGGGAAACAGCCCTTATTATACAAATCATTTCACACAAGACAATCAGCTTAACTAGAACTCGGTTTTACAAGCTGCTGGCAAACAAAGGTATTGTGTCGACTTTATCCAGTTTCACCTATAACACAGCACAGCCTTTCAGGCAGAGAGAGCAGTTTTCATACGAGAGGTTATCAAAAGCCTTATTCTTTCATTCTCCAATTCAGTGTTCTGAATCAGTGGCCAAAAAGGAGGGTAGCTTTCATTGTCAAAAATATTAACACATTAGCCATTCTGAAGGAAAATAAAGGAAGTTTCCTCGTTACAATTCAGAAGCAACATGGGTCTTTTGGGCTGCATCTGTGTACTGGGTTTGGATAAGTGACCACAAAAGTTGTTGGATTTTTAGTTTACTGCTCTTAGAATTAGGCATATTGACAACATGCTTCCTTTTTTCTTTTCTTTTTTTTTTTTTTTTGAAAAAGCAGTGGTTATTCAATGTGTAACCCAAGAATTTGGAGTACATGAGAAACTACTTAGTAGCACAGTATAAGAATCATAATTGTATTTATATACAATTTGGATCTCAAAGGAGCTGAAGAAACTTTGCCATCTATACATCAGAAAAAACACAATTTATGCATTGCCTCTTAAACACTAGAAGGTAAAACCTGCTCCGGCTACGAGATACAGAATTGCTTGACAACAACATAAAAAAAGATTAATTTTTCAGAAACTAGGACACAGAGCAAGCTTTTAGTCTCATAAGTAATTCAAGTAGAAAGGACCTTGCTTTTGAGGTTTCCCTGAAGAGCTTTGCACTGATTTCATCAGACCCTAAAGTTAGTTATGGAAAGAGAGAAATACTTTTGGCTTCTAGACCGTACCGTATTTCCAGCTGGGTTTCATTTCTTGCAGTGTACAAACCATCATTTTAAACTACTGATGGAATAAAGAAATGTAGGCAGATGTCACGCTCTGAAATCAACTTTATTCCCACAAGATACAGCCATCAGCTCACTGTTTTACCCTAATTCCATTTACTTCCTTGTCAGCCTACGGGTGATCCTGGCCGAAGTACAGCCATTAAACTCATAGTCTTCCTGCTGGGATAAATTCCCCGGGAAATCTCTACCGAGGATATCAGGCGCAGAAATACGATTCTGTGTTGAGCTATAGATTGAACGCGTATTGCATTAACAACTGCCTTCTCGGGGACACGTTTGCCTGGTGACAAACGCGAGGTACTGAGGAGTAACGCAACGGCCGGTGAAGAAGCGGTAACCCCCCTTCACGGGTAGCGTAGCGAGGAACGCGCCCGCGGGCAGGCGGCGGGGAGAAGCCGTCACCATTTCAATCCCCATCGCCACCCGCCTCACGGCAACGTCCCGCTTTCAAAAATTCGTTGCCCTCATCTAACAGAGAAACTCCATTATTTAAGAGCGGGCATTCAAATAATGACCGCCGCCTCGGAAATAACTCTTTTTCCTAAACGTCTCGATAATCTTTAGGGGAGAAACCACAGCTCTAGCCAATCAGACCCATGATTCTTAGTGGAAGAGCTTGGAGAGGTGGTATTTCCACAATCCATATGAGAAATGTAACGTTATCTGCTGCAGATAAATTCTGATTATGCGCTATCCCTCAAGGACTTCTCAAAACTTTATTGAAAAGATTGTAATAAGAACATCGGTAAAAAAAAGCAGATGCTCTGAACAAATTTTTACCTCCGAGGATTTGATTATATTTGTTATTGTAAAAGAAGGAAAATGAGTTTTACCATTATTCTGTCTGAGCCAGACACCTTAATTTAATTATGCCAAGTGAGTGCATTTTCATAATTAATGAAATTGAGCTAGAAAAGTATCTTTATCCTCTTAGCTCCATTACTCGCTTCAGACTTCTTTGAACTGATGGGAACGCTCAAAAGTTTACTTCGATAGTGACACAAAGAAAAAGAAATTCTAAGACAAAGGATGAATAAAAATAGGTTTGCTGAGTCACAATTTTCTATGTATTAAAAAAAAAAAAAAGGTCATATCTTCACTTCTAGTGCTAAATAATAAAGAAATATTGCCACAGAGCAGAGGAAATAATTATAAGTAATAGAAAGAGTAATTAAAAATGTTTGATCTCGGTACCTCAGTCGTCCTATTCACCATCATCTGATGCAGCATGGTTTGGGAAAAAGAGGAAAAATATTAAAGACTAGCCGCAAAACGAAGAACTATGTTGCTTTTTGAAATGAGTTATGCTGTTAATTATGGGAAAATCCCTTCAAGCATGCATTAACTTTAAATACAACCTACGTTCCCACGGGCAATAAACCAGTATCCTGTTTAATAGGAAAGCAGTGACAGTCCAGTCCAGTCTCTTCGGGTTTACAAATAATGAGAGAAAGCTGGTTACCAAAGAAATGGGAGGTATAACTAAAAAGCAAAAAGATGCGTAGCTCGTAATTACTGTGTAGCTGAACACTGCAAAAGTAGATATATTAGCGGTGATACTGGTCGAGCAACTTGTCTTGCCCCACAGAAGAAATTACCCTTAACTGTTAAGATGAAGGAAGTAAAGTTTGTTGCCCATCGGCACTCAGCCGCGTGACTACCCTGTTACCTCTACGGCAGCATGGTGTTACCTTGGACTGCACATCGGCATTGTGGTCGTTCTGCAGTAAGAGCGCCGCTGATTTGGTGTCGTCTTTTCTAGCGGCGATATGCAGAGCTGGTAATCTCACTTTCCCCTTGGTGTCATTTTCCAGGAGGATGGCCACCGCCTGGTTGTGTCCTTGTTGCAGTGCAACAGCTAGAGGAGTGAAACCGTCCTGGTGGAGAAGAAAACAAGACCATAGAGTCAGAATGGTTTGGGTTAGAATGGACCTTAAAGATCATAGAACGGTTTAGGTTGGAAGGGACCTTGACGATCATCTATTTCCAACCCCCCTGCCCTGGGCAGGGCCACCTCCCACCAGCCCAGGTTGCTCCAAGCCCCGTCCAACCTGGCCTTGAACACCTCCAGGGATGGGGCAGCCACAGCTTCTCGGGGCAACCAGGGCAAGTGCCTCACCACCCTCAGAATATATAATTTCTTCCCAATATCTAATCTAAATCTCCCCTCTTTCAGTTTAAAACTACTCCCCCTCGTCCTATCACTCCATCCCCTGATCAAGAGTCCCTCCCCAGCTCTCCTGTAGCCCTGTTAGGCACTGGAAGGGGCTCTAAGGTCTCCCTGGAGCCTTCTCTTCTCCAGGCTGAGTAAGCTGAAGGACGTACAGCTTTGGTGATTTGCACAGTCCTAATCACGCACAGAGAAATTTGATAAGCACACTACCAGCTATATTCTACCTCTGCACCACCGTCTCCAATGAAATGACATCGGAGGCACAGCATTTTAACCCAGATACGACTTCAAACATGTGAGAAGCATGCTCTTCCCACTTCAAAGTAGTCTTTTTTTAAGTCAAGCGCAACCAAAGGACCATTCTACAGTATCTCTTTTAATTACTTATCTTACCAATATGCCGCAAAGCATATTTGCAGCAATATTTTGGTAAAGGATTAGTGAGCACTGAACAAAGTAGATGTGAAAAATATACAGGGAACCTGTTTCTGCATATCCCAAAACTCTGCAAAAAGAAACGATATCTTTGGATACATTTGCTGCTGTTTCCCATTCTAAGGACACATGGACTACGACTCAAGAAAGCCAGATCATGTTTAGGAATGTATTCTAATTCGCAGCAGGAAATCATTAGAATATTTGTTCTTTTTGGAAAAACAAAGTCAGAAAAAAAATCTCTCTGCTTTTCATTCATAGTTTTTGCTTAGTTTTAAAATTATTTTCACGTCGCCTTGCTCCTCCACGCGTGCCTCGGATTGCCGATGCTTTACAACGCGTGGCAGGATCGCGACGTGCTACCCCGGCTGAGGTGCCGCCTGCTCCCATCTCTTTTATTCTGACTATAAAACTGAACGTAGCTCCGGCCCTGCACGCTGCCCAAGTGCGTCTGCGCCGTCACCACACGCTGGATCGGAGGGCAGCTGAACCACCAGCAGCTCTCGCAGTCTGTCATCGCAGCCATGGTGATTAACGACGAAGGAAAAGGGAATGGAACAATACAGGGTCGGATTGAACAGCTAAAAAGTTGATTATAGCCAGAAAGTGAGAAAACTGATTTAAATATGCTGTAAAAGGCACAGGAAAAAGAGAGAATTGATTTAGAATAGCAATCTGGAAAGGTGATAAAATAATAAAGGACAAGTTAGGAAGGAATGAGAGCTAACATATGCTGAAGGAAACATTTGAAGAATTGCCAAAGCAATTTTTCCCCTTAGTAATCTAATAATGTTCATTCCCTTTTGCATAGAACTGTGGGTAGGTGCGTTGTAACAGCGATCCTACTATGGTTTCTTGCTGTAATAGAGATTAAATTCTGTACAGTGAATTAAAAAAGGGTGAACAGCTGATGAAACAGCTGAACTGTAAAGATAATTCTGAGATTGGGGCTACATTAGGTGTTGAAATGGCTTAATGCATTTGCCTTTTGCCTCTGGGAACATGAGAACAAATCCTGGATTAGAGGCCCCGTGAAACTGAGCTCGTCCGTGCTCTCATTTTGTATATATACATACATCAGTCTTAGAGGAAACAAAATATATCCAAAGGCAGTGCAAGTTTCACAGCTTCAAAGACAAGATCAACCATTTGCTTTACACCACTTTATCTTCCATCCTCCTCTAAAAGGACACAACTCTTGCTGCACTCCCTCTCCTATTGCTTCTGGACAGCACGGCTGACTGGAGCTTGGAGAAAGCTTTTCATCTCCCCACCTCCCCACGTGAGGACAGCCAGTCTCTGAGGCCAAACAGAAGGTCCTTCTTCACGTATTTCGGTGGCATCCTCAGTTCAGGCTGCCATCCCACCTTATTTAACGTATCACTTCTTCAGTCTGTTCATGAGACTAACTCTGGGCACGTGTGGAAGTGGACAGTGGCTCCTTCAGAAATCACTGAAACCATCACCTCAGCAAGACCTGAATCCAAAATTTGTCTTTTTAAGCGATAAAGGGGTAGACAGCCTTTACTGTCCAAGACGCATAAGTGCGCACTGACCTTTCTGATGGCAGAGGACAGACTTGGACTCGGGTTCAGAGTCGGAGTCATTTGATTTTTAATCTCCCCACTCCTTTTTAAAAAAAAAACAACACACAACCAAAACCAGACTGTACTGTGAGTTCCAGTGATGCTTGGATGCCTGCACTGAAGCAGAGGCCACATTTAATTAATTTTATTTGAATTGATTAAATTTAATTAACCATCCCGGCCTCACAGTAGCTGTAAATGAACGACTGAATTTCCAGTGGACCTGATCATCGCAGCCAGTAAATGTTACTGGGAGAAAGGCTGCGAGCAGGTGCCTGTGGGCTCGTAGCCGGGCTGGGCTCCTGAATAGCCACAGCTCCACTCGGCTCCTTCACAAGGAGTGTGTTTCTGCCACGTTGCCTGGCAATCCCACGGGATTTCATATTTCAGAAAGCTGCCGTGTAACGTGATCGCCGTATATGCAGGCCGCGAGGGGATTATTTTAGGAGCTGCCATCAAACGGTACAGTATCCACTGAAAGAAGGGAGAGTGAAGCAGCTGTTAACACCAGCGGTTCGGTTTGAAGGAAAGGAGGGCGAGCATAGACGCACCATCATTTCACGTTCATCCATTTGTGAAGGCGATGCCGAAGTGGTAAGTTTCTGTACAGCGATAAACGCGAGCAAAAGCTCTGACAGGAGAGGAACTTTCCTATTACCGCTTTCACATGGCACATCCATATCCACAGAACCAACACGCTTTGCAGCACAGAGCCCGTTCACTCATCCCCTTGGCTTGGAATAAAAGAACATTCAGCAGAAAGTGAACAAGAGGAGGAAGCAGAATGAGCACCGTCGTCGTGACCTAGGAGTTTTACCCGATGCCCTCAAATCCTCTCATTTGTCAAAGCAAGTTCTTACGATTCAGTTCCTCTTGGGATGGAGTCTCACGTCTCTTAATTTGGCGCTTGCGCTGAAGTTACTGCAGGTTTACAGCTCCAGAACCCAGCAATTAATACTGTCCCTTCTGCGTATCTATACCCACGTGGTCCGGCAGTAGAAAGAAAGCATCCGAGGAGAAACTGGCACATTGCCTGGCTGAGGTCGTTGATGTGATCCTTGTTAGTCATTTGATTTCCAGTTTACGCTATTCACAGACAATAATGAATATTTATAGCTTGCACAAAGTTGCAGACGAGCCTCAAAATCAGAGTAACTCAGCTGGTCGAGGAGGTGCAACTGCCATCGCTCCTCACTTAGGGGGAACAGGAGCAGGAGGTTGGAGTAAGCGACCTCCTGAAGCCCCTTTCCACCTGCATACCTGTGAACCCAGCATCACAGACAGCCTACTCCACTCATCACTTCTTGCCTATTTCTCGCTCTTTCTATACAGAAAATATTCTGATCTCACGCTAAAATCTCAAGAGCTTACCTAAAAGGAAGCTTGTCAACAACTAACTGATACTAATTGTTTTATATCACTTTACGCTATAGACAGACACCCTTCTGGACGCAGTCCTCATAGTCCCAACTGTGGTATGCACATTGTGTTCCAGACGCTTCTCAGCCGGCTGAGGAAGAAACTGAAGCACGCCTCCAAACTACCCTTCCCAGAAGACTCCTTTATACAGCCAAGAGCGGGAGATGCCTCCTATAATATTCTATTCACCCATTTTTGCCCAGATCTTACAGCGCGAGCGGAAAAGCAGCACAAAGATAGCCCTGCTGCTCAGGCGATGGCACTCCTAAATTCTTGAGTTTCACGGGCTTTGGCAGAGACGTAAATCTGTTCAAATGCAACGTTGTACCTCTCCGCTTAGCCCATGATCGATCTACTCTTAGCTCCATCCCCCTGACGATACTGCCATGGCCTTGTATAATTTCTACAGCCCTGGGGACCTCTCTTCAAAGCCTCGCTCATTTTTGAGAAAATTCTCCTGGAAGCTGATAGGAGAAACGGGCACAAACTGGAGGAGAAAATCCCGGGCTCGCAAAAGTCAGGGGAAATTTTGCTGTCGAATGAATCAGGCTGGATTTCAGCCCTTTTCACCGCTTCCAGTTCACCTTTGTCTTCCGTGTGCGTAGAAAGAAATGATAAGATTCATAAATACAACTCACTGAAACGAAAGGGTGAAAGTTCTCAAAACACTCTGAGCAATCTTCCGTCTTCAAGTGATCTGAACACAAAGGTGAAGTAAAATAATAGCGTGTGTGAAAAAAGAACAGTATACCTCACCTCAGTAGCTGTGCTTTGGTTGGCTCCATTCTCCAGGAGATATTTCACCACCTCAATGTGGTTCTCTTGAGCTGCCATGTACAAAGGAGTAAAGCCATTCTAGGAAGAACACAGAGGAAAATACTGTGATGAGGAAACAGAATATCCAGCAATAATGAACCCCAAATAAATACATGGCTTTTGGGCTTTTTTAACTGAAATGTTTTAAGTACTTAAGTAGAACAACTTCGTATTTTTTAACTTTATATGGTAATGTTTAATGCCATTTCAACTCACAAAATGCTACGTGCTTTCACACTCATTTTCTTTCGACACATATTTTAAGGAAGTAATGGACACACTAATTAATAATACAGCTATTCCATGCTGACAAGGCTCAGGGACTGTAAAGCTGGCCATAAAGTTTTATGAAAGCTGACAGGAAAGCAAGAATTTCCTCCATTTATTACATTAACTTAACCAAAGACATCATTCCCCGGAGCCCATAAAGCCCATACCTCATGACAAGCCGAGCAGAGATGACAAAGGCTTAACATCCTCCATAAAATTTTGCAATACATAAAACATTGCAAATCATCAAACATAAAGGAACTCAACCTTGCAAAGCAACAACTGCATTTCTGACCATACAGGAAGTTCATCTACCACTTAATTATAAACATTCATTAAAACGACTCAGAGTCCTTAAAAGAATCTGCTCTGGATAATACAGTAATTAAAAAAAAAAATCTTCCAAGTTGATCAAACTACAGGCAAATTCATTAGAAACTTAAGTCCTTTCTTCCCATTAAAATACTTAAATGCAAACAATTTTAATTAATTCGGTACAAAACCCTTAGGAAAGAAAGGCACGGAAGTGAGCCGTCCACCCCATTAATAACGTTCTTCTAGGAGTTTTTAGGATCGTTAAAAAGGCCTTGGAAAATTCTTTACTACTCCGTGGATTACCACGCAACAAGGGGACGTAATCACCCATACTTCTGAAAACATTCTTCTGTCTTGCAACCGCGCTTTTAGGTAGAACATAAACCACGAACCAGATTTCAAACATCCAACTTTATTTTTTTTTTTAATCTTGTGTGCTGTCACAATGAACGATAAGCTTGTGCTTGTGCTCTGATAACTACTCTGATAACTAAGAACCTTGTTCCAGAAAAGCCAATGTTATTCTTTTTAGCAAACTTGGTGCGGAAACATTCCAGTAGTTTCCTAATTAAATGAAATCTCATTTTTCAGTCACTAGGTAGCACAGCTGATTGTAAAGGTGATGTCTTTACAAACCCCCTCCGCATTTATAAATGTAGGCGACTGCTCAGGCAAAAAATATCATTTATGTTGTATACATCATACAATATACAACATATATGCCGTAGGAAGTCTTTTAATACTGCTTTTGCATAATATTCTGGCACTTCCATCAACAATCTTGGGACATATAATTAAAAAATGGCACCCAGAGAACCGTTAATGGCAGTTCAATGCCGAAACTGTGGGATGTATTTTGAGTGGCTCCGCACAGGTCTTTGGTGGGTATCATCCAATATTCTCCGTAACGACCTGAAGGATGGAACAGAGTGCTCTTATCAGAGTTGGAGGCAGCGTGAACAAGACGGTCTGTGAGTACACCGCACAGCAGGATCATAATCTGAAAGGTTTCTGTTACCTTGGAGAAAAGAGCTGAAAATATAATTGGGGAAGGACACATGCAAGTTTCTCCACTATGGCCGGAAAAACAAACTACGCAAACAGGGAATGACGAGTTAGAGAAGAATTCTGCAGACCTGAAGGTCACAGTGGTCTACCAGGGGGCCAGTGGTCAATGAGCTCATTCTGCCGTAATGAAGACAATCCTCGCAGCGGCGTAAAAATATATCCCCCTGGGGAAGCTATTTTTCTTTGAGGAAAGACTAGCAATTAGCGTTGTTCTGTCTGGAAAGGGAAAAGCGAAGGAAAACAAGGTAACAGCCTTTAAAGAGGAGGGTAAAGGTCTGTTCCGCACCTTCGTGACGACTAAAACGGAAAAGAGCGCAGTTCACTGAGGTTGCTGGAAAGAAAACTCGGGTTAGACATCAAGAAAAGCCTCTTAACAGCAAGGTCAGCCTGGCATTGCGTTTTGACGAGCAGCTTCCCTCCCTCCTCCCAGATCGCCGCCAAAACTGGAAGCGCGAACGAGGCGAACCAGCCGGGCTCTTCCAGGTCCACCCCGGGGCTGGGGGGATGCTGGTCTGCCTGGTGCTCCTCGGCCAAGTCTTTACCGGGGAGGAGGGGATGGAGATAAGAGATCTCAGCACAGCGTAAAACGAAGCGAGGCTGTTCAGGGCTTAATTAGGAAGGTGCAGGGGATTGCCAGGCAGAGGGACTGAGCTGGCAGCGGGACCGACGAACAGATTGGTTTGTTTTCGACTGCGCTTGTACGGAATAGTACGGAGAAAACCGCAGAGTTGGCTCGCTGTCTCGAATTTTCCTTCCCACTCCGGAAAGAAACAACACGGCAACCTGTCAGGTATAACTAAGAGTAATTTTCCACCTGCCTCCATCAGCATTTTAATATTAATGTCTAACTGGTAACACATGCCATTTGTAAAATCCTTTTAACACCGAGTATTACATGGACGAATACAAGGATTATTAGGTTGACATCAGACTTGATGATCTTTAAAGGTCTTTTCCAACCTAAACGATTTTACGATTCTGAGGATCGCACCGAGTAGTAGAAATTTGGGGAATATAAGAAATTTCAAGCCAGATTAAATCAATTTGTTTAAAAGCTTTGAAGAATTATTTAATTTTTTTTTTAATCAACTCAAGTCCCTAGTTCTGGAACAGGATCAGGACAATAAATCCTGGATTAGGAGGCCATAAACAATACACATATGACTTCATGACCATTTAGTCCCAAGCAGTACTAAATCCTTTTCCACGCAGAGACCCAGAAGAGTGCCCATTACATCGAGAATAACTTCCTCACGTGCTATAATCGTACCTGAAACTACAGCAATCTGGGGCAGGGAAATTCTTGCACATAAAATCATAGCCTTTTTGAGTCGTTTACTTTTTTCTTCAAGCTTTATTTACAGTTTAGAACCACTACGTATATTGGCTTAAAACCTGGCTTATTTGGAAATTGCAACAGCATGCCAAGGTCTATATGCAACTCTGCCTATACCAGACACTTTACTGAAAAAGCTTCCCCTGAATTTCTCCCCGCGGTAAGGTCAAGCCCGAATTTTTCCCCCGCTGGCAGAGTGAGGTCTGCTCCCTCAGCGAAGAACCAGTTTCAGAGCTTCTAACAGCAGCATTCCTGACCTCAATGCTCCCGGCTCGCAGCCAGAAAACTCCTATTTTAGGATTCCCAACATCAGTGCTCTCCTCGGCGGAGCTCTGCCCGGTGGGATTTACCTGTGAGCCCTACGGGAGCTCCTCCTTCTCAGATCCAGACCTCTGCAAATTGAAGAAAACATGTTTTCCCTGGGCTTCTGTTTCACTATCCTGAAGCGTCTCCTACTAAATCCACGACATTCTGATTAATGATTCTCCACGGACGTATTGTAAGGGAGACTGACCTCTCCCCTCCTTGTTTTAGCAGGTGGAACGGGATATGTGTGTTTATTGGGCCAGGAGAGAGGAATCTTTATTTCGATAAGTTTTCCTTCAGTTTATCATCCCCTGCTGTATAAACACAGCCCAGAATTAAAGTAAAAACACTGACCGTGGCGTAAAATGTGACCTGGAAAAGGAGAAATACACTTTATTTTGCTTCTTCCGAAAGCCGGCCGTGCAATTACGTTACGTCTGTATGTTTAGATTTTGTGCACCATTAATTTTGTAATGATATGTAACACTCATTTTCAAACAATGATTTCATCAGAGTATTTGTGGTGAGGACAGAGTACTCAGATTTCATTATCTTTAGAAATGTATACTGCAAGATGTTTACTGCTATAATATAAAGTTATAATGAGAAATTAAGGCTAAACAAATAGAGTATATTTCACACTTCATTCTTTCTACTACATTCACTGATTTACTTGCTAATTTGAGAAAATGAGTAGCTCTCAATGATTCTTCAAGCTATTAATGCAAATTGGCAAGCCTATATATGACTCAGCATTTGTACCGTTACATTTTGCCCAAGCCCTAATGAAGAACGCGGTTTGAAGAAGCAGAGGGATTATTAGAGCGTTTAGAAAAACCATACAAACAGCCGTATAGCTTGGTTGAGCTTTATTTTATGGCAGGCTTTCAAGCAACCGTACTCTTTGCAGGCAGCACCAAACGATCGGAAGCACACATTTCCAAACCCTGACTAGTAGCCAGCACGATCCAATGACTGGCCTACCCATGCTTGTCCGTGAAGACGTGGCCTTTAGTGCCTGTGTACCTATAGCATCCATACACCAATATCCGTGTATCTTCCTATACGTTCATACTGATAAGAAAAAGAGAGAAAATAGAGCTATGTCATCTCCTCCCTCGGTTTGCCTCTTTTAAGATGACACCTGAGAGTCAGCAACATACCCTATGCTTTAATACCTAATGTAAACCCAGCTGAACATCTGTATTTTATCTTAAAGGCCTCCAGGAACTGTTTAAGACTGTATTAGAAGATCACTGAGATTACCAGGGAAGACGAGACAACTGACATCTAATGCAATTGTTTACATACAGCCGACGCTCATTCCTATTTACTCTTCAAGATGTAATTACCAGTCAGAAGGTCAACGCAATCAGCGGATTGCCCGACCTCGACCAGTTGCCTCCTCTGCCTCTCCATCTTACCGCCTGGGTTTTCGGTTTGGCGTTTCGGTAGCCTTCTCCCCCCACTTTTTGCTTCATATCAAGGAAACGAAAAAGTTATTTTTTCAAGGTCAGAGATGAAAACCCAGTTAGTTCAGCTTTTTCTGCAACCTTTACTACAATTCTGCAACTGTGCTTCTCTGGCAGCGTTCAGAGAAGATTCTGTGCGCAAAATACTGTCCATGTAAAAACTCGGTTTCCTTTGGGTCAGCCCTAGAGTTTCCTTCATACGGCCCAACGCTTAACGTAACCTAAAAGAGGGCTTTGTGACATTGCTCTCCTTCCTCCCTCTGCCTCCTCCTTCTGCTCTTGTTAGAACTTAAGCCAGCACCCAAAAGGAACAGACAGTGGCACAAAGGATGAGACAAGGGTGAGACAAGCTGAGATTACTCATGAGACAGCTCACACACAAGAAATCTTCTGATTTACGCTCATGTCTTAATGTATCATTTTACACAGTAAGATCACGGTCGTTTTTGGGGCCTTTAAGTTCAAGAACTGTTTCACAATGATTTTCTACTCTTCAGAGTATTGCTTAACAAGAGCGCTAAGTACTTGATTTAAATCTTTATTCAGCGACACACAATACATCTCCCTGTTTTCCCTATTTTTCCACAGTCGTTAGCCTAAACCAGTGACATCTACATCTCACCTTAACAGTTAAAAGAAGGTAACTCTGCCTTCGCTCACTGTTTCTCTCTATCTCAGACTCCAGTAATCTCTACGGGAGAGGAAAGAACGACTCCAGCAAAGGCTATTTTCTCACGAATAGGAGAACGTTACGCAGGGAAGGAAGAGGACCAGAGGCAATGGGCACAAACTGAAACACAGGAGGGTCCCTCTGATCATCAGGAAACACTTTTTTACTGTGAGGGTGACCGAGCGCCGGCAGAGGTTGCCCAGGGAGGTTGCGGAGTCTCCATCCTTGGAGATGTTCAAAAGCCACCTGGACATGGTCCTGGGCGTGCTGCTGTGGGTGGCCCTGCCGGAGAAGCGGGGTTGGACAAGATGACCTCCAGAGGTACCTTCCCACTTCAACCATTCCGTCATTCAGTGAAAGATCCTCTAACAATCCAAGCAGTTAATTAATTTTAATCAGTGAAATACGAGAGTTACAAATAAATGCAGCCCTACAAGCTAAATTAAGAACACGCATCTTGACAGAATCAACAATATCGCAGTTCTGGGAACTTTGTTGGGCATTATGCTCAGAGCATTATTTTCAGCCAGTCTATAAATAGATTCTTCATAAGAGGATTTTATCTTAGCAGGAGAGATTCTCTGCCTAAAAGGGTGAATTAAGGATAGATCAAGGTACCCACTTTAACTTTTAAAAGTCTCCTTTTTTTCGTTAGCTTACATCAAAACCTGGAAGCTTTATCTAGAGGTAACTTTATAATTATGCACATTCCTCTTTTTTTTTTTTTTCCCATTAAAATACATTTTCCATAAAACAATCACACAATCCATATTCTTTTTGAAGAAAAAAAGTCTCAGAAATATTTGGACTACCGCACCTATATTTATGTTCAAGCAAATACGCAATCGTCAAATTTGTAAGGAAATTCACAGCATTTCATTTTAAGTTGCCAAAATTAAGGTGCCTAAGGAGGCTCATTTCGCCACACAGTCAAGGGAAAGTCGGCTACTCCCAAGAAAGATTGGGAATATTCAAATCAAGTGCCCATCTGCCTCAGCCGACAGTTTAAGCAGCGCGAAATCGAGAATGCAAAGGTGGATAGAAGGAAAATCTTCCTTTATTACGTCTACGACTACAGAGGATTAGAAATAACATGTTTACTCTCAGAATTGGTACTCTAAATATTAACTGCATAATACTACACACATTAAAAAAAACATTTCTTTTTTTTTTTTTTTTAAATAAAAAACTGTATTTAAACTGATGTTTTAACTTCAGCAGGCTTTCACAAGTTGAAAGCAACTAAAACTCCTGGAAAACTAAAGTAGTGGGAAGTCCTGGAAAAAGTCACACCTACCGAGCACTCGGATCAACGCTGCCGAGGTGCGATGCGTGCCACCTGCATCCTGCTCTGTTTTATCTTCAAATACTTTATCATAAGAAGATCTATTTACGTAAAACGCACCACCACAATCCTCAGAAAGACAGTTTGATATTCATCTGTATGCTCTCCCTGGGACCCTGGCAGGGAGTTTGATTCTACTTCAACCATAAGGAGAAGCGCTGAACCAACACCAGGGCAAAAAAACAGATGATGCCTTTGAGAAACGCAATTCAATTCAAGATTCTTTCCTTTTTCTGAGAAAAGTGATTTGCTTCAGCCTCACATCTGGCTCAACCTCGAGAGACTGAGGAAGAAAACGCGCTCTGTTCCCCTCTTGTCCTCCTGCCCCTCCGACTGCGCTGCCGTCACGCTGACAGCACCTTCATGGAGGGAATTTTTGTTTTGTCCTATATGCACGTCATGAGAAAGACAGAGTCTGTAAAACCATCTTTCGGATACATCAACAACCAGCTCAATTAAATACCGTGGATTCCCGGTATTAATGAAAGCACCTTTTCTGTTTTCTCTCCACGCTCTTTCTGCCACGTTTCCAAACAAGCTGCACATCAGTATATATTAATTTTCCTGCGGTATTATTCCCTTGTATAACAAAGCTGGAAATTACTAGTAAAAACAATGACGGACAGATTAGATGTAAGAATTTCTGAGCACAGAATGATGACAAATAGAGCACAGAATGGCAACGAAGATGCTGGGAGGGCTGGAGCCCCTCTGCTGGGAGGACAGGCTGGGAGAGATGGGGGGGTTCAGCCTGGAGAAGAGAAGGCTCCGGGGAGACCTCAGAGCCCCTTCCAGTGCCTAAACGGGCTCCAGGAGAGCTGGGGAGGGACTCTGGATCAGGGAGCGGAGCCATAGGATGAGGGGGAATGGTTTTAAACTGGAAGAGGGGAGATTTAGATTAGATATTAGAAGAAATTCTCCACTGTGAGGGTGGTGAGGCAGTGGCGCAGGTTGCCCCGAGAATCTGTGGCTGCCCCATCCCTGGAGGTGTTCAAGGCCAGGTTGGACGGGGCTTGGAGCAACCTGGGCTGGTGGGAGGTGTCCCTGCCCAGGGCAGGGGGTTGGACTAGATGGCCTTTAACGGTCCCTTCCAACCCAAACCAGTCTGTGATTCTGTGATAATTATAATGTAAAGTGGCACATGTGTGCCACAGGAGAGTTCCTAGATTCTGACCTACTGTAAAACTCCCTAAGAAGCATCAGCTAACCATTTAGGTGACAATCCATACATCCATCACACACAGCAGACACTGAGGCCCACGGGCTCCCGTAGACCGTAAAGATTAAAGCTGAGAAAAGTGTTTAAGAACAGCCAGAATTACTGGCGTTAGGGAGGCTGGTGATTCTACTTTGTCAGGCTGAACAGCTAAAGAAACAAAACAATGAAAGAGTATTTAACTTGTTTTGAGACAACGGATCATCAAACTAATTTGTAATAAATAAATTTAAAAAACGGAGTGACACAGAAGCCTACACTGAAAATAGTACCACCCCTTCAGCTGTCTCACTAATTCCCTAGTAGTATAAATAGCATTTTCCACTCTATACTTACACCACTGCAATAATTATAAAGCCTATGGATAAACGATGTTGTCTGGGTTTGCGATGAACTCGCTAAGTTCATTTGGGAGAGACGACAGAGAACTCCAAGTGTAGCACTATGTATATGACACCTGCTGCCTCACCGTTACAAAAACCCCTCGCTTGGGAAGTCTGTTTAAGTCACTTCCTCGCTCAGATGCCAACTTTAAAGAGCACAAACATCCTATTTTAGCAGCTTCAACTATCACGATTCTCTCCGCAAGGACAGCAAAGCAACGACAGAGCCTGAAAACACAGACAGGTGGAGAAAGCGAGATGTTCCGTGCCTTGGAAATGGCATTTTTACAAAGAGGGAAGCTGTAAGAGCAAATGAGCTGATGGAGAATAATGGGAAGAGATTAGCCACGCAGAAGAAAACATAACCTTGATACCGGGCATGGGTTAGGGCCCAAAAGAGTCTCGCGTTCAAATTCTGGGCAGTCGTCCGAAACAGCGTTTGGGGTTTGCCTTCCAAACGTGGCAAAGGAAAAGCAACCATTGATTCTATGTGTACGGTTAAAGGCTGGAAGGAAAACAACACCGCACTAAAATGATAAAAATAAAAAGTTTGCATTTATTTAATTGTGTCTCAGTTATACCTACACTCATAAATACACACGGGTGACACCGCCGCTGCCCGGTTCTTATCGTCGCAGGTTGGGTCATTACAGCGGGGGTGAGATGGGGCGTGTTGGTAATGTTGGTTTATTGCGGACTCCTAAAGCTTACGCATTTTAAGAATAAATATTAGAGGCCATGCATCACATTATTATCTAAAAAAGCCCCGTTATTTGTTTAAATTAAAATCTTCCAACCTGGACCATTGGGCTATAAAGCACTTTAACAGAGACTGCAAGTTAACAAAATAGACTAAGATGGAGGTTACAAATATTTTCAGTTTGTTGTCAGTCTGTGTTGGTTGAGATCTTGGCACATTCAGTTATTTTATGGCTGCAGCTGGGATCCCAGAGACCGACGTCGAACTGGCCCAGTACCCTCCTTTGGTCTTTAAGGGCACCTGATCCTCAGAGCAGGGTTTGAGAGAGAGAGAGAACCTGTCCCATATCTCCACATCATCACGCTGCTTCTTCTGCAGGTCACGCCATCAACTGGGCCATCCCCATAGGGATATTTTTCCTTTAAGCGTATGAACTATTTGGGGAAAAGGGCAACGTCCCACACGAATGCGCTGACAGTAACAATCATTATCTTCTGTTCCCACTCGGTTGTCCCCTATTCTGTGTCGATCTGTAAGCACCGCTTCGCTCGCGCAGGCACAGCCATCCCATCCCGCTCAACTCCACTTGTCCACCGTCGCCTGAGACCAGACTTCAAGATCAGGAATAAGGGTTGTTTATCATTAAGTGATAATCACCGTAAGAGACAGGCGGCTGAAAGTCAAGACTGGTTTAAGGCAGGATAAATAAATATATCTGTTCTTTCATTATTCTTAATGTATTACTTTTGTTTACATCTCTCAAAATCCATATAATCCTCCCGAAGGCATTTTTTCCTCTTTTTTTTTTTTTGCCCCTCCAGTAAAGAGATAACGGGCCTGATCCTTTATTACATTAGCAATGACGAGCTGCAGCTAAATGACTCCTCTTGATATAGAGCAGCTAAAAATCCGGCTCTCTAAATATACTGCTATAAAAGCAGAAAGCCCAGTTGGTGGAATTAAAACCTTTTGCCATAATGGAGTAGCAAATACGCTGCAAAATACGCTCCGTTCTGAAGGTAAGATTATCTTTACGACCCACGGGGAGGGCAACCTCTGGCAGAGCAAATCCCAGGGCATCCTGAGAGAGACAAGCCGATGGCTTCTCTGCGAATCACATAAATCCCCCCCCTCTGCTTTTGTGGTGACACCAAACACGGACAATTCAACAAGCTCTCTTACGGCTCATTTTCGGGAAAGCGTATCGAGGCTGGAAATTTTGTGCTCCTCTTGCTTCAGTCTGACGAATAGTCGGGATAAGAATACCCTAAGCAGTCGCGACAGCATCTCCGACGCGTTGGAACAGGAAGCGGGAACCATAGCGGGGGCAAATTTAAACAAAAATGTTTCTCGGCTAATGTGTTTGCAATGAGCTTAGAGCAGGATCTAGAGGAAAGGAAACCAGAGAGCTTTTAAATAACAAGATCAGCTGGGGGGAGGACTGATTTATCTAATCCTTGCTTTCTGTATCTGGGTCACTTTAAATAATCCGATGATTAAAAGGGAGCTCCTCCTTTTGTGAGGGCCCCGAGATGAAGCTGTGGTCAAAGCACAACCTCAGCAGCTAACGGGCAACACGGTCCGTTCTAAACTCCACTGCAGAAATTTTAAAATTGAAAGGAATAATTTCTTTCTTAGGTGACTCCAGGATAAGATAGTTCCCTTAGCATTACTGCACAGGACTGAATTCTATTTCCACATTTCGTCATCTTCTTTTCAGCTCTTCGTACCTCCATCACTTGACACTTGTCAAATCACCTCATCCTAGGAGGTGCAACTCATCCCGTAAGGTATGCGTGGTCAGAATAGCTCAGCATCGTTGCTGCAGGGGACAGTCTACAGGTAGACTCGGTTATCAGGACTATTGCAGTTGGGGTATCAGCATATTCGGCAGGCTCACGTTCCAGTTATCAGCCATCTCTGCCTATACACGAGTCAGATGAGACAATCTGACTTTAAGAGAAAGCAATGGAGACAAACGGTACTTTATCAAAGGGAAGCGTTGGACTGAGTAAATCTGGTGATGTTTCTTCCACCTTGGAAGAAAGATCAAGAATTGGCACAAGAATTCCTAATGCATCGCAAAAGTAGCCACTCATTGAGAAGATGATAAAAAAGAATTACTGTTCTAACGCACAAGCAAAACCTAAGATTACGTATGGGGTAAAGAAGTGATCCAGCTGTGAAAGGAGGTTCCCACTGGGCCCGATGACAGTATGTGATGGGTGGGCAGGCGTGCGTGTGAGAGAGTGACGAGTGCCCAACGCCACTCCAACAGTCCCACGTAATGAAACATTTCAATACCCCCCGAGGGCTTTTTCTGAATTCCCCACTGAAATTCAGAAGTACCTACAGGATCACCCACGCAAGCGAACAGGTGCTGCAAAAGATTACATCATTCCAAGGGGTGACCTTGTTCTGCTCTGCAAGGAAACGTATCCAAAGCTCAAAGGAATAGCCTGGACAAACCCCAGGAGATATATTACCCAGTTTACCTTATAGTTTGTACCATCCAGTCCCCAGACAAGATTTTATATTTTATCAGTAAGTGCAGCTTGGTCAGATCTATACATGAAAAAATATCACGGTCAAATCAAGAAACGAAATCGTAGAAATTGATTTTTTTTTTACTTGATGACGCCAAACTAGATCTGCTCACTGAACTATGAGCAGAGTCAACCAAGTGAATGGTTTATCATAGAATGGTTTAGGTTGGAAGGAACCTTGAAGATCACCGAGTTCCGACCCCCCTGCCATAGGCAGGGACACCTCCCACTACACCTGGATGCTCAAAGCCCCGTCCAACCCGGCCTTGAACACCTCCAGGAATGGAGCTTCCACAACTTCTCTGGGCAACCTGGGACAGTGCCTCACCACCCTCAGAGTGAAACATTTCTTCCCAATATCTAATCTAAATCTACCTTCTTCCAGTTTGAAGCCATTCCCCCTCGTCCTATCACTACATGGCCTTGTAAAAAGACCCGCCCCAGCTCTCCCGTAGGCACTGGAAGGGGCTCTAAGGTCTCCCCGGAGCCTTTTCTTCTCCAGGCTGAACCCCCCCACCTCTCTCAGCCTGTCCTCACAGCAGAGGGGCTCCAGCCCTCCCAGCATCTTTGTGGCCTCCTCTGGACCCACTCCAACCGGTCTGTGTCTTTCCTATGTTGGGGACTCCAGAGCTGGATGCAGTACTCCAGGTGGGGTCTCACCAGAGCAGAGTAGAGGGGCAGAATCACTTCCCTTGATCTGCTGGCCACACTTCTTCGGATCCAGCCCAGGATATGATTGGCTTTCTGGGCTGCAATCACGCATTGCTGGCTCCCGTTGAGCTTCTCATCAATCAGCACCCCCAGGTCCTTCTCCTCAGGGTTGTCTCCATCCATTCTCCGCCGAGCCTGTATTTGTTCTTGGGACTGCGCCTACCCAGATGTAGGACCTTGCACTTGGCCTTGTTGAACTTCATGAGGTTGGCATGGACCCACCTCTCCAGATACTCATTGCGTAAATGCATTTTCTCCAGCAATACTTGTAGTGAAAGGTGATTCTAATTGAGCCAAACAGTTGCACACGCGTCAAATTGTAGGTGGAGGTATGCCAAAAAGGGCCAGCAACTTCTAGATCTCTCTGGCCATTTGTGGGTGTGCCCTCATTTCGGCATTCTTCAAGGAAGAAGTCAGCTCTCGAATGATATACATGCAGGTGAAAGTGGAGTCATTCAATTAGTAATCACTGTGCAATTAGGCTGTGTATCAAAATAGAAATTACTTTTCTAGAAATAGCAGTGATGACTTATTAGCTGAAAAGGAACAGACTTTTTGAAAGAGGAAGACGAACAAAATAACAGCTCTGAAGACCAACGTGAAACTGAAGGGCAAAGCGAAGTAACCTAATACAAAAACAAAATCCATAAAACCAACGTCCCGAATGCTTAACAGTCTTGAATAGCACAGATGGGGTTCGTAATCTCAGTGGTTACAATGTTTTTAATAGCATTTTCTGAGATAATTCTGTTATTTCATTGTCGCAAGGAACAGGGAAATGAGCGTGGTGTTTCAGATGTCACTGGTGGTAAGTTTTGACAAAGGCCAGTGTTTTTATGCAATTTAATGGAGAAAGGAAAGGAAAAACGATAAACTGAACAAGCTGGAGTTAAGAATACTCTTTTATCTATCAGTTTATCATCAGAGAAGTAATTTTGTCCCTACGGCGAATCGTCATCACTGGAAATGAGAACGACCTTGACAGATACCAAGCTCTGGAAAGAGGAAGTTATGGAGCAATCTGAGTAACTTCACCGGTGTTAAATCACTACCAGCAAATGGCATTTAGCAGGGGCCTAAAAAAAATAAAGTGTGAAATAACAGAGATACTGAGGAGAGGATGTAATATGCCCTCAATACCAACAACTGTTCATAAAAGATGTAAGGGTGACAATAGGGCACCTATTTTTTAAAATGGGATCGAGATAAAATGAAAGAAAGAGAAACTGAGCATTTCAGTCATAGTTTCTCACTTTTTTTATTTTAAAGTTAACTTCAATATTTATTATTGGCCATTTCTGACTTTCTCAATTCAGCTCCTTCCTGATATTTTTTTTTCTCTTTCACCTTTTCATCAATGACATGCTTCCTGAGAAAAAAAAACCCAAACACCTTAGTATTTAAGTATTCAAGTATATTCTGTTCAGTCATCCTCTTTTCCTTTTTCTATATAACTTCGTATTTTTCTTTTTTAACCAGCTGGAGTTAGGTATGATTGACTCTTCCTTGGTCTTTTATCATAAATGAAGTGTCTCTTCATTATTCATTTTGAAGTTTTTGTTTTTCCTCTTTCTTTTTTGCTAGCTTATTTGCCGTGACACATGTGATTCTTGAGCATGTCAATGCTATCTGGAGTAGAAAAGCAGCATTCATTATCCTCGTTTTATTCATGGGGCATAGAGAAATTACTTTTTTATTTAATCTCCCAAGGGAAGTCTCTGGCAAATGATCATTGGAACCGAATGCTTGGGAGTCTGCTCGGAGCTCTGAATGACACAAAAAAAAAAAGATGTTCTTTCCACACATCATATAGACAACATATTCATATTCACGAGCCTCTGAACATCTCCTCCTGCCTGAAGCAGCTATCATCAATCTCTTCTGGTAAAGAGCAGCAGGCCAGAAAGACCCAACCCAAAGGTCCCCACAGCTGGATCACGCTGCGTTAAGGACTCACCCTCCCATTCAAGTCAACGGGACTCGTTTAATTCAGACAAGGTGGCAGAAATCCAGGATGCGTATATATATCCCAGCAACTGGAATTCATCCTGTCTGGAGGCAACCGGTGAACGGTATTGGGGAGAAAACGTCCTCCATCAGATTTTCGTTCAATTAATTCAAGTAGCAAATGCCCCATGAAAGGTCTGTGTACATTACACAGAACATCCAGTTCTAATAATAAATGTGTTTAAAACTAGAATACTGTATAAAATAATACCTATGAAAACAATTTCCAATTCTGGTAGGATTTTTTTTTAATTTAGACAACTTCATTTATTTTTCCAGCATAGCAAAAAGCCTTTATGAAGACTTTTGAGGTATAAGGCTTCATGGAAGTATCATTTTTACAATTATTTCTCTTACCATGCTCAAAATCCTAATGTTAAAGACATTGCTTTATCTTCTTATACATATGAAAAGGCTGATAAATGTATGAAGAAAGCATTCAGTTATCATTATGAAAGGAGTTTGCTCAATTTTTGAGCAATGGAATCGCAACATTTCTTATCTTTAATGGAAGTAGAGCATGGGGGATGGAACTGACCATCAGTTGTCCTGAGAGAGCTCTTTAGCAGGCACTTTGGGGCAAAAAGCATAATAATGGAATACTTTAAAAAAAAATCTTGGAGTCAGGCAGCTTAAAGATCTTTTCAATTTCTCTCTCTTGTTTTAAAATGTAACGACAATACAGACAAACCTATTCATTCTATAAACACATTTGTTCATCTCCTGCTCTCTACTTACTTTACTCTTGTCCACCACAAGTTTGTAATATCCAACAGCACAATAAAAAACCCCTCCAGGTCCCAGTTCCCCAGGTCTGGGCAAGCAAGGCGTGGAGCTAGCAGACTTGGGATGGACTCTGACGAATCAAAACCTTTTACAAACTCAGCCGCGCTCCTAACGATCAGGGAACGTGCCACAGAAGAGGACCGAGAAAAGCATCTGGACACTCTCCTCAACTAAAGTAGTTCCTCGCTGCGCTGTTAAATCACATCGCTCTCTTCTTGTTCTGCCCACGTATCTCAGCAAGATCAAGCTAAGGGCCATTATCTCGCTTATAGACGTAAGAGCTGGGCAGATTTCATTCGAAATTCATCTCCCCCTGAAGCGTGACTTGTTTTTGTCATCGTCTTAAGCTTACACCATTACTGCAAAAATGGTATTTGTGGTCATAGAATGACGTGCTAGGACTCAATCTGAACGCTGTTAGTTAGCTCGATGATTTACTTTGAGAATGTCACGAGCTGACTAGTCGCTTCGGGAAGATGCACTTTCTTTATCATATATAGTCCTCCTCTATACCATCTGTTCGGTTCTTCATAGCTACAGACAGGTGCCACAGGTAAGGTAGCACTTACAAACATCAATCAAATTATTTATTTGATGAATTGTTCCTAATCCTAAACAGAGGAAATAATAGGTATCTCAAATATGTGTCAGGGTAACTCGGGCAATTAATCTACGGTGCTAATGGCTCGTCTGCTTGACGGGGCAGAGGAGATGGGGACAGTTAGCTCGGAAAATAACCGAATCTGGCTAGTTTGCGGTACGGTGTTGGCTGCAAATCCAGCACATGGTGTTGACAGCTCTGAAATCACAGCAGGCAGCTGCCTCTACAGCCTCACCCAAAGGAGGGAGAGAAGAACCGGCTGTCGGTCAGTCTCTGCCAACATCACCGCGCTCCCTGGTACGTTTTTGAAGAGCGAAAAAGAGCGGACAAGCTTCACGTCAGTGGAAATAACGGGGCTGTTTTTACAGTTGGTTTGCCTGGCAGGACAAGGTGAATTTCCCCCATTCAAAAGTACATTCCAAACTTTTGATTTAAATTCTTTCTGATCATGTAAAGAACGAGTTCAGAAGCCCGGAGTAAGTTTTCTGCTAATTTTTAGCCAACAAATAACCGTGAAAAGCAATTGTATAAATCAAGTCTTTGAGAAATTGCCTTCACCAAATTCAACTCAAACATACGACGTTACATTTCTACGCTTTGAAAAATTTCTGAAACAATTTATTAAAGCATGCTAGGAATTCCCAAAAGATTTCAGTCAACAACAACGTGAGTTCCTTTATCACACAATGAGTATACAATGACTTCAATTTGTTATTTACTTTTATTCTGCTTACCGGTGAATACTATGTAAGCCTCAACGTGATCGATTTGTTAGGCTTGGACGTTTGGAATCGCTGCCTAACATCTCAGATCTATCTTATAAAATCTCACAAAATAACTTTTAGAAGAGAGAAGGGAAAATAGCATCGTACCTGAGATTGTGCATTAATATTGGCTCCTTCCTTAACCAGAACTTTGACAACTTCAGCTTGTCCTGCTAAGGACGCAATGTGCAGGGCTGTATTCCCTTTCTGTTATAGGGAGGGAAAAAAATTAAAGACATTACGTTTCTTCAGGAATAATTTCAAACGCGTAGTTCTTTCTAACATTCATTTTTTGAGTACAATTTTACCTTACAGTTCCATGATGTTCTACGAACATCACAGGAGACAGAACCGGTGGGTGCAGCCATGATTTCTTGAACGGTTGTGTAACGCTAACATCCTTACATAAATTTGTGAGTGAAATTATGGGATGGGATTGGGGCATGGGACAAACTTCTAGGCAAAGTTTAGTATGGGCTAATAGGTTTTTTCATTCAGGTCCAGAGATCCCAATTTCCAGGCCAATCACTAATCCTGGGAGCAATATTTAAATGGGTTTATTAAAGAGTCAAGGTTCATAAAACCAGAATAAAACTCCAGTCCTTATCTAGAACCTGGTGGTTCTACCAACAGCTTCACTGAGGGGTGACTCAGGATGTTTTTGAAGGAGGGAACTTCTGCTCTTCCATCAATGATGGAAAGCACAAGTTCAGCAAGAAGCTCTCCAAGTGTTGATCTTGATGGAGATCCTGTGCATCAGAAATCATAAAAAAAATACAAGAGTGCCACAGGGACACAGTGGTGGCAAACAGATGCAAAAGCTGAGCACAGCCAGCCAACCTAGACATTACATCCTTCAAGTCAACAAATCTGGCCCATCACAAGGAATTTGCCACCCATAGACAAATAACTTACTGATGGAATGGTTTGGACATACACATGTGCCTGCCTGTGGAAAGGCTGAAGGCAAAACAACTTCTCACACAGGTGTTTTTTCCATTGCGCCCTTGAGTGAAAAGGCTCTGGACACGATACAGTCGATAACCAATTTTCACAGATTTGAAAAAAAAAAATAAAAATCTAATATTTTGAGGTATATTCACTATCTCTATAATGGGGACCTGTCATTGGAAATAATGAAAAATCTGGCATTGCTAAAACCTTTTAATGCTTCCCCCTTAAACAGATTGTACAATTAATAATCTTCATCTCTTTATCTACTACCGATGAGCTTCAGCAAAGAACACAGACTCACAGGCCATAGCAGAAATAACATTTAAAATATCAGTGAGGTACTTATATTATCATCTTATTTTGTACTTTTTTTTTTTTTTTTCTAATTTTTTCCAACGTATTTGAACAACTTACAGACATGCATGAATTACCTTAGTGGCAGAATCCACAGCCGACCCTCTTTCCAGTAATTCTTGTACCAGTCCCACATGGCCTTCTTTCGCCGCCAGGTGCAGAGCATTGAGTCCATTCTGCAAACACAAGGGCCGTATCGGTTACAAATATCAGTTCTGAAGATACACATTCCTACCTTATCCTGGTATAAGAAGATGATTAGTAGCTGGAATACTGTTACATCTCTTAGCTGACTGTCTAAATAAGTCAGATATTTTGGACTTGGCTATTTAAGCCGAGGCACTGTGTGACAAACTTCTCCAATAACCTTTTTTCTCATAGCAACAAAGACCTCAAAACAAACCGTATTCTGCGAGTATCCCTATGAGATTCCTTCCTTTCCCATAGTTTCACATTTTCCCAGACTACTACCATGGGTATCTCCAGAGAGCCAATTATTTCAAAATCTGAGTGCAAATCTGCCTTCTCTTTACTCTAGCTTTATCTTGCCGCACTGAGGTATTACCAACTCAGAGAAATCCCAGGACTTAGCCAAATTTACACAGGATGTGTCTATTCAATCAGGATTATTCCCGGCTGATGTAGCTGTCCTGAACCCTGGACTCTCCCCCTTCTGGGATAACTGGTATCAAACAGAAAACCAAATGCACAAGTGGACCAAAGTGGTTGCCGATTACACGCGGCTTGCAAATTATATCGGTCCTTGGCTCTGCTGCTTTCTGCTGAGCAAGTCTTCACTAAGCTTTGAGGTTTTGTAACCTCATTCAAAAAGGGAAAGAAAATTCATGAAAGAAGAGCTCAGATTTTCAAAAAAAAGCAACCTAAGAAAGTTAGAACCTAAATCCTTTTCATAGAATGGTTTTGGTTGGAAGAGACCCTTAAGATCATCAAGAGCAAGCATTAACCTAACGCTGCCAATTTACCACTAAAACAGGTATTTCACATAAATCAGGTAATTCACATTAAATAGGAATAGGATACTTTCTCTCTCATAAATTTCAGCCACGGAAAGTGGATCTCCCTCTTTCCACTCTCCCTATTCCACCCAAGGGAAAAATATAAAACGACAGCCTGTTGTAACTGAATCGCCCACCTATTTTTCACAATCCGGCGGTATTTTTCACAGTACACCGGGCAGGTGACAGCAACAGATACTGCCACTGCCCTCAAGCATCCTCCTCTTTTCCATATTGCAGGCATCATAAGCGATACTCAGGTATTTGTGTAACTTGCAGCAAGCTGAGCGCTGCGCGATTTTTAATCGCTTTACTTGTCTCTAAGCAGTTCATAGTCATTTAAATTGCGAAATAAACCCAGCAGCTTTCTGGTCTTTTTATTTGTCCATCCACAGAGTTCAAGCTTGCAATTCCCAGCAGGATTTTAAAGCACTTGGCACTTCGCAGGAGGCATTTAATGGGAGTGGGTCCAACGGCTGCAGACACAGCCATCCAAGCGCGTTTCTGAAGTAACTCCATTTAATTCTCCCTTCCTTTAAGCAGCACGGGTGGATTTTTTGTGGTCAAATTCAGAAGTGCCACCAGGAGAAACGCAAAGGAACTGAAGGCAGGCTGCATTCACAAGCTGCCAAAAGAAGGAGAATGTCCTTTACGCCGTCTGGTAGTAAGGAAACGTTCACGAGAAACGCGATTTCAAATCCCATTCTGTGGGTAAAGCAGCAGCAACCACATCTTCCTCATTCCAGAGGAACGCTCTTACTCCCGAGCGGCAGAGCCCAGGGGTGGGCAGGAGCGCCTGGATCAAGGATGAGTTTTTGGCCAGAATTGTGGGGCGAGGTTAACCATAATCATCAACATGAGGAACGCTGCGCATGTCCGTGAATTTTCTGCAGGCTGAAAAACCTTCAGAAAGCTCTAATCTTCCTTGTTTTTTTTCATCTGAGTATTAAATAACCATAATTACTACCCACGGCGGTTGAAAGCTTTGAAATCGTATTTTGTGGGGAAAACACACAGCGCTCTTCTCGTTGTTTGAGAACAAAGACCTGTTCTCATACCTAATCTCACCGATTCACTCACCGACACTTTTTATGAGAGCGGGAGCGGTAACTTTGACTCCTCACAGCTGATGCATTGCTATGACACGTTATTAACCTGTTTCGCTCCTTGCCAGCAGGCTGAAGTCCACAGAGGAGCAGAGAAACTGCACTGCCGCATGACCCACACGAATTACGCGTGCGCAACGTGCCGCTGAAAGCAAAAAGTTGAGGACAAGCTTCTTTTTTAGTTTCCCGTGTGCCAAAGGATGGAGAAAGCCAGACCTGTCCCACGGCTTAAGGAGCAGCAATCTCTTAAAATACCTGTATTCGTGCCTCTAAGACACAGGTACCACGTTAAGCAGCTGAAAGTTAATATTATCGCAGAGATTATGCGGGTTTCCTTGCAACACGTGGGGGTTTTTTTAAGCCGTTAAAACATAAGCAAAACGAATACGTGAGGTCGAGTAAAAAGGTTACAGAAAGCAACTACAGCCTAAGTACAGTTCCCACTGCGCGCGTTCAAATTCTGTACTTCCTTAAATAAAGTAAGCAGCAGAAGCAAACACTGCACTTCAAACGCTGAGGGCCAGAGCGACCGGAGCCTTAAAGCAAGCTTTGTTCCCCCGTAATCAGAACCAATGCTGTAATTATTTCCCAACCCACATGGCTGATCCCTGCTACTTATGATGACGGAAGCTCAGATTTAATCGATGCAACTCCTCCGTTCCTGTCAACTGGTCTCTTGTATTTTTGAACAACAAGGGTTTCTGGCGCTGCCCTTTTTCTCTCCCGTGCCTACCAAAAAGTGGTGGGCGGAGATGAAATCACAGTCGTCTGCTAAGCAAAACTGTACAGCTTAGGGACTGCTCCTCCCCACAAAGCCGACGTATACCGTAACTACCTTTCTTTTACAGGCTCACTTGTACTTCTTTCATAAAAGAACATAGTACTAAGCCCTCCAAGCTTGGTTCTTCAAGTGTTTCCCCTGCAGAGCCCCATTCCTTCAGCTCTTTTCCTCCTCTACCACCGAGCTAGAGGCGTCAACCTCTTGTATCCCGTAGCGTGCTACAAACACACACACGTACCACTGCTGCTCACAGTGCTTATTAAGGTGTCACCCTACATATTTTTGCCACACCAGGAAAGCCCACATTTTTCTTGTACATCACAGAAATCACCAACCTTTTCTAAGACAATGGAAATTCAGTCACTTTTTTCCCCACGAGGCAAGCGCTAAGTCTCACTGCTACTGTCTGAAAATCACCCAAGGAAGTCCATGCTACTTTTGCCTTTGTATTCAGTTGCCTCATGGAGTGATCCTCATGGAACGGAAGTTCTTCAGCCACTGTCCAGTTCAGCATCAATCCTGCTGTGCCATCATTACAAAGATGATGCGAGGGCTGGAGCACCTCTCCTATGAGGAGAGGCTAAGAGAGTTGGGGTGGTTCAGCCTGGAGAAGAGAAGGCTCCGGGGAGACCTTATTGCGGCCTTCCAGTGCCTAAAGGGGCTCCAGGAGAGCTGGGGAGGGACTTTTACAAGGGCATGTAGTGATAGGATGAGGGGGGATGGCTATAAATTGGAAGACGGTAGATTTAGATGAGATATTAGGAAGAAATTCTTGACTGTGAGGGTAGTGAGGCACTGGCCCAGGTTGCCCCGAGAAGCTGTGGCTGCCCCATCCCTGGAGGTGTTCAAGGCTGGGTTGGACGGGGCTTGGAGCAACCTGGGCTGGTGGAAGGTGTCCCTGCCCATGGCAGGGGGGTTGGAACTGGATGGTCTTCAAGGTCTCTTCCAACCCAAACCATTCCATGATTCCATGATTTACTCCTTCTGGGACATCACCCAGATCGCTGTGACACCCAAGAGCAAGAATAGCTTCTGTTATTCCTGTTGTGCCAAAGCAAACTGATCCCACCGAAAGGCAACTTCTTGGCAGAGCATCAGGTCAACCTGTAGTTGAAAGAACACTTTAAATCTACAAAGTCAGTGCTGCTACCAGAAGCGCTTCCGCTTCTCCTGTCCTCTCCTCGGCTCGCTTCTATCCCCAGCCACCTCTCTGCAGATCAGGTCCCTCAATCCTCTGGTGGGAGGCTGCACACAGGCTTCTCCTGTCACCGCAGGAGAGAGCACGGCGCGGAAGCGCGACCGCCAAAGCCGCGGCAAGGCCGGCATCGCTGCTTCTGTAGCAGTAGCAACTCATTAAAAAAAAAAAAAAAAAAGTCAAAATACAGCCCCAGGAGCTGCCTGGAATTACTGCAGCTTCGCTGACAAAGCGCACAGCTCAGCTGCAATGCGGGCACGGCGCGAGCTTTTACACCCTCCCCTCGAAGCTCGGCTGCGGCCGGTATAGACGATAACCTGGTAGTCCTCGAAAGCTTTACTCGCCTTCTGCTGGTGAGACTTAGTGAGAAGTACAAGGAACATGAAAATGCATAGATGGGGGAAAGACATTGCTTGAAGGAAGTGGGGAAAAATTCTTTGTACAAGTGAACATTTGCTTGGGTTACTTCAGTATGTAATGGCCTCGGCACTGAAGAAAACAACCTTTATTCAATTTAATGATTCCTACTCCCCTGAAGTTTACTTCCTTTTGAAGGTATTCATCAAGTACTTAATATCTTTAAAGAATGTACATTATCAAAATTAACCCTCCTCTTCTCTTTACGCTAATAGTCTTACAATTCCCATCGACTGATGGAAGTGGGGATGCAAAACTTTCCAGGAAGATTTGCCAACATTCGAGTTTCTAATTACTCTTGCCTTTGTCGCACAAGGTCAGGCATTTAAGGAACTTAGGAGAAAAAAAACTTCACGAAAGTCAACAAAAATAAAACAATACAAAAAAAATCTATTTTTTTAAGGTTTCGAGACTCTGTTGCAGCATGACATGTGATGCACTTTTACCAAGTTCCTTCCACTGACGCTGTGTTCACAGGCTTATATAGATCCTGGCAGGCCAATAGCAAAGCCTAAGTTACAAAGACAATGAAAATTAAAAAGCTACTGTGACTAACTCCGCGTGGTCACGTTAACTCCTTTACATGTTTTGCCAGAGGTACAAAGGCATCTGCACTCACCAGCAGAAGCTCAGACTAAAAAGCAGTATCGTAGTCTTTGTAAAAGTCAAATACTTTCCTCTGCCTCTTTAACTGATGTCAGTCTAAGGTTGCTGCAAATTCTCACTGAATACATCTCTTGGGGAAGTCAGAAGCGCATGTGGTCAACCTCTTTTCAAGAAGGGTTGGTTGAAGGGTACATCGGAGAGCTGAGCGTGACCTTCTCAAGTCTGAAGGTTTGTTGAAATTCTTCCCCAAAATATCACCAAGAAATAAAGTGGATGGTTGAAAAAAGAAAAATAATTTCAAGATGATGAAAACTCTCCCTTTATGTCGCTTTATAGCCTATGAACTTATGAAAATGAATTAACCTACTGAGTGACATCAACGCGTGATACCGTCGCCCTCATTATGCCTCCGGTGCTACTTCAGGCTATAGTTGGCACTACTGGCAGCGTTAGCCGCTTTCCGTTTGGACCCAACGAGGGAGTAATTAATAGCTGGTGCTCTGCCTTGCTGTAACTGAAGCAATGAAGACACCAATCAAATCATAAAGAAGCCGAGAAAAGGAGAGCAAAAGCCAAAAAGATCTAAGTTTTGAAGAGCCTGGGAGCTGAAGGCCCCCCCCAAACTGCCTAATATTTGAATCCCGTTCTTGTCAAGGCATCAGACTGCACATACATTCCTTGTGAACACAAAAGAATTCTTCAAAACAAATGCCAAAAATCCATCAAATTTTTCCTTCCAAGAAAGTAACTCTATCACCACGAAAACTGACAAGACAAGATGGGGAAATGTCACTTTACATCGCCTTCGGGATTGCCAATTCTGTTTCAAAACACAGCAGACAGCCGACGAACCCTTAAACTAGTCAGATTTTGGGGTCTAACCTCTGCTAGAACTATGGGCTGCACAAAGGCATACTGTAAAAATCAAAGTTCGTTTTGAAAGCCAACATTTTGAAGGTTGATTCAGAAGCAAGTTGTCTTCTCTTGCTACATTAACTACAAATAGCAACCACGTCCCAAAATATCTACATTTGTAACATAAGGAAAATAGCTTTAAAGGAATGAAGGATTTCCAGTGGCTATCAGCTTTTCACCCTATAAAATACCAGTAATTAGATTTTTTTTTTTTAAAGTGACTTTTTAAAACAGGAGAATTTTGTCCCCTGACGTTTCTAACTCTCTCCAGAAATAAAGAAATAGAAATTATTTGTGATGTTCACAATAGATGATGGCGCTTGAATTCAGATTAAAGTAAGGAGTTCCATAATAGTTTAACTTGCTATGAAGGCAGTATTCAACAAAGCATAATAAAATAATAACTAATTATTAATTATATAACTATATGAAGAACTGTAACTTATCCCTGTATTCAGTACACCCAGAAATGTTGATTTCCATCAGATTTTTGGAAACAGTTGAATTGGGGAAATACTCTGATTATTTATAAAGACAGATCTCTAAGAAAACTTGGGATCTGAGAAACAAACGCTAAAATTGAAGAAAGCATCTTCTTGTGTTATCTCTGTTCAGGAAAGCTTATTGTTAACATTATGTACTGCCTTCTGAGATGGGATCTAGTCTAAAAATAGCATTATACTGAGAAAAAAAAATATCCTTGCATATACTAAGCTTCATTTTTGAAAGAGCATTCAGATATCTCACTTAAAAATAAAATACACACACCCGCTGCGTTTTGTGTGGAGCGTGTTAGCTTTTCCCCTTAGACAGCACACAACCACATAGATGCCCCATTCAAACCCCAAAGAGGAGGAGGAGAAGGAGGAGGAGGAGGAGGAGGACCACCTCCAAGGCTGCAGTAGCAGCTGCCATGGCTTATTCACTAACCTCTAGAAGAGAAGTCTGCTCCCACTCATAATAAAATTTACAATAAACCAGTGATGCTTAATCAATAGAAGTTGAGGGTCTTCATTATCAAAAAGCTTTGTGAGCAATTTTATATGGCACCAGAACTGGAGTTTGCGAGAAGCTGAAGTGCCTGTACGCCCTCAACAGATGGTGAAGGCTACGAAACAGGGTCTGAGCAAACTGGTCTAGTGCGAGGTGTCCTTGACCATGGCAGGTGGGTTGGAACTAGATGATCATTAAGGTCCTTTCCAACCCAAACCATTCTGTGATTCTACGAAATCAGGCTCACTAGTCCTGACGACACAGGATGTCCATCTCAGCTCCTTCTTTGCCCTCGGGAACTCCACTAGAACAATCGATGCCTTCAGGGATCAGATTAGCCAGTGCACAGAGAGAAGCTTTTCCTGGCTAACAGGGCTGAGAATCCAAATTAGACGTTAATTTTATTCGTAGATCTGAAGGGGTTATTTTAGCATTCTTTGTTTTCTACTGTTTGTCAAGAGCTCAAAACACTTCATACAATCAAGAAAACTCCTGAGTTAACTCAACCCGGATGTCAGATGAAAATATTTAATTAAATCACGTTAATGTGGTTTTTTTCTGTTTTGCATACTAGTCAAACACTTTTTTTTTTTTTTTTTAAACCCTAGTAAGTGCAGGTATAAGTGCAGCTTTGATCTTAACCGCAGTGCAAACCCACAGATTCTGAAAGTTGGCGGTGCGGCCATCTATCATCCGGGAACGTTTTACCTATTTCAAGCCACTAAGAAATTGCGTGCCACATCTCTTCTGATATTTGCATTTATCTGGCTCTGATTTCACCTCTAGAGCGCGAGAGCTTTGCCAGCTGCAGGATGGGGAGTCCCTTTCCACAGAAGGTACATCTGCAGCGACCCCAGTCATAGTCCTCTCAGAGCAAGCAGAAGAATAGCAACACTGGACGAAAAAAAAAAACTTGTACGGTTTCCAAGTAATTATCAGACTAACTGCTGTGTCCTGGGGGTGGTCCTTCAGCGCTTATAATCAAGACATAGAATTTTCTGGATCTGTTTGAATATAAGAACTTGAGTCCAGATTTACTCTCTCCTAAGCGGGGAATTTGAAGCTCGCCAGGTTGTGTCCCACATAACTTGGCAAGTTTTTTCTTGACAGTAGGTCTTCTAATGGAAACTTTCTTCTAGACAGCAAGACAAGATTCTTTCTATATGTTTTCAATAAGCAGCACGTGGAAAGCCCCAGTTCTTATCGTGCTTATCATTAAATTCCTTGGCACAGACAACAGAACCGCTCGTGCTTTTGCGTCCTAACTTCCATTTGACACGTGTCTGATCAGCCGCAGCTCTTCTTCAGCAGGGAAGGCAGTGTATCAAAATATTTTAGATTATTTCATTTCTCATTCTTCCATCTAGTCTTTTTTTTTTTTTTTAAATAAACAGTGGCCACAATTGTGGAGGTTTTAATTAGTTTTGACATTTTTCCAGTCTGAATGTCAGCATACAAGTATCAGAAAAGGAGCAAGGAATTTTATGGAGGCTTTCTTGGTGGTATAGATAAGATTTGGATAGTGTAAAGCTCCAGTTCAGGAAAACAGCCTTCTTCAGACTAGCATTCAGCTGCATACTTAAATAAAATTAGTTAGGGCTTAAATGTAGTTTTAAAATTGAACACCTAGCTACTTTTCCACAGAATTAAGGACTTGGAGATGTTGAGAATACCAAGAAACTTTGAAAAGCTATCCCTTGCACCCTAGATTCCTACTGTTAGGGCTGTCTCTCCGTGCGTGACACAGCACAGCTCACACGCTGTCAGCATTAGGTTCTCCCCCCGGCAGCCTGGGCACCCCGCACCACCTCCTGCCCGCAGTCTTCTCCTGGTCCTCTGTGGTGGGACCATGGCACCACATCCCCAAGACACAGCGTGTGTTTGTTTCTTTTCTCTGTGTGAAAGTTCCTGAAATAACACGAATTCCGTATCCCAGGCTATTAAAGAAGAGAGCTTTTTTTTTTTAAATATTTGCCACAAGTAAGTTGAGCACAACGTGGCTCGTGGCCCGAGACAAGGCTTAACGGGATCGCAGCTCACTGGGATATACTGGGGGACCATGAGGAGCAGCAGCATCCTCAGCAGAAGCTTTCCCTGCTGCGCGAGGAGAGCGGTCCCTGCGCTGAGCATCCCCTGGAACTGCTCCCAGGTCTCATCTCAGAGAAAACCAGCTGCTTTACACCAGAAGGAGCCTGAGCGCCGACTAACACCCGTGGAGCACGGATGATTAGGGCACCAGGATTCAGCGGTGAAACTGGGGAGGGCAGGTTGTTTAACAGCATGGGCACGCTCATTATGTTCCCAAAGGGAGCCAAAGCACAGGATTTTTTTCTTACAATTGTTACGCAGGGGGATATGGGAGTATAACCAGCGATGCCGCACCAACGACACCTTCCATTAATAGTCGTTATTCGCAGAAGCCTTTCCCCAAGACAGATAGCGCAGGCAACGTATGTCAGGGGCAGCACGTTCGGAGCCTTCTCTGCTCCCAAACTTCCCCCGAACACCCGCATCTTTTTACCAGGAACTCTTCCCTCTTGACAGCTCTCCCACTGCTGCAGTCAAACAGAACGACCTGTGCTGCCAGCAAGCCGAACCTGACCCTGTGGTCTACGGAGGTGAACGGTCTTTGAAGTTTCTGTTTAGATGCTGCCCTCAAATTTTAGCCCACGTCAGGATGCACGAGTCACACAGCAGAGCTTATGCGACACATCTACTGAATGATTTACTGACTGTAAAGGTTGTTTTTAAACAATATTAAGCGATTTTGCTTTCCTAATTCACAGCCATGGTCCAGTTAGTGGTCATTTTGATAACATCTGGCGAAGAGTTAGGCGGAAGTTAGACACCTCACAGCCTGAGCTTTGAAGTCCTTCAAAGAAATGCCATAGATTTCACTCGAATGTCAAGCCATTTTTCAGGACTTATGCAGACGCTTACTTGCATATTTATTTTAAGTCACGGTTGCAGTGCTATTAAATTTGATGACACTAGTCACTTAAATAAGCATTGCAAATGTAGGTCCCTAGGTTATGAAGCAAAAGTAATTGGAGTTATGTGACAGACTTACAAAAGAGCCAAGCTAAAACATTCTATCACATTAGAGACCTACCAACGGTGGAACTTTAATGGTGTATTTTTACAGCAGTAATAACTTTCCTGAAAGGGGAGGGAGTATTTTAAGCAGAAAATGTAAATACCTTTTTATAACAATACGTATAACAGAAATTGTTTTACTTAAGACTGACCAGTGATGAAAACATATCTAAGTTCACAGCCTTCTGAAACAAGGTAAAAGAAAAAAGAAATCACAGCAACTCTCTAACCATCTGAGGGTCATCGGAATTGCATTGCTAATGCAAGCGAGCCGCAAGATTTTAATCTGCTTGGACACAAGTGAGCTAGTCAGCTAAAAATACCACCCACTGAATGCTTCTTTACCGGCTGAGACCTGCCAAAAATAGCAAGGGAAACCTCAGACTTCCGCACCTCAGGTCACAGGGGATCAGGTGCTTCGCGTGGGATGGCGAAGGAAAATCAACTGGCTGACCACGCTGCGTTCAGGGTGATCAAGTAGGATATAACATCTCCATAACGCCCAGATTGCCCCGTGCTCTTTCTACTGTATGAGCGCACGTTTTGAATTGGATTTGCTCTCGGTGAAACAATCACCTCTACCGTTCCACCAACTGCTCCTGAGGGAGGAGACTGGCACTGCGGAGTGCTAAACCTCCTCCTGCTTCCTTTGAACGTCACGATGAAGAAGTGGTGTAGAACCCGCTGAAGATAGACAAGGTCATGTAACTACACAGCTGGGAAAAATTCCTTCTGAAATTTTATGAAGGCCAAGATAGGATTTGGGCAACCCAACAGACCAAGAAAATCTGCATTAGAACTGAACCACTGAAGTGAAATGCAATTGCACCAGAAATTGCACGAGAGACTGGTTAAAACAGTACAAAGTTCTTTCTTATAATAATAGGTTGAGGGTATACCACAAGTAAGCCAAAGGAAGAAGATGTAAAAAATTCATTACAACTCCTTCTGCCCCTTCAAAATAATCCCCTCACAGGTTTCTGAAGCAATTTCCTATTAGTTTTCATACAGGTGGCTTCCAGATATTAAAGAAGAAAACAAAAGTTTCATTTCTTCCCTGAGGGGTCAGAGACAGAGCGATTGAAACCCAAATTCCAGAGCCTGGGGAATTTGCCATCAGCGTCGCCGGCAGGGTACTCTTCCCGAGCACGCTGCCCAACGACTCGGTTAAAATGCTCTCAGAAAAAGGAAGATTTCACAATTTCATGTGGGATTATTGCTCTTGCTACCAAAGAAAATCCATGCTTTCGTAGCATTTCTTTGCTACCAAAGAAATCCACGGCTTCTGAAGCCTACGTTCGTATCAGAGCGGGAAACAGCTCAAGCTTTCAGTCCAAAAATGGACTTGGAAAATGTGCACCTTTCACCTTAGTTGTTAAAAAAAAAAAAAGAAAAAAAATTAGAAATGCTGTTTCAACAGCCTTTTTCCTTCTAGCTGCCCTGGAGAGCAATTTATTAGCTGTCGCAGGTTAATGGAGTCATAATATAATTTCCTCACTAATTCCAAAGACAAATACAGCTTTATTTCCCAACTATTTTATTTATTTATACCAGGTAGGTCCCACAGCAACTAGCAGCTCAACTCCTGGACACAATTTAAATTACGAGCTGCAACTGTGTCTCAGGACACAGTAACAACGTATTGATTATTTCTGATTTTAACCTGAATAGCGATCAGAAGAGATAAGACAATATGGGTGTTTTCTCCATACAAAGACTAAACCAATATTTTTTACTTCAATTTTTTTCCACTGTCTGGTACTAGTATATTCCATCCCTACACATTTCCCAAAGGGCAGAGAAGCTCCAAACACCTTATACCTGGAAACACACTCTGCCAAAAAGGAAATATTTTTTATTAAATCCAAGTGTAAAAGTAATATGAATGACAGGGGGAAGATTAGATTCACAATGGAATTCTCTTTCTTCTCTTCAGTAAAGCACAATACTTTACATCATTTTCCTGTCTTTAGGTTATTTAGTGATATTTAGAGGATACTTTTCACCACAAAACAGAAAAAAATTGAAAAACCTAATGTGAATAGAGTATTGTGTACAAGCAAATAATATTTTAGTTCTAAAATTTGTTTACTAAAATATTAACTGAATAATCTGAATTTAAAAAATTAGTAAAATCCACAGATAATGTGCAAATTTACCCATTTATTTCACTAATATCTGCTCTCTTTGGTATGAATTACGCAATTGCTATCCCATTGCTCCAGCATTCGCGTTAATTTAACGAGCAAGCCAAGCAATAACAAGCCCTGAAAACTACGCATAAAACTAAAAACACAGACTATATTTCCTTATTTTTGGAGAAACACCTATCAACATGTTGCAAACAGGGCCGGGATCATTTCTTTAAGAACAGTAAAAAGGTTGTTACAAATTGAGAGCAGCAATTTCTTTTTTTGAAGTTATTGCTATTACCATCACATGAACGAGAACGCGTCCTGGAAGAGAACTCTTGCTCTAGGTATAACAATAACCCCAGACTCTAAAAACGTCCCCGTGGACGTTTACAGGGCTTAAATATAACACACTGAATGTGAAAAAAAAAAAAATGATGATTGCAAGAAACTGCTTTAGGTGACTGAAAACATGTTTTGCAATTCGATTTTGAAATCTGCTCAAACACTACCGCGTTCCTCTCTGCAAACTGTGGCCTGAAAAAGCTAATTAGCCTCTACCAGCTTCAATTTTCCTACTCATTCAAGCACACCTCGCTTTAAAACTGCCGAGCAACGTCTTCGCGTGTAAGCTAAGGACACCATTTTGCATACGTGGCTTTCAACTTCTTCCTTGGCTCTGCCAAAGGATGCCGGTCCACGCTGTCCCTTAGACAAATGTTTGCAACAAAAACTTTCTTTTAAACTTAAAGACCTGTGAAGATGCCAGAAAAGAGGTCTTTAAAATAGCTTTGAAAAAAACCCCAAACTAACCAACATACAAAAAACCAACCCCAAATCACCACCTGGCAACTGGCATGCTGTGGATTTTATGAGTCACAGTCATCTCACTGCCATCCTCCACTCATCTGGCAATTTGTTGTACTACCTATTGCTCCTCAACCCCCATCCGCAATGCACGTCCTCTGCAGAAAGGCATCTTTGCTTACCATGGACAATACCCATTATATGGCCATGTCCCATTACAACTCATAAACGGATAAAATCAACAGTAATAACTGACAGGGAAAAAAAATACGAGTGTTGGCATAGTCTCACTTCTCCAGACAAATAAAAGAATGAGAGATGCTCAGTATGGGGGAAAAAAAAAAAAGTATAATGGGTGGTCTCAGCTTCACAAGTGTCCTGCTCAGACAGACTTCCATCTCACTGTCATAGAATCATAGAACCGTCTAGGTTGGAAGGGACCTTGAAGATCACCAAGTCCAACCATCAACCTAACACTGCCAAGTCCACCACTAAACCATGTTCCTCAGCACCACGTCTACCCATCTTTTAAATACCTCTAGGGACGGCAATGCCACCGCTGCCCTGGGCAGCCTGTTCCAATGTTTGATAACCCTTTCGGTGAAGAAATTTTTCCTAATATCCAATCTAAACCTCCCCTGGTGTAATGTGAAGCCATTTCATCTTGTCCTATCGCTTGTTAATTGGGAGAAGAGACTGACCCCCGCCTCACCACAACCTCCTCTCAGGTAGCAATGAGGTCACCTCTCAGCCTCCTCTTCTCCAGGCTGAACACCCCCAGTTCCCTCAGCTGTTCCTCTTAAGACTTGTCCTCCAGACCCCTCGCCAGCTTCATTGCCCTTCGCTGGACATGTTCCAACACCTCAATGTCTTTCTTGTAGTGAGGGGCCCAAAACTGAACACAGCACTCAACGTGGGGCCTCACCAGTGCTGAGTACAGGGGGGGCAATCACTTCCCCAGTCCTGCTCACCACACTACTCCTGATACAGGCCAGGATGCCATTGGCCGCCTTGACCACCTGGGCACATGGTTGTCCCAGCAACACAAACCCAAGCAGACCTGGATCGAGGCAGGTTTCGCTGAACGCAGATGCCTCAGGACGTCCAAACTGTAGTTTTCTACAAGGAAACCAATCAGAATTACCGAGAACCTTCATAGAATCACAGAATTGTCTAGGTTGGAAGAGACCCTTGGGATCATCGAGTCCAACCATCTACCCTACTCTACAAAGTTCTCCCCTACACCGTATCCCCCAACACCACATCTAAACGGCTCTTAAACACACCCAGGGATGGGCACTCAACCACCTCCCTGGGCAGCCGATTCCAGTGCCCGACCGCTCTTTCTGTGAAAAATTCTTTCCTCATGTTCAGTCTAAATCTCCCCTCTTGGAGCTTGAAGCCATTCCCTCTGGTTCTGTCATTAATTACCTGTGAGAAGAGACCAGCACCAACCTCTCTACAGTTTCCTTTCAAATAGGTGTAGAGAGTGATGAGGTCTCCCCTCAGCCTCCTCCTCCTCAAACTAAACAGTCCCAGATATCAACTTGATATCCAGCCATGTTTTATCATGGTATTCACCTGTATCCAGAGAATACTACATAGTAACTTCCTCAACTAGAATTATTGTTGGGTTTTTTTTTTGCATAACTTGAGTATTCCACCAAATATTTAGTGCTCACTCTTTCTACCTGAACTGGAACTTCACAACAGCGGGACTGTTAGTGTTAGACTACCAAAGCATACCTTCAGTTTTCATTATAGGTACTTCGCTAACATATATCTATACCAGTGCAGGACACTGGCAAGAAAGAGGAGCCAAAAAGGCTGACACAAAGCTTTACTAAAAGCAGCAGCCCCCTTTTATAGACGTTATCAGCTTCTTGTAGACAGATACCGCTGAAGAACGAGACTGAAAACAGCTTGAGGTGAATTAAAACAGCTGTATAAAGTAATCTAGCCCGAAAACCCCTAGGTTTTGGGGGGTGGGTGGGATGGTGGTGGTGTGTTTATCGCAACTCGCTCTTGTGAACTTCTGCCCTTCGACTATCTTACCTGATTACATGTGTTAATGTCGATTCCACTCTTCAGGTATTCCACTACTTTGTCCAGATTGCCAGCTCTGGCAGCTCGGAGAAAGCTTGCATTGCTGTCAGACTGTGAAAAGAGAAGAAGAAGAAAAAAAAAAATCTCTGGTTAGCTCCTGCTTAAAAGAGAGCACAACAACATCACCAGCGAAGGGTTTCCGCGGTTCACGCTGCAGGAGAATAAAACTGTGAAGAAAACCGACTTTGAATTATATCTGCACTAATTAGCATACACATACTTAAACCAGGCAGAAAAGAACTGCAGACCTGTCAGAGGGAGCAAAAAGTGCAATAATTGCTGAAGTTCAAAATTTAGCAAAAACCAAAAGAAAAAAAAAAAACCCCAACCGAAAATTATAGTAACAAATATTAGCAATAAGAAGAAAAAATAGGCATCAACTTGCTAAGCATAGTTTTCGGTTTGATTTTTTCATCTATATATACTGAAAACTCTGGAAAATAACTGGTCAATGGTGTTACTGGCTATACTACTTAAGAAAACATATGTTAGCTTTAGATTTGTACTTGGTATATAAAGTTACATGACTACAGTGCTTATTGATGCACACACACTGTCTTAAAGCAGAGGTACACACTGGAGAAAAAAAAAAAACCACTATCCAAGAGCCAAAAAGCCCTATGGATGTATTTTACCACCTGTGACACAGAAGTGGGATATGCTAAAGGCAAAAAAAAATAAAAATAAAAATAAAATCATAAAAGTCGCACAAAACGGGGCAGCACGGCAAGTGGAGCTAACCATAAAACAAAGCGGATGAAGTAAAACCTGAGCATCTAAATCCAGGATAACGTCGTAAACACACTTGCTCCTAACTGGCCTGCATTCACACCTTTGCCCTAAGCAGTTAGAGCTTAAAAAAAAATAAACAAATAACATCACGTTTTCATTTTTCGGCTAGCTTGTGGGATGTACTGTTAAAGCCAGGGAGCGCAAAATGCATCAGCCCGCTCGCCTTTATCTACGATCACGACACGGCGTTATATTGGCTATTTGAAACCAGCACATACTTCGATGTCCACCCACGTGCGAACCTACACACAGGCAAATTGGAGGAGGAAAAGCAAAGTTGTGCGAGAGAAGCAACGATTAAACAGAATAAGCATTTGGGAACGCACAGAGAGACAATAACAATTTTCATACTTAAATAAGTAGAGTAGGAGCCAGTTTCAAAAAGCAGATCAATAACTATAAAAGCCTCTTTTGTGGGGCTGTGGTCAGAGAGGTGCAGGAGGACGCGCGCACCGTTGGATTGGTCCTCAGCGTTCCACTGGAACACCTCTGATTGAGCACGTTTCTCATCTAATTTCCCCTCCCCGTCAGAAACACCGGGTTGAAAACCATATTTTCACATCATGAGAATATCCTAAAATCCTCCCACTTTCAGCTTATTAATCCCGATGGACAAAGCAATTTGTTTCAGTCACCCAATCCATTTCAACGCATTTCTTTCGGTCACCCCACTTACCACGCTGTCCTAACTCACTTGGCAATCCCCGATTCCAACCTATTTTAATCTGCAACAGATGGATGTCATCAAAATGATGATTCTTACAACTGCGCTGCCACGCCAAGACAAAAATATTTCCTTTGAAATTCCTTTCAGCCAACTTCAGCACATTTTCCGCATCCTCTACTGTTAAGAAAACAGAGCGTCTTTGTATAGAGGCCGCAGGGTGACGGGGAAGGTAGTGCAGGAATTCACGTTGACAGAACCCTTTCAGAGCTCCAGGCTTCGGCCAGGGCAGCATATGGATGACTCTTGACACAGAAGCGTCT
>NW_009649076.1:181959-221286 GCF_000708025.1 Charadrius vociferus
CACCATCTCCTGTCACGCGTATGTGCGCGTAAAGGCACAAAGTTATATTTTCATGCTTAAGTGTCCTTGAAAAATAAACTAGCTGCATAAAAACATTAACCAAGAACAAGACACTCCTGAAATGAATGGGAAAAGCATCTTTGCGTCGATAGGACACACGTTTTACCTTCTTTTTCCCCATGCTTTACTGCTTCTACAATAATTTACCATGCCAAAACTGCAGTCATCTGTTTTTATACTTTTAAAAGGGTAAGCGAGAAGGACACAACAAATGAACATCCACAACTCCCGTTTTATTAGGGATGAATCAATCGCTGCTTGTTTTTCTTTCACGCCGAGTAACATGAAAGGCTAAAAAACCTTAAAGCCTCAATTACTGTTGGAAGATCAGATTGTAGCTAATACCACACGACTCTATTCCATTTGTTTCTGGCCATGGAGATGCAAGCAGCGCTTTCAAAATAGATTCTCATTTCCTTCATTCATACTTCCGTTATCTCAAAATTAAATTACTGCAACACGCATCGCTTCAAGACACATTACGTACACCTGAATATAGAATCATAGAATTGTCTAGGTTGGCAGAGACCCTTGGGATCATCGAGTCCAACCACCTACCCTACTCTATAAAGTTCTCCCCTACACCATATCCCCCAACACCACATCTAAACGGCTCTTAAACACACCCAGGGATGGGCACTCAGCCCCCTCCCCGGGCAGCCGATTCCAGTGCCCGACCGCTCTTTCTGTGAAAAATTCTTTCCTCATGTTCAGTCTAAATCTCCCCTCTTGGAGCTTGAAGCCATTCCCTCTGGTTCTGTCATTAATTACCTGTGAGAAGAGACCAGCACCAACCTCTCTACAGTGTCCTTTCAAATAGTTGTAGAGAGTGATGAGGTCTCCCCTCAGCCTCCTCCTCCTCAAACTAAACAGTCCCAGCTCCTTCAACCGCTCGTCATGTGATTTGTTACTAATATCGATCACAGTGCGGAATTATGAACTTCTTGTCTCCATGAAGAGTTATTATGAATTAACTCTTTGTGCCGAACTCCCTCTACAGGCACTTTTATTGCAGAAGCGTCTCTCACTGTCTATGTTCTCCCTCTCAAATAACAGTGCTTCACCGTGACTAGAAAAGGAACAAAACCGCTAAAAACCCAGCGAAACAATGAGATCTTGTTGTTTTATTTAACTGCCTTTGAAAATCCTCGCCTACGTGATCTTTAGCTTTTCATGAATTTTCTCACTGTAACATGTACTGATCTGATACGAGATGAATATAATTGCACCCATCTCTCCATAGTCTGGCCTCTCCGCTTTCAAAATAGTTTCCCACAGACTTGCACGATGTTCTCACTTCAATCAAACTTGAACACACAAATACAAGACACGAAGCAGCAATTCAGCTGCTTCGTACACAAATCCACATACAGATACCACGTGAGCGCTTCCATGAAATACTTAAAAGATTCAGCCCTGCGTTTTAAAGCTTAGAAGTCAGGAGCACTCATATCCGCATTTTCTTTTCTGGTTTTGTTTGTCAGCTCTAATTTTTCAGTAGGTCATCAGTACTTTCTCCTTTTCCTCGTTCGTTCAAGGTCTTTAAAAAGCATTTTTGTCAGTACTACTGTCTCAGCAATTTACTTTAGCACATTACGAATTCAAATCCGTTTTGACAAAATTGTCTCGGTAGTCAACAGCAGCAGCTTTCTGTAGTGCTACCACACTAGGAAACGATCGGTTTTGATCTGTGGGCTTTTCCAATCGATTCAGTAATCTCATGAAACAATTTGTTTCCTTACATGTAGTTTTTTAGATGAATTCGTGACGCTTTTCAGTAGCACAGAAGCTGGCACATTGGTCTTCACTAGTTTGTTGACTGGTGAAGACAAACTGCCAACAAACTGTCATTTGAAGATACTTTCTTTACAGGAAGGAAGATAAAAACACGGAACCAGAGTCCTTCGCGCCATATGGTACGTATCACGTCATCTCTTCCTATGCACACGCCCCTGAGGTTTGGGGTTTTTGGTTTTGGTTTTTTTTGGGGTTTTTTTTGTTTTTTTTAGGAGATTTACACACGTATGTGGATCAGGCTCAAAAGCGAGCACTCTACCAATAAGGAAAGGAAAGGTCGATGAGCAAAGATACGCCTTGAGCAGCTAAGAGCAGCCACATGAACACGAGAGACTTGCAATCAGGGAACCACTAATGCCAACCCGTGAATTTGCAAAGTCTCCACTGGCATCTCCCCATGCCACCCACAGGTCAGCTCAGTCCAAATTAAGGATCACTTTTGTTGGCGTGTGGCCACTAAGGCTGGGCAATCTACTCCCTAGGTTATTAGCGTGCTATTGGAATACTTTGCTGGTATTTTATAGTATGGGACAAACTCACTGCCTGTGGACTTAATGAGCTTTTTCTAATGTCCCACTTTGAGCCATCCAACCTGCTCTACGAACAATCCACCACCAACAGTCGTTAACACAAACATCTGACTGCTCCAAAGAGAATTTTTCTTTTTGCTACAATCGTGATTGAATCCGGACTATTTACTTGCTGTTCTACAAATACCAAATACTGATCAAAGAGGAGGACAACAGTCACCGTAAAAAAACCAAACAAACAACTTCCAATACACATGCAGTCTACAAGTATTCGGTAACTACTTTTTTAAAAAACTCTGTTTGCAATGCAATTCTAATACACACTACAGATTTGTGAGAAATATTTGGCGTCATTGAAGCTTATAAAAAGCTCTGATCTTTTAACTTAACTTTTCTTCTTTAACTTTCGGTTGAGGAGAAATAATCTCAGGCAGAAATGAGAATTTTCAGAGCGCTATGAACAAATAAACTATGACGTGGAGAAAAAAAATAAATCACTATAACCTTAAGTACACTCACAGCAGAATGCAAATGTGTTCTTTATAAGCACCGAGTTGTCAGACATTGCATAAGAAAATATAAGAAACAATTGAGTGAATATATGGCTTTTAAAAAATGACTGAGAGGCTATGGATTCAGCTTCTTTTTTGCTAATTGCAATGCCCGAAATTTGCCTGAACTTGAAACATAAAGCTCAGGGAATCTCAGTAATTAAATCATATATGGCAAATTAGTATTTTATTCAACCAGACTTTGCCTTCTGGTTCCTCTGTCCCCCCTCTGGTTGCCTTTCCTGTCTCATGGCACCGGCACATCACTCATCACACACCTCTGTTTCTCAAAGGCGTTTTAGAGAGATGTGTGAAATTAAGTCATGGTGTGTAGCGTTGAAACCATACGCTGTACCAAACTCAGAGGAATTTCTCCACATATTCAAATTTGCTGCTGAAAACCAGCTTCATGCTTAAGAAGGAAAGACTAGGGGAGTAGGAGGCTTTGGTTTTCAAAAGAGGGCTTTCATAATAACATGATTCAAGCCATCCAAATACTTGTTTGAAATCACATGTCTAGTAAAATTATTCCTGCACGTTGGCTTTGTTTTTTTTCCTTCTCCAAATAAGCTGAATGACCCCAGCCTGTCCATAATCCCAAGTATCTCTATGGGAGAACGGAGCCTCGCAACACCGCCTACTGAACAACTCTCACCCGTTAAATACAGTTTATTAATTCAATGACAGCAGAAACAGAATTCAAAACTGATGTATGTTAACCAAATAATAGTTTTGCACCTTAATTTAACGTTTTTAGTTTGTATGTGCATCAAAGTTTGTATCTGAATACTAATAAACCTCTTAAACTTATATTTCAAGCATCGACTCTGGGACATACTCTTTGGACTTTATGGAGAAAATTTATTCAGCTGTAAGTTTTGAAGAGGTCGGCCCTGATCAGGAGGTGAGCAAAACCTGCTATTAACTTGTACGCTTTACATAAATAAAGAATCTCAACTCATTGGCAGTTATAAACCCCTTCATGTTAAATGGAATCCCGCATTATTATTGCGTGTAAAGTCGGCGTTAAGACAGAAGTTGTCGACGAGGCACTCCTCAGCGTTATCCGACAGCGCTAATGCCATTTACAAACTTCAGAGTTGTGAGGCAGTGTTTGGCCAACAGCTGCTTCTAGCATTAGGAAAATGCTAGTGGCTTGTTAACTCTTCTTCATTAAAAAGCTCTTAATCGACTGCTGGCTCATCACATTAACACATTCAGGTAATACCTGGAGAGTTGAGAATTCAGCTCGCTGCAGAAGAAAAGTTGCATCACCTAAACTCGGGTTTTCACGGCTTCTTGATGTTTTTCAGTACTTAAAAGATACAGGGGGTGGGGAATGACAGATATGCAAACACATTCCATTACATTTTTATTATGCCATACCTTCTAGAGTGTCAATTTATGCTCCCACCTTTGAGATATCCACTAAATTTTGTCCCAGTTGGCTTGGTTATTCTCCGATTTCAGAAACCTTCTGGTCAAACCAGCCATCGTTTAATTGGGTGCAACCCTAAAAGTGGTACAAATGAGGTGTTACCGTTAACCCACTCATTTGTCACATACGTATTTTTCCGCCAGCGTGGTAGCTTTTTCCATATCAGCATTCAAATGTAAAAGATGAGACTTTAAAAGGACTGCTTCTTCCTCGCGGAAGGGTTTCCGTAAACCTCGCCAGCTGGTTTTTCAGCAGCTCACATTTTAATCTTTTGTATCTGAATATTTCTTTTTATTGAGCTGAAAGTGCTGCTCGTCTCCAAAGGGCATCATAACAGAACAACGGTGATGTTGTGAACCGTGAGCCTGTGACACAGCTATGACCGCGAGAAGGCAAAGGATTGTGTTTTTGTTAATTGAAGTACCACAGCAGAGTCTCAGCCCGCAGCGCTGATCCGCACACGCCAGAACGTGAGCTACATCTTGCATTTGCCATGGCCCAGGCTCACTAATCTCACACTGCTGAATGAGTAAAATGAGATAATAACAGCTGTAATGGAAACATATTTTCCCAGCCTTTAACGAAATAACATTCATCTTCTGAAAGGAAAGAAATGCAACAGTGCTTTACTTTCAAAGCCATTTCCTTCGCTTATAAAAATGTATATTTTCCTCCCATTAATTTACTGGAAAACATGAAGGAAGATGGATTAAATCACAGAACCTAAAGAAATTTCAGTATCTAAATTCCTGGATGAACAACATTCCCAATTTTCTTATTTCAATTTCAAAAAAGTCTTTTTATCACACAGCTTTTGCCATTCAAGCACGTATAGGCATTTCAGATTGAATCCATCCTGCTACGTACCTTTGGTTGTATAGAATTTGTTAACAACCGATTGACCTGAAAAGCCCACCATTCTAAAACAGCAGTCTTAACTGAACAAACGTCTCTTTCTCATAATCTAACACAACTTCTTATCCAGGAAAAAGACACAACTGACCTTACAATAAACTAACTTTTGGGTTTGTTTGTTTGGTTGGTTGGTTTTTTTTTAAGAAATGAGAAGCTGAATCATAGGAACTGTGAAGAGCAAGACAAGCTTTCGGAGACAAGAGATCACTAGCAAGTTAAATATTCTCTACCAAGATGTAGCTAACAGCATCTAGCGGTTCATTATTTTAATTTCAGGGGTCTATCACTCTAGATTGATGATTATGTTTATAAATCAGAAAAATAAAAATATTCTTTTAAGTACATATTATGCACTGGAATAATTTAAGGTGCTTTGAATATTTCGGCAAATTATTCATAGAATAATGTATTCATGAAGGAGACTGAGACCTTGGCACCACTTTTACCAGCATTGAGCTGGAACTGTGGCTGGAGTTGCCCTCGCCATAATTTTGCACACAGTATGGACATGGGCACACGCTTTAGTGTAAAGACTACTGCTATTTACAGCACAAAATATTGTGTAATGACAAGACGGTGAAATAGCTACAGGAAAAGAAAAACCCTTTGTGCTATACGCTACCTATGACCCAGGATTACAACATTTGGCGATTTCAAATCAAAACTAGTTTGCGCATATTTAAACACAGAAAATGACTGCTTGACACAGAAACATGGGATAGAGTTGACTGGATGCAGAAGTGGCCCCTTCACTATGTCCTGTGCTCCTCACAATGACTATTCCCTCATCAGATCTACCAAGGGAGGGGTAAGAGCCAAAGTTATACAGAGCCAAAGTTGGTGGGAAGACTAATGCAGGTTGCATTTATTACATATGCCGAAAACCAGAAGAAGCTTTCTTATGTTAGACAAAGAGGCTGCAACCCAAAGGAGATCGAGCGTCTAACAATATTCAAGACTTAGAGCGCCCTTGAGAAATTAATTTCATTGCTGCGACTGGAGACGGAAAGAGCCACTGCAAAAAAGCAGCTCAGAAAATAAAACTCGGTTGAGGAACACATCATGATTTATGCACATTATAAAACAAGAAAGGTATTATGATTCCAATGTATTTTCAACAAGTGTTGAAATGAAAGACTCCTTCAAATAATTTAAGTATTTGCATAGGACAGTTTTGTAGTACTGTGTTGTCAAAGACTGTTCTCGGAAAGTTCCGTTTGATATTTAGAAAGTTTCTCACTGCTGTTACGCTACCCCAATAAACGTATATTTTTGAGTAACATAAGGAGGAGAAAACTACGCCTGGGTAACAGCTTTATCCGAATACCAGGATCCTGCTACAAGACTGCTCCAGACAGGCACAACTGGAAGTTATTACCCGCTTATGGACCCTTCTAATTTTTACTAATGGAAAAGCCAGGCTTCAACTATTCTGTCTTTTGATATTACGGGGAAATTTCCCAATTATTCATAAGGGATGACTTTCATTTTACGCTGGTTGTTATATTTCGACACCTTTGACTCTTTTGCAAAGCCCTCCTTGAAATTCCAGAGCATGCAGGACACGAGCCATCCAGCTACTCTTTTCTTTCCACTGGAACGTACAAATGTTTAAGCAGTTTCGCTTCGTTTTTAACCAGGAGAACAATAAAGAAGATAAAGGGCTACGTTTGGCAACACACTTCAGCATATACATATTTTTTTTATCCCCTCTTTAGGTCCAATTTATCTCAAATTGAACAGGTTTAGGTTACTTGCTAAAGGATGGATTTAAATACACGCTTCACTGTGTTCCGGAGTTTGGGCCAATATTAGCAACTACAGCAGCAGCAAAAGACGAAGAGAAAACTACTGTAAAATCAACCCTTACTTGAGCCAAGAAGTAAATGTCTTCTATAAACCCTTTACGATCCTTAGCTGCCACAGACATCCGTAGGAGTCCTCCCACTACGTTCATTAATTTGACATACCGGACTCGCTGCCAGCTGAGTTCTACTATGTCAATGAAGGATTTGTGAGAACTGAGGCAAAACTGCATAGTTTTCTATCAAAAAGAATCAAAGAAAAGTCTCTTGCCCAGCTGCACGTTCCTTCCAAATACAGTGTCTGAAACAACAGGAGTTATTTCAATCCATACCGATTTTAAAATATAGAGTAACATCAATAATAGGGTTCTAATCCAGAAGAGCACTTCTGAACTCGCCGAACTTTAGGCGTGCGTAATCCTGGTGTCCCAAAGGGCTATTCACGTACCAAACATTTTGGTAGAAATCCCAGCTTAGAAACAGTATGTGCAAGTCAGAATTCTACTCATCAGTGTGAATCGAAAAAATAGAACTTCAAAAGCGCCGAGAGAACATAGCCTGGATTTAAAAAAAAAAAAAGAAGAAGAAGAAGAAAAAAAAAAACACCAAAAACCCCCAAACAAAATCCAAAGGATTTGGGTTTAAAGAATGAAAGCTCTTACCACAGCCCGAATAACCCTTAAAACCAGAAAAAACTTCATGTCTTTTACTAAGACTTTACTAAGAAGTAAAAGACTAAGTCTTTACTCCTTCACTAAGACTAACCACTCTACAAATAGACATGGATGATCCTATTGTTTAATGGGAAAGTTTCCTGTGCTGGAATTTGAGTGGAAGTTATCGTTTAGTCATTGCCTGAAACAAGAAGGATTTAGGACGTGTTCAAATGAACCACAGGTCAGTCTTAGTTCTCCTGCGTGACACACACATTTACCAAAGACTCTCAAATACCGATATGGAACTCCATAATGATCTCCGTAAGACCTCCGCTAAAGGAATTGGATAATATTAAAGGAAGGCCAAGTATTTCTGGATGCCATATATTGAGATTTTGAGGTGTTAGTGACAACTTTAGAACTTGGCAGGCATTTAAATGGTTTCCATGGGAAGTTTCCATTGCTAACGATGTTCCTAAATAGAGAGGTAATAACGCTAGAGCACCTCTAGAAAGAATTAGGACGCCATTCCAAGCGTATCTAGCAGAATAATAACCAGCCTTAACAAAAACCTAGCCTGTAAGTGAGGCTTATGACAGACTGTTGACAGATAATTCTATCACCCTCGTTAATTTTTCATCCCCTTCCATCCCTTGCCTTATCGTCAAAGGGACGTTTGCTAATAAAAGAAATGTGCTAACACCATCAGTGCTAAATACCCGAACAGCTTTACTTACCTAAACACCATTAACCGACTGCCCATTGATTCAAACTTACTGGTACCGTAAACAGAAAAAGAAAAAAAAAATAATTAATTATTTCGTGTTTCTCTGAGATGGACTAAAACAGACGCAAACAAAATGGGTGTCACCGAAATGCAGCAGTTTATAATTCAATGCCAGTTCTGGCAGCAAGACTCATCGTTAAAGGCCTTACTCATACAGAAAGGTAAAACGGATAGCGAAGTAGTAAATGAAGAATTTTAATTTTGTCCATTTTAACACAAAACCAGGTTTCATTTCAGAGATTATTTCATTTTCTTTTTTTGGATTCACGCAAATAGCATCGTACCCAGCGCAGATAATTTCCTTTTCTCTCTTCACATCCATTTATCCCCAAATCAACCGAGGAGTTACACTTGAAGCACATCCAAACCACGCAAAGCCCTTCTCTTCATGAACTGTGACGTTTGCTGTTTGTATATCGGTCATGATATTAAGCACTCATCATTTCCCCTTAATTCCCAGCTGAACACGACCTATTAAACAAAACTCCTGTCATCCTAAATTTCAGACTATTCAGCCCTGGGCGGCAGAGAGGAACCAGTTTCATCTCATTTCACCTGTATAAAAATGACACCCAATTCAAGCAGGTCACATAGGCTCCCTGTAGCATCAAGTAATAATAATAATACGGAAAAGGGATGCTTCCTAAAAGCAGTCTTTCCCAAATTAAGGTGTCTAAAATAGACAGAATGAGCAGTCTTGCCCCAGGTAGTCTGAAATACAACATGATCCAGCCGTATCTCCAGCACCGTTAAGCAAGACTGGATCGTACGCTTTCAAGAGTAAATATGAAGGTAATTAAATATCCAAGTGAAGAGGGAGGTTAATATACAGCGAATGTGACAAACCTGAGTTTTGTCATCTGAGATGTCCTCATTTCAGCACATTTAAAAAAAAAAAAAGTAATTAAATCTATCATATATGATTATGAAATAGTTTGGCTGTGGGGTTCTTTTTTGATGCTGCTGTTATGTCAAACATGAACTCCATCACAAAATTTGACTCCTGATTTGACAAAGTTATTTGGCATCGTATAGACAATTCAGGATAGTCCAACCGACGCATTCCCGATTTCTTCAGCCAGACAGGCCTGAAGCAGCAGACTGTGTTTGGTTTTAGTTTCGAAAAGATTAGATTACGCAAAGCAATTTTGCCATTTGAGCTGGCTGAATACCAAGCAAATTATTCCGAACCTTTTATCTGGTGCAAGATTCGTGGAGTTGTCGTATTCAGCTTGACGTGGCAGTCTTCCCCGTAAGCCGAGACAGCGAGCATGGCTACAGCTATATAAAAGCGTAGGAAACGTATAGCTAGCGAAGTATTGGGCTGGATACTATATTCCTGTTTGGGAAGAAGACAATATACAATTTCTCCCCCTTCAGGACAAAGCTTTGCTGACTTTTTTAATTTACCATCACCTTTTTTTTAAAATTTTTTTTTTTAAACTTTTTTGTAAGGAATCATAATAATAAATGTAATGAGAGACTGTAAACCTTCTTAGGGAAATACAGCAATTTTCCTTTGTAACCTTCCGAGCACCGTAACATCTGAATCAAGACAGATATTCTAAAAGCAACTCTGTCGGTCCCTCCCAGAGCCATATAAAGCCACGATCTTACGATCGAAGGTATCAAAGATGTGATCAAAGTGCCCGATCTCCTGGCGCCCTGCTGCCTCCTCCGAGACCTTCTGCAGAAGGGTGGCTGGAGACCATACGTTCGCAGAGAACTGCTTCAGAGCTCGCTTATTTGTGTCACGGGGAACTTCCATACGTTGGGTAACTGCTTCAGGCCACTCACCTTACGGGAAATACCATAACGCCTCTTGAAATCCACAAATTCAGCAATGGGAGCAGCCCATCCTCCCCCCTGGGCTGGCTTTGTCCCTCCCCCTGACTTCGTGTTGCCCATCAGAAATGGAGTTTATTTGTTAATTCCACCAAAACCTGCTCGGCAGGAGATAAAAAATTGTCTGAAAGCTCAAAGAAATAGCTTAATTTCAATGTTTTAGCTCGAAGAAAGTTTAATTTCTGATGAACTGGTCCAACTGTGTTGTCAGTGAAATAAGTAGTAGAACTGGTCAGAAAATTTCAGCCAAAATAAAAAAAATCCTACCAGAAAAGCAAGACAGCATCAAAATTATTTTTCTAGGAGAAAGCAGAACTTCTTGTGAGCTGCTGCCGGGAGCACCTCCGGTCTCTTCCCTTACGAACGCCGTCACTCATCTCAACTACGTTTCCTATAACGCACTGCACTAATTCACTCAAGCACAAAGCATCATATTGACCTGAGAACAATTTTAGGTTAGATCAATATGGGAGAACGTCATATTTGGATATATTGACATTAAAGGTTTTCTGATCCTCCTGTTCTACCAGTAGTTTTGACGCTACCTCCTTTCAGTGCCAACTTGGAATGAAATATCCACTTAACAGCAAATTTTCCTGGTGGAAGAAGGAAAAAAAAAAAAAAGGGGGGGGAGGAAAAAAATAAAGGAGGCGTTTCGTTCGCCATAGACATGATACAAGTACTCAACTCAAAGATTTTCTTCTGGATTGCCGAGGAAATGCTGACATTGTTGTTATAATTGCTTTCTGCCTAATTCTCAAGCCCAGCCGCCATCGGTGCGAGCCCTCGCGTGTGCCCGGTCCCGCTCACTGTAACCCTCATCTGCACAAAGATCTGCGGGGCTCCGGCTGTACTGCAAACACAGAGAATAACATCGTGTACCGGACAGACAACAGCTTAAAAAAAAAGTTACTAAGTTCAAACTTTGAGAATGATCGATACGGGATCATTTATAGCAGTTAAACTAGGAGAGTTGATTCCATCCACACATTTGAAGGACTCGTTTCACTGCTGGTCTTCTCTCTATATGTACCTAAACCTTCTGGTGGCTGACACCACTTCTGTCCCTACGCTCTGCAGTCGCTTAGCTGATTTTTAATTGCAGTCGGTCACAATAGCAAGAGAAAGCTTGAACATGGACACATTTAGCAGATCTCTTAATATTTCAAGCTATCAAGTAAGATTTAGGCTGAGCAAAGATCCCTTCCGAATCTAACATACCCAACCCTCATCTTGATTTTTCCCTTGGATCCCAGATTTCTTCAGTCAAGACTTACCAGGGCTTCGGGATCTTTACTCTCTTCGCTGTTGCATCCATAATAGTCCGGGATTTTATCCAAATCCTGTATGTTCCCTTGTGTTCTCAAACCCTTATCGGAATGACAAGCTTGGCAAATCGCCGCATTGCCCATATCAGTTCTTCTGCCAACTCCCACAACCGGGGTTCGCCCTTGCGCCGCCGAGACTGCCCGGCGTTCCCGAAGGACAGCCGACGGGATGCAGGAGGAGGATCCCGGACCCCTCGTACCGGGTTCCCTTCCCCGAGCCGTCCTGCGTCCCGGAGAACCCGAAACCCCAGCAACTGCGGGCAGCAGTCGGTGACCATTTCCAATTCAGGCGCTGCCCGGCTATTTTTACACCTACCAGGGCAGCTATGCATGGAAATGGCATTGGGGTGGGGGAACCGCTTCCCAGCCTGCGGCCAGGCTGCCTAGAGCACAAAGTTAAAGTCCCACTGCGTGAAATGCCTCTGCACACCAGGGTTATTGAATTACCCAGTCGCATGCCTTGGAATGTTGTGATTTTTTTTCTTTTTTTTTTTTCTTTTTTTTTTTTTTCCTCCTCCCCTCGCCGTGCTCGGGCTCGCTGCGTTTGCAATAAAGCACTGAATTTCAGAGCACTGCTAACGCCTTCTGAGTTTCTCACTCAAAAAAAAAAAAAAAAAGAAAAAAAAGATGAATAATTCAAGTTGCATCTATTTGATATTTAACAAACAAGACAAAATATATGTGTATAGATTTCACGACCGTTTCAGTCCTGTGATTCGTCCAGGGGGGTGGCACTAGATGATCTTTAAGGTTCCTTCTGACTCTATTCTATAATTCACGTGGTATTTCGTGCTCATGTAGATAATAACTGCGATGAGCTTGCTTCTGAGTTGGTATCTCCCCTGGGTTTGATTTCAGAGGAGCTCAAATGTATCCAAAAAGGACAATCTCTGATGCTAAGATCGCTTTAGCTCTCATCTATATCACGTCTGATCTTGTTTTGGGTTTGATTTAGGGTTTGTTGGGGTTTTTTAGCTAGAAAAGTAATTCTTCTAGATAAACAAAACAAAACAAAACCCTAAAGCAAACAAACAAACACAAACCTCACCATAATTGAGAATAAGGACATCCTCTCTAGGTTTGACTCAGTCATCATGATTATACCCCGTAGGATAAAAAAAAACCAATCAACATTTTGAGGATTGCGTTTTGGAATCCACCCATTATCCCAGAAGAGGCCCATTGCAGAATTAAAAAAAAAAAAAAAAAAAAACCACAACAAAAAAAAACCCACCAAACCAAACCAAACCCCCCCCAAAATTAGCTGAGAAATAATTAGCAGTTTGCAAGTGCTTGGGGAACAGCTGGAGGGAACGGAGGTGACGGAGACAGACTGTCTGTCTGTAGGTAACAGAGTCCCGCAGAACGTATGGCAACGCACACGCAACCCCTACGTGGAGCTGGGCAGGGTATTTCAAAAACTAAGCCCCAAATTCCTCAGAAACAGAGTGATCCTCAAAGAACTGTAACATCTAGCCAACATTTTTGACGCTCTTTGGGGTTTCAAACTAGTGCCAGTGCAGCAAACCACGTCAGCAGGCAACTGTCCAGAGCATCCTATCGATTTCGACCCAGTGCCAGCTATAATCAGAGCGAGCAAGCCCTCCCCAGCGCCCTTCGAAGGATTATTGAGCAATATAAGGTTCTCTTTTGCGTTAATTACCCTGAGGTAGATTTAAAACGGCTCTGTAATTTTCCCTTTCTCCAAGATGGGATCATTCAGCTCCACTGAAAAGCCCCCGGCGCTACGATGTGTAACGAGCACAAATACACGCTGGACAGACGTGTGGACGAAATAGTTAAATTGATTGTTGCTTTTGGTTATGCGGTTATGTATTTGTACAGAAGGGAATGAAACCTGAACTACAAAATGTCCCCAACAACATTTTCGCCAGCAATTGGCAAATACAAGAGACGGAATGTTTAATCTTGCGTTCAGACAGCCTGAATTTCAAATATAAAATGACTAATGAACAAGTAAAGGCTTCAGCTCATGTTAAAATTAGGCGTGATAATAATAAAATAAAATAAAAAATGTGTGCACGTTACTTTTTAGCTACGGGCAGGTTCGCTGCGAGCTGACCGTCGTCCCCACCGCTGCAACAGCATCTGATGTTTGGTTCCCACACCCCTGAGAGCGGTCACTGCCTTCAACTGACAGCGACGACGTTTCGGACATTCTCACGCAAGGGTTAGCCTTCCCCTAATTACCTGACGCTAATTTTCTTCAACTCTTCTTACCCCGTGACAGTAAGGTGTACGTACATCGCCATAACTTCTTCACATAGTTATAAAAATAAAAGGATGCAAAGGATGCCAGAAGGTATCCCACCAAAATGTTTGACTCCACCAAAGTTCACGCAACCGAGGTTCCAGCATAAACCAGTACTGAAAATCCTCGGATGGAGCAATCTATTTAATGTGAAATGACCTTAATAGAAAACACAGAAGAGTGAAACGAAGCCCCAGGGCAAGGGGAAAGGGTGGCACCAAGCGAGTAGCACGCATTCCTTTCAAATAACGCAGAAGGCAACAATCTGCGTGGACATCTGATGGAGGGGAATGGATAAGCTTTCTGCCAGAGCCTTTTAACAATATTACTGTTGTTTGGCGAAATGGTTCAAAGTCATTAGGGGCAAATCACTCAGAAAGCAACCATGTTCGTGTTTCGCCGGACTTTGTTAGGACATCATATTCTAACAAAGTCTACGCCTTATGGTGCGGGGTTCAAAGCCTTTGTGGAGGAACGTGTTGCGGTATCTTTGTACGTTCCCATGCTCTTTTTTGCTGTTGTTTGGGCTGCAAACCAATCCCATCAGGCAGCAGTGAAGAATCCAAAACACAAAGGCATGGTTTTGAAGCACGAAACTCATCCCGAAGCACCTCAGTCCTCCCCGCTCTGCTCAGAAGAGTCGGACCCTGCTGCTCCGTGTTACGCTGCCGGAACGGCCCCGAAGCCCACGACCTCGCCTCTCTCTCCACGGGGGAGCAGAGCTGTTTAAAGGATCTCCTGTAGGTAATTCACCGAATCCACTGGTTTTCCCACGCTCCTCAGCAGCACAACAGCCCTTTTTGCAACACTAACTCCAAACCTTAGTTACTCCCTTAACAGAAAACCTTCAGAAACACTTTAAAGCTCCCGCTAAGAAAGGGACCAGAGCATCTCCTATACTATACTTAAGCGTTGACGTTAGGATCCCCCTCGCTCTCCAAAATGTTGGTGCTACACGAGCAACACAAGACGACCTCAGTACCCCAGAAACCCACCTTTTTGCTCCGATCTATGCCTTGCACTTCAAGCAATTATGCAAGCCTCATGCTTTTGGGGGGGAAAAGAAAAAAAAAAAAAAAAATCACACTGCGCTTCATCTTGAGCGTTTAAGTTTGCCACAGTACTTGCGGTAAGTGCAAACTGGTTCATTCACCATGGCAGGTTTTCCCCAAAGTCCGCCTTGTGAAGTGGCAGCGTTAACTGTGTGGGGATTTTCATCTTTTAAGAGAAATATTCTGGTAATGTGCTCCTGGAAACTCCATTCTTCCCACTCCCTTATCTTCCGAAGTGAAACCCCCAGTTATCCACGCGTCCAACTTTTTTCTTGGCCAATAAAATTTTGAGTTTGAGTTTTCGCACGTTAAATTTTGTCTGCCGCTGAGATAACGGGGAACAAATCAAAGAACTGTGGGACTAGTTAGAGCAACCAAGGGACTGCCCGAGTTCATCTGTTGAAAATTATCACGATCCTCCTCAGAACAGCCCTCTTTACCTTAGCATCCTTCTTACGCGATACAGCGGCTCCTTATTACACTTTCATTAGCTGTTGCTTAGAGGAGAATTCCATCCCTGCGGGGAATTGTCTCCTGACAACTTTTGCACTTTTCTACCCCGCAAATAACGCAGAGTGATGAGAATTGACCAAAAAAAAGCAGACCAGCAACCTCAAAATCTGCGGTAAAGACCACTACCAGTATAACAGGCTCTCTGCAAAAAATACAGAGCCACGTGAGGACTACCAGCAGTTGCCTCCTCTATTCCAAATCGTGCCACAGGCTTTGGGAAACATTCTGGTTCCACCACCTGAACGGAGCAGTTGGAATTACCAGCAACATGAAGCCGGTGTCCGAAACAACAGGTAAAGCCCTCGGCAGACTTCTGGGAACGGCATCTTGCGAGATCTTCTCCCATCAAGCGCTGCAAAAAATGTACCTTCAGCTTTCATGCTATCTGCCATTACAGCCAGGAGTCTTATTTTCTTACATTTTATACTGCTTTAAACAGTTTTCCTAATGGTGACATTTAGAAGGGATACAGCTGCGGATAAAATTAAATACGGTTGAGTAAAGATACTCGTTTTTAAGGCTGACCAGCACACCATTTATATAGTGCCTGTTCTGAACAGCATCAGACCTTTTCTCAGACTGTTCAGACTATGTTTCTCAGATATATATACCTGGCTTGGTTTAAACGTTAGCGCAAAACAACTTCTGACAAAACAACTACCACCTCCTTTGGCCAGTCAACACTAGCATATAGTTGTGATTCCTGTTACGGTCCGGTTTATTTGCAGTTTGCCACATCTAAAAATACTGAACCTACTCAAAGGATGAAATACAGATGTAAAACACATGGGAAGTCCTGTAAATTAAAAATGGAAAACAAAACCCAATGATAAACATAAACAGTAATGCCCGAGGCCATATCAAACACTACGTGAAAAAAGTAAGAAGCCTTACCATCCAAAAGATGAATGTTATAGACAAAATAAGATTGAAAGAAATGTTTTTGCACATGTAACGTTGCCCTCTTATCATACTTACGCCTGCACTCTGCTGCATGACGTCACCGAGAATACAAATAAGCATACAGTGATTATAACGTCATCACCAATGAGAACTTAACTCTTCTAATTACAGTATTTCTTTTGCCACCAGTTCCTGTTTTCACTTGTCCAGATTCTTGCAGTAAACGGAATCATTGCTAAATACTCAGACTTTCCTACTCCTGGCCGGCACGACAAACTGGGCAATACCAAACCACCGATTCGCTGCCACTTGCGAAATCTCAACCAAGACCTCAAAGACTAGTAAGTGAGAGGCAGCGAAATCAAAGCTGTCATCTAATCTCCAGCTGGAGACTTAGTTTTACGAGATACAACATTCCTCAGTCCAGGAACGGCAAACCTTGTGTCTTGTAAGACGAAAGAGGACTAGGGACAGTCACACACCCCCCCAGGTAAGCAGAAACAAAAGCAAAACTGCTCTGCTGCTATGAAAAAGGCTTCTTTATCCCTTTTTTTTGCCATTACTACTAAAGTTCAGTTTGTCAGTAGATGCTTCAATTATGACCTACCGTAGCACAGTAGCTAGAATAACAATTCAGGAGGTACTGTAGAAATATTTCGTGCTGCAAAATCAAAGAGAAAAGGGGAAAAGGAAGAGAGAGAGAGAGAGTTCCCAGTCTCGAGGCAAATCACAACCTATATATTGCTAGCGGTGCGAATCCCCAACTTTATTACTGTCAAATCTTTCCCCAAAGAGGTATTTCCTATTACGTCTTTATGGTTAAATATACTAACTTAAAGAAAGGCGAGGAAAGAGACTGTACTGGGACCTATCTATTTCTAGGAGATTTCCTGAATTTTGAAATGTTTCCTAAATGCAAAGTCTTTCACTCTTTGGGATTCTTCTACGGGAAGAAGGTCAACTACAACATGGCTCACTTGTTTCTGGCAATTATTTTGCGTCAGATCTTGAGCTCATGCAAATTATCAACTCTGATGATTTATGCCTTTATATCATTTATGCTCCCTTTCTGTTTTACAATAATAACACTGACGTGATAGTTATTTCCCCCAAAATTCAGCATTTTCTTTCTTCTGGCATCTACTGAACGTCGGTCACACAGGCCACAACACAATTCCTGAAACCCAAGAAGCCTTTACAGAGAGGCAAATTCTTTTCTGCTTAAATAATTTGAGTCCAATCAATTGCAAAAAATCTATTTGGAGCCATTTTGAAGAGAACGAATCATTTTGCTACGCTGTAGATGGTGAATCATTCGACACATTAAGCACAACGGTCCTCTCCGGACAGCGACCAAGAGCTCTTAATCCCAATAATACCATATGTTTTGGTATCCCTGTGAGAATGAGCAAACAGATAACCTGGTTATTAATCACCTGCAGTACTGAAGGGGTACAGGTGTGACAGAATTGGGGACCGACTGTTCCATGGATTGGAAAGTTTAACGAAGAGGTATATAAAATATACAACTTCAGAAATAAGCTATGCAGTCTCTGTTATTCTGAAATATTTATGGTTCCCTGGTGAATTCACAGGGACCTTCCTCCAAACACAGGCCACCTGAGCCTCCACCTTTCCACAGATTAAACACATGGAACAAAATACAAATAACGAAGAAACAAAAGAAAACTCAAAGCGTGGACAATTCAAAGGCAAACATACAGCGTACTGTCTGATACAGCCCTCATGTACTGGTTAGAGTGTGAGCAAGCGCAAAAGGTAATCTCTTTATTTCAGTATTCGTTATGCTTAAATATGTAATCTATAGAAATACAGTATTAGCTAAACCATTAGTATTTTGGTTTCCTGGAACTCAAAACATGCTGGTTTCTTTCATGCTTGTTTTCACACCTATTCACAGAGGGGGAAAATGTCTCACGTGAATTCTGAGGTTAATTTGGAAAAAAAAGCTCATTTCCCTTCTACAGATTATCAAACGATCAATATTCAAGTTGCTAACAAAGTTCCCTTTTTATGAGCATATAACTTTTTTTTTTTTTCCCCGTTTGAAAAACGCAAAGCGTATCGCAGAGAGAGAGTGTGTTGATTGGGGCATCACGGTGGGATTCGCCCCTGGATGCCGAACGCAGCACCCGCGCCACGGCCTCAGCTCGCTCTCCTCTCGTTTCGGCGTGGGCGCCCTCAACACCTTAAAAACTGCAGCACCTACTTATTTTGCAGAGCTGCTGTAACGCTTTCGCAGTATCTGTAAAATTAGGGGAGCGTTCGGCTGGCAGCTGTGACACAGGAAGAGAAAAAACAAACCAATTTTCACCGTCTACTATTTTATCGAGAAGCCCTCACAGGCACCGCAGTTCACGTATCGCGTACATCGTTTTCTCATACAAAATTCCGATCGATATTCCTTTTCTTTCTCAGCCCTCCTTCAATCTTCCACCTTCCAAAGAGAAATACTCATCGGAAATGCAACACACGTGTTAACGTCAAACGCTGAATAACGCGCAGGAATTATTACAAGGATTGTTGACTAATCACAAAACTAGCAAAATTTACGACCGGACTTTCAAAATCTGGGTCCAACCAGCGGAATGAGAAGTATTCAATATCGTTTTATCAGCTGGTCTTAATCTATTTAATTTGCTGACCATCGTTTTCTCAAGCCAGGGCAAGAAAACCCGCAGGACCGTATGGGCAGTTCTTCAGCTGGAATCTAAGCGTGACCATCAATTTATGACATTAATACCCCATTGATTTCACCTGAAATGAAGAACCACGTTGTTCTGGTGGACTTGTATCTTTGCCACCCTTGTTTTGCAGATTGAAAGAAGCACTTTTAAAGCATAGCGGTATTTGTATTTGCTGATATATATGGGAAAAATAGTTGCATTATAAGATGACGGCTCTTCGCTGAATTAAGAAAACGTGTGTATACGCTATTCAGCATAAACATGGTATATGCAGGAAATGATGGGAAGCCGCTCGCAGTGCACTTGGCCAACACAGAGAAGCATTTAGATCAATTTAGTCATGCGAGCTCAACTTGATGTCGATTAACACGGTGGGATTTGATAAGAAGCAGTAATTTAAGAGCAGCGATGCGGCAAAGCTTTTGCTGCACCAAAACACGGATCTCAGGGTAAAGGGTTAAGAATGCAGTTCAGCCCCACCGACGGCAACGTAACTATCAACTATGTTATCACTTCTTGTGCCCAAAACAGCCTTTTTCTCCCCTTTTCAACAAGAGTAAATTATTTTTTTGAGAACTTCATGCTTTGTGGCAGTAAGCTCTAATTGGTACCTATTTGTCTTAGTCCAGTCTAAATCTAAATCAAATACCTGGCCCTTGATTAGCTCTAATTTTTGTTCCTTACCACAGACGGGATACTAATTCTGCCTTAAGCCATCTTGTAGGATTTCACGAAGCTATCTCCTTCAGAATTTGGAATACCCAATCCTCTTCTCTAAGATAATCATCCTATCTTCTCTTTTGAGTACAGCAGCAGGAGATAGCTGCTGGCTCTTGGAAAATCCCAGTCCCTTAAGTCCTTGTTATTGAAAGGCAGAATGAAGGAGGAGTCCCGCCACAGACCGCTGTACCACCGGGGTGCCTTCCCCCCGAAATCACCGGCTGGGTACCCCCATCACCTCAGGAGAAACGTTGCACTCGCCCTTTTCCTACGTCCTCCTGAAGGGTCTTGCTTCTGTTCCATCGCTTACAAATTTCATACAACTTTCAAAGACAAAACTTCCGTATTTTCATGCGAAATCAGTTTGTCGGGGGAATATATATTTCCTACATAACATACAAAAGATAGCTTGTCTCATATAGATAAATATATACGCAATATACATACTAGCTTTCCACATGATGCATCTTTTGTTTTCCTGTAGTTTAAAAGAATCAATTAATTCAATGAAGAACGAAAGGTAACAAGGTTAAATACATAATTCTTCCTTTCCAAAAGATCTTGCCATTCAGCGACATTCACTAAAATGGACTTCATTCAGGCTAATGCCTCAATGTCTATTGAAGTCTAAATGTTTTCCTGTCTAAATATCAATTGTCCTTCAATTTTTTGTTGAGGCAGCAGTGGTATCTGCATTGCCGGTAACGGGAAGCGAGAGGTTCATCAGTTATGATGCAACAGAGCAAAACCAGCAGTATGTAACAGAGACAAGGGTAACTGCTTTGCTCTGAGATTTAGTATTCTGTTAATAAGCTAATCTAACGTGCAAGGAAGAGAAAGAGTGAAAATTCTTCACGAAACGCTGCGCGTATATTAAATAGCAGAGAATCTTATATCTGCAACACAAAGAAATGCAGGTACTGATAAATTTCCTCATATTAAACATCGCTTTATACTGAAAACAACAGTACTGTTTTAAAATAGATTGATTTTTTTTTTGTTTTCCTTAAAAGTTACCTTATCAACAAGCTTCGAATATTTTTGCACTGAAACTTCAAAGAGAAAAATGGTGTGGAACTAACTTATCTTCCCTGGAGCTCTGTCCTCGGCAGGATGATGAAACCTGCTTATAGTCTAACATTTGCAAAATGTCATCGCTGGTAATTGAGAGTTATACGGTCTTATCAGACCTTTTGTGGGACTGGGGAAATCAGTTTATTTGTAAAATGCTGGGGGGGGGTTTATTTTACTATTAAATGCATTTTGAAATTGTGCCTGTGTAAAACTACTATTTCTAAACACGGCTTGAAATTCCAGGTTAGAGAAGTATCCCGTTGTTTCCAAGGCAGCTACTGGGCTTATGTATGTCTGCGCGTATATTTTGGTAATAGAAAGACGTAGACTGAGGCCTTCAATACCCAAGAAATGCTCCAAGAAATTGCAAACAGAATACAGAAGCACAGGTTTCAGTGGAACCTACCAGCTTAAGTATAAAAAAGAAAGAGCATCAGATGTAGCGTATATGCAACATTCTTTTCCATTTCTATATTTGTTAATTGAAGGGGGGCGGCGGGGCAGGAAGCATAATCTTAGGGACTCCTCAAAGAATTATACCATTTTGGTTAGCTTTGTAGCCCTGATCCTAGCTTTTACTCTCCCGTAATAATTCATGGTTGCTGGCATACATAATTAGATAGGTTGTTGAGTACATCCCAGTAGTTCATTTACTCAGTTTCTTTTTTATTTTGCATCCCGTGCCTGCCTGTTAGCTCAGGGCCCATTAGATACATCTGGTGTAACAAGTGCTTCTATTAATCTGCATAAGAAAATGCCTTTATCTTGATTATTAAATGATTTGTTTTAATGAATTGCTCTTTATGGTTAAACTAGAATCAAAAAAGTGTATCTACCGCCACTGAAAGAAAACTACACCTAAACCCTCTGAATTCCCGCACCGATATATACACATACGCACACACTGAATGCATCTGTATCGATGACGAAAACAACCTGGCTGTGCAAAATAGACTTACATTTAGCAGAACTACAACAATGAAACGTGGTCATTTTTCTCTTCTGTAATATCAGAGCTCGCGTTCTATGCGCTCAACCAACCACACCACCGGTTACTTGAAGACACAAACCAGAACGCAGCATTACTGACTCCAAGCCTCTGCCTTTAACAAGCTGATGCGGCTTCCGCACACATGAAAAGACATCCTTTGGGGAGCAAACTCTAAAGGGATTATTCTCCCAACCTTTGAAGAAAGAGGGAGTCACGAAACGAAAAGTTAGACGCTCTACTCGTCGCATGTCAACAAAGGGCATTTGAAAATTTGAGTTTATATCATTCCTATCCAACGTTTTTCCTTTCCCCACACTGAAGTAGTTTGTAATAGATGATAAATAAAAGGTGACAATCTTCCAAAAGCAATGCTCTACGATCAAAAGCGTTTTCACAGAGTACAACCAAGAATTTTGGTTGCTGTACGTACACAGCAATTTGCACCCTACGGTAATACAAATCATCCAAACGAGGGACAGAACAGCTCGAGAAACAAGCACGCTATGCAACTGATTAAACTAAATATACCTTTTTGAGTTGTTGTGATTGAAAACACACCTTCACATAGTTCATCAGCTAGTTAGATAGGCCACCCAGGAAAACAACCTCCACACAATTAATAAAAACACCAAAGGACACACTGAAAAACTTACCATATGTAACCAAGTCTTCATCAAAGGAATCCTGTGGTAATTGTGAATGATGTATAAATTAAAAATGGTGAGAGTGGGACTGATTATGAACAACTGACGAAAGACAAATTCTTTCTCGGAACTATTAAAACCAGTAGTGCCTATAAATTAAAGAGAGCCAAAGAAGGCACAATGACAAAACCGACATGTTTATTTCTAGAGAAGTCGTAAGTATGCTGTAAAGCTTTCTTCAGTTGCCATTCGTAATTCATGATGCTGTGATATGCACGACATTAACGGTGCACATACTGTGACTATTACACATGAGGCAAAACCCCCAAGATTTTAAGAATGACTTTGCATTCTTACGAGAAACAAACACACGAGTAAGAGACAATCGATTAAATATCCGTTTTGTAGTTAAAGCATTAGCAAATTCAGATAAACATGGATTCAGGAAAACCCTTTCACCAATAAATAAAATAAAAAAATATCTTAAAACCCCCTGCTAAAAGCCAACACCACAAAATTCTGAACTACTAAAGGAGAGAACTGAAGAGGTACTCTGTAGTTCAGGAGTAGCGCCCAGTAGATGGGGTTCACACAAAAGGAGCCCTCACAGAGCAGTAAATCCCCAAATATTAATACTATATTAACAGCGGTGGCAGCCGCTATAGGACACTATAAAATGGACCTATTCCATGATGATCCTATTTCATGTACTTCCAAAATTCTTATTCTCTAGGGATTGTCCTGCTACAACAAGTAACAGGTTTGGGTGTACGGGTTTTTAAATCATGTTGCAAACATGAGTTACCCCCTTCTCCTTCTAATACATCTCCAGATCCCCTTCTTTTTCCCAAACCCACGCCACCTGCACACTCTCGCTCCACCTACAACTCTTTGGAGGTTTAAGAACAGCGGGAGCAGCAGGCTCTTTGCCTTTCAGGTACTTCACCACCTTCAAAGTCCAGTTCTGATCTTGGACACAAGTAAGGCGCGTTACTTGGAGCGAGGTTCCTTCAAAACTGAACTTGCCTTGTAAGACAACGTTTTTGTCCTCTGGATTTACTGGCTCTACATTTGGTCAAACTCAGGTTACAGATCTTGAAATAAATATAAAAAAAACCCCGTGCTACCGTCACAGTGCAGTCCTTGAGGGGTCACAGCTGGGTTTCATCAAATAGGACAGAACCCAAACTAGATGCTAATAAACTCTATTAACGTTGATGAAAATTAACACACGCACACACAAATCAAACACAAAAAAATACAGTGAGATTTACTGCCAGCAAGAAACGGAAAAAATTAGAGAATGACCTTTCAAAAGGCTTGTGCTTTTCTTTCAAAATTAAAATCTCCTATGGCAAGGAAAGCGCTAATAAGCATTCTAAATGCTATGCTACGCTATAACTGTGATATTTGATAACTACCCAAATAAATTATGTTGCTATGTATCTTACAGTGTCCCCAAGAATTGAGGAAACCCTTTGCAATGACCACTCGCCCACCCACCCCTACGGACACCCCACCACTCCATGGTGGGAGCGTACAGAAGCATGGTGGGCAGCATCACCCGAATCCAGCAACCGTGAGTTATGTCCCTCGTGCCATCCAGCACTCTTCCATTTTGAAGCGTCTTTTCACATCTGTACTACATCTCTCCAGCCCCGTTCTGCCACTATTTAAGCTCATTTATTTGGATTTCGTGACCGAGCACCAAAGTCTGGCCCAGAGGCAATTACAAGATGGAAAATAGGTCACAAGCCTCCAGAAACCACTCCCATCTCCAACGCCTTCTCTCAACGCTGCATTTTTTTTCTCTGACAGCATCCTTAAAAACACCAAATGGGACAGAAACACCTAAAATTCTCAATTACACGCAACGGAAAACGAGTACGTTTCCAATTAGGTAAGTGCAGTTGTTAATAGGCAGGGTCAGAAATAGATTCTGATCCGTCCGACCCCGACTCCTGATACCACTCCTTCCTTAGCCCTTACTATATTGGCCAAAAAATAAGTTGGTGTTGTGTTTTATAATGTTCCCTGCTACCGGAGATTATAATAAATTAAAATAAGGGAAAAAAATATAGAGAAGAGGAACCAAGATTCCCATCTCACCTGAAGCAACTCCCTATTTTGCGGAATACTGCACTAACTTTATCCTTTCCTATGGGACTTGGACCTTCAGGAACTCAATCCAGACAATCTTTCAGAAAAAAAGCAAAATATGGCCTACATTTGAGATATAAATGCCTATAAATCAGCAGTAGAATAGTTTATATCAGCACCGATAAAGTGAAACAGCAGATGCGAATATTTCTCCGCATTTGACAAGTCCCCCGTTTGCCAGATTTCTGGTAAAGCGGCTATTTTTCAAAGCAAAACGTCTCGTAGAGGTTAAGAACAATAAATACTTGTAAACATTCTAACACAATCATAATACTTGCCTTAGGATGATTAATTGTATTGCAAAGTAGAATAAGTACCGTTATTTCCATTTTACCTACGTGGAAGGCAAACTTCAGTCAGGTTCAGACCTCGGCCTGAGGTCATGGAGGAGGTCACTAACAAAGCCCCAAATCCCACGTCTTCATCACACAAACTACAATTCCCACTTCAATTTGCATTTTACATTCCAAATGAGTAAAAATAACAGGAAAAAAAAATATTGTATGGCAGACTAACAAGAGCCAAAAAAACCCCCAGATAAGTACATATATTACACCCAACAGTACTCCAAAACAAAGTGATTTTGTAAAATGAAACACTTGAAGAGGGTAACGTTTCCCTGGCAAAATGAATATGAAGTGAAAGACCACAGATCCCACGTGAGAGCTCTGAAAAGTCCTACGGCACTCAAAGCGCCAAGAGAAATTCTTTTTTTATTACTGCAAAGATGAGTCATTTATGGGAGGATATCAACACCACGTACATGGGAAGCAGCTGTCTGATTAAATGAATATTTGGCTATTCTTATCCCGCCTCCCTAAACCTGCTCCAGCACCTCCTGAAGTCAACCCGATCTTCGCCTTTGGATTTCAAGAGGATCGGTTTATCCCTGGCCAGGGGGTCCCTTCGTGGTCACCTCTCCAACTCCCTTCTTGCACTAAAGGACTGTCAAGGACAAAAATCAAGGACGGAAAACCCCGTGGCAGTTCTGTCAGCCCACAGCCTCATCGACCAAGGGTTGGGCAACCACAGTCCTTCTGGAAACAGTGAGGCCACCAACATTTCTGTCTCTGTGGGATGTTTCCAACACACGCTTTATTTTTAAGTATTTGGGGGTGGGTTTTTCTTTGAATTAGAGTGAAAATGTTGCAAATAGAAAACCAAAAGCCCTTCTCCCCGACTCGCCACCGCTCCAATTTTGCAGGACTTTGCAATTTCTTTGGAGTACGAGAACCGTATTTCACCTTCTGCAATGATGAACGCTTAGTAACTTTTTCCAAATCTCCGCAAAGTCAACATTTCACTCCGCATAGCAGAAATTGTGTTTGCGTAAGGGCTAAACACCACCCCGACGGACGTATTTAACATTATGCTATGGGGACAGAAGCTTTTGCACAATTTCTTCATTGCTTTTATGAAATGACTCAGATGCTTTTCCAATATTTCTCAGCTGGAGACTTCAACAATTCCATGGCTCCTTTGAATATTCACCTAAATTTAAAAAAGACTGAAGTAGTTGTTTAAAAATTAATTACAATATTTTAGATATATCAGGATAACTCTTCTGTGTGTCCATTGCAGGATGGTTTCTACAGAAACATTCTGTACGAGCGTCAAACAAAAACTATCTACGCATTGCAAAACTTTGACCCTTTTTCCTGCTTCATCCGTGACCACCACCTGATGCTGCATCGTCTTCGCACAGTGCAGATGTACCCATTTTTAAACACTTGCACAAATATCCTCGCTAAAGCCACGGACGCCCTAAAGCACTATTTCGGGAGAGAAGGTTTTTGGTGATTCTCTGATAAAACTATTAAGCAGTTGAGAAAGGTCTATCTAAGCCAACTTTAAGGGCCATTGATTGGAAGGATCTCAACTACTGGAAAATACTTCAAAAGTAAACCCAGAGGAGCATATTTAGAATTTATGTCCAAATGGGTTGGAAGTGCCCTATCTCCTGGGCAAGGCTGAAGCAGGTACGCTCGTTCTTGCAAAGGTGTTACCTCAACGGCACATGAACATCCCAAGTTCCTGGTGTTGGGAAAAACAGCCTCTCATTTTATCCCTCTGCAAATTTGTCTCCCATTCCATTGGCGATCTTCAAGCTTTTTCGGCTTCTCTAATTATTTTAATCATTATCTTTCCAACCCTATCAAATTTATAAATAGTTTCAGAACACCAAAGCTCTCCTCATGCCAACAACAGGGTGATTTGAACAGGACGGGTCACAGAACTTATCCAAAGAACATTTTGGTCCTCAAGGTATATTTGCTCAACGTTATTTTCCACCGTAAATAATCTCTTTCCACCGCAGAGCTATATTACAGAAATTGAGCAAATGTTCACAAATTGCATCGGAAAACACAAAGCACTAAGGCGGTTATGTAATATGAGGTGAATTATCTCCTGTTCGCAATCTCCTGGAAAAAATCCTAAATCTCTTGAAATCATGAACAAATCTTTCAGGGATTTCAATGAGCTATTATTATACCCAATACCGTTATAAAAACAAGTGTTCTTTTATAACCTTTAATTACAGTTCGCCATCTCTAAACTACCCTTGGCCATCTCAAAGCCCTTTCCCTGGAGGCGGCTGCTTCCTCTCAAGCGTTCTGTTTTCGTAACGTTAAATTTGCATATTGAAGTTGGTGTGACCAGCTACATTAAAAAAAACCAAAAAACAAAAAAACCAAAACCAAATACCGCTTCCTGTATTTCAGGCTTCTGGACCAATGATTGTTACTACAACTAGGTAGAGACTACCAACTAAAGATGGTGTGTCGCTCGAAATAAAGGAATACCTACTGCTAAATCCACCCAGATAACTTAGAAAATGGCTAAACTGAGATAATGAGCCTTTTCTACTACCTACATATTGATAAGCTGAAGCAGTACCTTGGTTGCTCCTAAGCTGCCCTTGGAGATTTTCCTTTTGTTCCTCCATTTTAATGAAGTTAGCAAGCACCGGGCTACGGTTTTCATCAGAGCACCGTACCAACGGTGACAAACAAACGCTGCAGGGACAAATCCTCCATGTGACTCGCGGCGACGCAGGAGCCACAGCCCTGCATGGCTACTGGCACCTTACCTCGGCAACTGACACCGGCGCGCCTTCCCGAACCGCGTTTTCATCAGCAACACCGCGCCGTAAGCGCGGGGAGGATAACCAATTCGCCAGAGGAGGAAGATGGCCAAGCACCTCCTTCTTTAAGCCTGAGAGAAGTCATGCTGCAATGCAGAGCTCCCTCTGGGCACGGCTATTAATTATTTCTGATTTCCCTTGTTTAGGAAACCTTTTTCGAGGTTTCACCAGGCTAATACCACGCACTACTTCGGGGAAACAGCTCTATTAAAGTACACGTTGCTAGTGCCGGTGTCCGCGGAAAGAGAACTTAGTCGATAAATTATTACCGAAGAAGTGACTGAGTGGCTTATCTACCTTTCAGACGATGCTGCAGGCTTTGCGCTCTCCTTGGGATAATGGAGAAAAGGAACTAAAATACGGCCTGGGGAATTTTTTCCTCATCCTAAAAATAGCCGCGACGCAGCGGTCATTTGCTGAAGTTGCCGTTTGCCAAAAGCAATTAGGCTGAGCAGGGCCGGCAGCGTGGGTGCGGTGGCAGCGGGTGAAGGCTGCCTTCTTCGCACAAAACACAAGCAACAGTGTTTAGAATATAGCGTCTATTTGATCTGGTTGCTATGGAGTCTCCATGCATTCCTTCAGAAACATTTTGCTGCCATACATCAGTTGCTATTGCCACTGACCAGCCAAAATAACTTATTTTAAAAAAAAAAAAAAAAAAAAATTCTAATTCACTTTTTTTGGCTTCAGCAAATGGCATTTTGTAAACTGATTCCATAATTATTGAAGCCAATCCTGCTTTGCACACAGCAGCTCGGCCTGTCAATTTGAGGCTCACATCAGCGTTTTAAATTTTACTGAATTCCTCCTGCAAAGTCAAGTCGCTCTACCAAAATACTTTCAAAACGTATCAATCCATACATCATTTTCTCCACGAGCAACGTAAAAATAAATAGTTACCATTTGGAAAAGGACTGATATTTTTTTTTTCTTTTGGTGTTATGTAAAGATTTGTGGTTTGTTTTGTTTTTTAATTTGGTGCAAGAATGTAAGTTTTATAATGAGACAGATCAACGGTCTCATTTCAATAACCTCTTTCCATCAGTGACTGAACAGAGCGATGAAATCGGTGGAGAGACTGTCCAGAGGCGAAACCAAAGATAACTTACGCTATTGCCTGACTTAACTAAGCGGAATTGAGTCTACCTGACCTGGAAACTTGGGCGACAGCAGCGATTCCTTCCCCCCAGGCAGCTCTGACGGCCGGTACCCCATCCATCAGCAAAAATTAAAAATACTTGCTGAGCCTAACTATTCTCCATTAGCGGATCAGATCCCGTGGCTAAATCTGAGTTACCGCCTCTTACTGCTACAGCAGCGACGGTATTATCAACACGGTGAACGTCATTTCTTTCCTCTCCGTTGCTTTGGCGCCTTTAATAAAACCATGAAGCAGGGGAGTAGGAAGGCTCACCGAGGTCCGGCCGCTCCTGACTAAATCCCGGCCTGGGCAGCGAGGCACTAACGAGCTTTGCTCTCCTCAAGTCTCCCGTCGCATTGTCAGCTTCACTGGTTTTGAGCAGTGACGTGTCTTTGTCAGACATCCTGCCATCGCACAAGCCCGAAATAGTAAATAATTCAACAGAAGCTTAAATTATTAAACCTAAAACAGCCTAAAAAGGTTCGTAATTACGGTTCTATAGGCTGAAATCATTTTCTACCAGCCGGGGGAAAATAAGAGCTGCATCCATTTCGGGTGAACGCTGGTTCTCAAACGCTGGCTTTGTTTTACATACAGAAATAAAGAGAACGCAAACCTCAATTTTCAGGCAAAAAGAAATCCACACCCTTCCTCAGCTCACGTACAACAGCAGCATCACATTAATATTTCCTAAATATGAAACGCCGCAAGTATTTCGTGACCTGATCCAACCACCTCTTTCGTGGACAAATTAGTCTCAATGGGCTTTTTCAGTGCACACACAAACAAGATAACTTTTTAACTCCGAGTGTTACTCCCCTTCCCCTTTCTCTTACTGTTCTTTCTTGTTCTCTCCTCATCAGGAGGGGAATAGAGTCCACAATACGATTCCCCGCGGCTATGGTAGGAATTTTGCTAGAAGACGAGAAGCTGACCTTAAAATAGAAGAGTTCCCAAATACACTGAAACCTATTTAAGGCTCAGTTCCCTAAAACCGCCTCTTTTCCAAAGCCCTACGCAGCTAATCAACACGCTATATTTTGAAGAGGTTAACATGCTAAATTCTTCATTAGCGTCAACAAATAGATGGTAATTAGGAACATTTTTTTTTAATTGCAGCCTTCATTTTCAGTCACTTGTTAAAGGGCAGCTAGCAAGGAATCTGTATCGATCCGTATGCGGAAGGTCTCAGTAGAGGAATGAGTGTTAACATGGTCTTGAAGCAATCCCTGAAAAATAACCAGTAAAACACTAAATCTATTTACAATATATGGAACTTTTATAAATAATTACCGAGAGAAGACCCTTGAACGGTGCCGACACGTTAGCACCTTGTACAGTGCCAACTCTGCGAACCATCCAAAATTCACTTCATTACAGTTGTCAGATTTCGGTATTCTATGCTCTGATGCTGTATATAATTGTGTAACAGCGTGGAATATCTACTCTTGCTTACACCCGGACAACTCCACGGACTGGTTAAGAAAAAAAAAAACCAAAAAAACATTGATTTTAGCTGTCTGATGTTAAAGGATTACTAGCAGGTTGCTAACAGGAGCGTTCATCAAGACGTAATTAAGTATAGGAGAGCAGTTCTTGCAAACCCTGTGTCTTCCCCTAAAGAAGCAGCTTTCAGCCAAGAAGTAGTTTGTCAGACATTCAAACAAAACTCCCCAGTGCCACAATGGCTGCACAAAAGGATTTACTTGGAATCAACACAGAGAACGGGGATTCTTTTGTAAAGAGCTTCAAGTAACACCTACATTCTCAAGAAGTAACACAAAAGATGTTTTGTGAGCGTAGAGAGTCAAGTCAGTAAAATGGATTTCCGTGCTTTATCATCAGCTCTACTATTTTGCTAAAACCCCGAAGAAGCAAAAACAACGTTAAGTTTGGACAAAGTTGATGAAAAGCTCACAAAAACGCAAAATATTTCTTAAAAATTAAAAGTAGCTTCAGGAACGCACACAACATTTTGTTAGGACAAGAAGAGATCCTACGGGGAAGGAAGGTTTTTCACCCCAGCCGAAAAACGCGACAGGACTGGTATTGTTGACCTACAACTGACAACTCAGTGACATCAAAGGATCTTTCTTCCCAATAAAGATGAGTTCAGGTCTGTATTATGGAACATGCTCTATATCTTGACTGGAAAGGAGTATGGAAAAATACTTAAAGGGGAAAGTTTTCTATTACGTCAGTCAACAAAACCCTTAATTACTGATAGCAGATCTATGCTGTCTCTCGTCCTATTCTTCACAATATCTTTAGCGTGACGCTGTATGACTAATGAAGATCTCTTCCTAAATGTGTATTTTCTAATTTGAATATGACCGGGACTCGAAGGGATGACTGCCAGTCACCTCATTAACCGCCAATTACACAACAACTCACTTACAAGGCATTAACAGTCAAGTAGCTTTAAAACTGCTTTAAAGTGATTGTACAGGAGTTCAATATCAGACAGCGTCCCAAAGTTGAACGCATCTTTCCATCTTCATTGAATAAACAAGAAAAAATTCAAATAGACACTTGACCAAGAAATACGTATTTGTAAACCCACATTGGTTTACATTCTGAAGCAACACTAACCTGTGTGTTTGCAAAGAAAAGGCTGAAAAACGATTCCTACCCCAGGGCAGACGCAGCCCCCGATGCCTCCCCCGCTCCCGATCCCCAAGAAACGCGCTCCCGTTGGGCTGTGAGTCTTTGCTGGAGAGGGCACCACCTCAGGGAAAGAACTGTTGCCGGAATGGCAATGATCCTACGATACTGCTCGCGGGCATACTCGCTGTTTCCGCGCTCTGGATGCGCTATATGTTGGCAAATATATACGCCAGGGCAGGGCTCCAGATCTCACCATTAAGGTACGATCTCTCGATGCTCATATGCCACTATTACTTCGGGTGCCAAACTTTCCCCGGGAGCTCAATGGAAAAGCCTGAGGGACTAAAGTCCAGAAGCCAGATTCCTAAAAGCTTGACATTTCCCAGTTTAACATCTGACATCTACATTACTTCTTTAGCTCTTGACCTCCATTTGTAAAATTTCCCTCTGGACACTTTTTTTTTTTTTTTTTTTTTAATTGCTTAACACAAAACTGCCCAAACAATATACTAATTCCTCCAGTGGTGCAGAAAATGTCACCGATTTAAAGGCCATAACATGACATTTTATGAGAAGGTAAACAACACCAAACAAAAAGCCATAAAAGTTTATCGGGGATTATTTCCCTTCAATGTGCAAACGCGCTCACAAATTTTTTTAATCACTGCTAAGTAGGATCCACACTTGTTGAATTTGTAGAGACCAGGATAGGTGGGGTCACCGTAGGCGGGTGCTGCCTTTTCTCCCCTCTCTTGGTCGCTCTTCTGAAAGCTCAGCAAGAGTTCTTTCTACTGAAATAGATGGAGCGAGAGCTGAAGACTTCAGCGTTGTGGCCACTTTCATGACTTTATGGAAACAATCACACCGTAAGTCAATCCAGCCTTAAAATCCAAAGCGTACACCATTAAATCGGATTGCATCAAGCAAGCCTTACAATGCAAAAGGACAGATTTGAGCACGCCAGGAACACATCTTCCTCCGCCTGTGGACAATGCAGCTGAGACCCTGATGGTTTATCTCCATAAGGGGTGGGGGGGAAGGAAGGCGAGAGAAAAAAGCAGAGAGATATATACACGTCGTTTTATCGCTCTGTCTTTTCGTGGCTAGATGAGAACCGTAACCACAGCTACCAGCAAGGAGCGGGGCACAAGCTGCCTACCCAGTAGCAGCTCTGGAGGCCCCAAGTAAGCCAGGTGTCCCCCACCCAAGTATTCCTCCTGCCCCATCTTCCTGTGAGGGAAATAACAGGGAAAACCATTACAACCTGTGTGAAAGGATTATGATATAGCTCCATTTCCCTCGTTCCGCCCATGCCCTCCAGCACAAGCAGCGGGGAGTGAGAGAGGATCTCAGATTCGGAGCAGTCCTGTGCCCATCACGCCCCTGAGCCAAAGGGGACAAGTACCAGCGGGTACGTGTGCGCTGTATGAGCCTTAGACCCAAGCACGCTTCTCTTCACTAAAAACGCGAGAAGCACATATCACCGCTACCTTTCTTTCGTGATACCTATCTACTAACCCACCCCACCACCCTGTCTACTGAGACAATATTTTCTCCAGTATTCCAAGTACGGATTAATTCAATTTAAAGCTGTGAAGAGGCATATTCACCCAAGATACCAAAAATGCACTTAGGTAAGTGATCTGTGTTTTGAAATACTGATGACGTAGGATTTATTAAGACCAAATAAATTTTGTCTTTCAGAAATCACTAAGGAAACTAAATTTCAAAACCACATATAAATCATGGCATGGTCAGACAACAATATAAAGGTGGGCAAGTTTATACTCGTAGTGGAGATTTCCCCTTTCCCATCAGAAGTAAGGAAACTGGGAGATCATCAGTCTTTACTACAACCCTGGCTTGCTTTATTTCAGAATATTGTGCACTTGTTCCCAGTTTAATTACGGCAAGAAGTATGAAAGTCTCAAAGAAGAGTAGAGAAAGAACGACACTTGGCACTACGGTAACATTCTGTACGTGCAGAAAGGTGACGGGAGCTTCACCAGCCATCGTTTTAGAGCCCCGCTTGGTTTTCCTCGCTTAGGTTAAACCCACGGTGAACTTGGCAGCTCACTCGCTTGAGGAAGACGGCCTGAACGGGACACGGATGTCAAACGCAGGGAGAGTGCCTGCGCAGCCCAGTATTTGCAAGCTTCAGCAGTGTCGTGGCCACATCCGTATCACCCCTCAGATAGGACACCCAGAAACCGAAGCGGCAAATACCAAGCTATTATGAAATGCCACGTCATCAGAAGCAGCTCCATTTTACAAGGAAGCAAGCAGGGGGGTATTATTTTCACGCCAAGAAAGATCGACATGATGAAAGCAGAAGTTTGAGATACAGAAGGTGAACGCTCAAAGGGCACCAGGAATAGGCACCACCCACGCAAACGCTCAGTTACGAAACACCAAAGAGCTTTTTTTTTTTCGTGGCTGAAGAGGCATTTGAAACATCTAGAAATTCTAGTGAATCATAAAGATGTTTGCCAAGGCAACGAACACAACGTTGAGCAGATAAGACACATTCAGTGCTAAAGAAAAAACAGAAGGTTAAAGCTGCAATAAAACCTTGAAAGCATCGAGTATACAGAGATTACACGGTGAGAGACACTTATTTTCTCTTCCTGAGCCCGATACAAACTCTATACTGATCCTGCAGCACATCCACACCAAGGAAGATGCTGTTTGGCATCGTGAACCAAAGCAGAAAGGACCAAGAGCGAAGAACTATACCTCTACATGACTTCCTCCTCGGGATACCTTTTTCCAGCACTCATTAATTCCTCCATTTCCTACCTTCCTCACTGAGGCTTTGGCCCTTTCCAAAGGGATGAACTTGGTGGCTACCAGCCCACGTACCACATGACAATTACCCCCTTCCCCTGCCGAAGCTGTGCTTGAATTTCAAATGGGCTTTTCCACCTGGTTCCAAGGCAAACATCACATCATTTTCTCCGTGAATTTTGTAACGTGAGATTTCTTTCTGATGTTCAGCTTGTGAAAGAGGAGATGGTAAGGTGGGAAAAGGTCTGCTGTTGAAGGAAAACAAAGGGAAGTCAGCCCCTGTCTTTTGCAGCTATGCCATGGAAGCAATTTACTCTTCCCCGTAGACACCTGAATTCTGCTGACGGCAGCAGCTCTTTATTTCTCCCTCCACCCGTGCCTTTCTGCAGACATTGCCCAGCAGCAGCGGCTCTGCGTGAGCTCCGACAGCGCTTTGGGTGTCAAGCGAAGGACAAAATTCACTGAGACGCGATGGTTTCCCAATCTCTTTGGGTGAGCAATGCTGTGTGTTCCGGATACTATGGGACATTTTATGCTAAAGCATGCTGAAGAGGATGCTGAACCCATGAGGATGGCCTTTAAAAAGGGTGTAAAAGTTCAAAAAACTTTTTTAAAACCGTGTATTTAAATACTAAATAAATACCCACTCACTGCTAGTAGAGCCCAGAGGTCAAACTCTGTCCTCATCACTGATGGTAAAAGGGTAACAGGCACCACCTTACCATATTTGTGTGTTCAAAACCCTGTTTTATTTTTGGTGGGGTTTCTAAAATCTTTTAAACACTTGTCACACGCGAAAACAGGAACCTCTGTCTGCTTTGAAAAGTATTTTAGAGAGGGAGAAGCAAGCGCGTGCTACATACTGCCAGGGGCTATGAAGCTGGATCCCAGGGCTGTAATTCCACCTTTGCTGCTGACTCAGCGAGTGACCATCACGCAATCACACCGTTTCCCTTTCCTCGCTCTGCAAAAGATGAGCCACATTCAGCTATCTCCAAAGACACTGGGGCTGGGCCTGACATATCCTGAATTTAGGTATGATGGCATTAGTCATCACAGATGACATAGATGACCATAGATGGCATTAGATTTCAGGAAAATCTACATATTTTAAGCTGCTCACCTCCTCTGTTACTATCTGGTTTAATGCTCTTGATACATTCGGGTATCCACGCAACTGTGGGGCTTTCTTGATTACATACGTGTATTTGCATCAGTACGTGTTTTTCAACGTTGCGAGAAAGGACTGCATGCACAGAAGTGAAAATTTCCCATCTGAACGCAAAACGAGCGGAGCTGACTCCCGTCAACCGGTTTTAAACATCAACCAGGTCAGTCTCAGCGAGAATGCAGGACGGGGTCTTGAAATTCGCCTTCAGCCTACCGACACCTCTCTCCGGTTTTGGGGTGAGGAGTAACTCTGTTAACCTCTAAAGAACTACAAACGTCTAAGGACTGCAAAGCCATCATCTGAGGGGGAACGCTGCCGCTGCTGGCCCTTTTCCCAGCTCTGCTAATGGGCAGGGAGTTGTTATTGTCCAGAGCTATGTCAAGTAGCAGACGTGATGACATTTAAGAAGGTTCTGGTCCTGCCCGCAGAGCACAGAGGCTACAGCCGTGGTTTGCGATGCTGCTTCCCAGGCAGATGATGATCACGCTGCAAAACACTCACGAGAAGAGGCAAAGCCACAAAGATCCCCCACCCTGCAGCATCCCTGGAAGCCAGGAGGAGCACGGAACAGTACGAACAGACACCCAGCACGCTGGCACAGGGGAAGAGCTAAAGTCACGGCCCTTCGTTATCCTCTTTTGCATAATCAGGATGTTCCAGGGTCAGAGAAAAAGTTTCCATCCCAAGGCCAAATCAGCGCTTCGTGCGTACAGCACGTATCGGTGTGTGGCACGTATCCAAACGAGGTTTGGAAGAGACAGTTCACGATTCCTCACGTTAGCGTATCCCCCCCCCCAACCCCGATCCTTCCTACAAACAAAATGGATCTCTCTCGGACTGAAAATCCAGGCACACTGCAATGCAATAGCTTTTAAATAAATCACAAAGCTGGGATGGTATTCCCCGTATGTAGAAAGGGCTTAAGTGCCGAGAGTGATCAAACAATATTCCTTTACATTTCGCCATCCAATTTGCTCATCGCCTCCATTTTCCAAGGAAGTCAACAAAACCTGAGAGGGCTTCTGCACCTACTGGGACATAGTCACATTTCGCGGTAGAACGATTTCTTTTTTCTTCAGCAATTTAAGTGATGCATATATAAACACGTCCAGCTCGGACAGATGTATCTCACTTAAATTGAGGAGTAAAAACAAATACTGTAATATATAGCATAATGTGTATATATATTGTGTGTGTATACATATTCATCCACCTGATCTGCTCTGCACTGCGCGTTCTGCACGGTACGAGCGTGTCTACGTGCAAACATAAACAAGCCCATACTTGTGCGGCTGTGTGGCTCCCGCAGAAGGAGGGAGAGGGAGGATGCCCGGCGTCCCCCCCCTCCCCGTGCCACGGGAAGGCGAGTTTAGGGTGCAGCCAAGCACTTGTTTACGTAACAGCAAGGTCCAGCCGCAGTAAAAGGGAGAGAGGAGCGAGGGCCGTCGCTGAATATTAAAAAGGAAGAAAAGCCGGCAGCGTTCAGGTATTCTCCGTGTTGTCTAAGCAAAGACGACTGGTGTTTCCTAGATCTGAAAATCTGATTAGGATCCTGCACCGCCATACATTATTACTAATAGGAACGCGGCCGGAGCCTGTCTACTTGCAGGCAGGGATATGCAGCACTCCGGGAACAGAGATAGCAGAAGGGGCAGTATTAATTCTATTCAGCTTTAATTAAAGTAGTAGACTACACCTTTGAATCAAACACATTGGTGAAATAAGAAAACCAGGAAAAAAAAACCCAAAAAAACCCAAACCAAGGCACGCTGTGATGAAGTAATTGAGATGGGTGGTGGGCAAACATCTAAAAAAAAAAAAAAAAAAAGACACACACACACCCCCACCCCCACCCCCCCAGCAAGGACATCCACCCATGAAATAAATTTTTTTAAAAGGCTGTTGTGTAGAGAATTCCGATATCAAACATGTAATCACAAAAAAACTACCTTATGCTGCAGTGTCCCATTTAGGGGATTAGGTTAGTAATCACAATCTGCCCCAGCATCCAGGCACTGCATGCAGTAGAAATCACATTCTTGTTTTGAGAAAGAGAATTCTAACGCAACTCAATGAACTCTGCAAAGAGAGCCTTTTAAAAAGTCAGGGAGATCATATCCAAAGGTCCCAAAGGTATCAAACAGCCTCAGTAATTTTATTGAAGTCATGCGGTTCAGAATATGAAAAGCCATAAGGTTGAATGAGAAAATGAATTCGAAATTTCCCAGGTATGCCAAGGGAGCAGATGGCTTCTGCATCCTAGAGATTTGCCAAAAGAGTCTGCAAATTCAAATGTTACATTGCTGGATTCTGCTCTTTTTCTTTTTACAGAGAGATCTGTGTTTACATGCATTGTAGCAGAAAAGAAAAAAAAAAGGGGGGGGGGAGATTATTTTTCTTGATATTATTCCTTCCAGAAGAAATTTATAAAGAATGGATCATCAAAACATGGTGTCGGTGAATGAGTTAACGCAAACCACAATCTAGAGATTCGGGAGATGGGGAAAAAAGAAACGGGAATGAGGAAGCATTAATGCAGGCACTCCCAATGTAATATAGTCCGAAAGCTAACCTTAACAGAAGCTTCAGGTTTTTCAGTATTTTCTCCACTAACATATATTATTTGTGTCCTTGGAAACTACAGTGATCTGGCAAATAAATCACCTCTATTTTTTTTTTTTTTATATTGTCATGTCCCCCTCGCCTCCCCCCCCAAGGCAATTGGAGATGTCATTCCTCATTTCTAACACAGAAGGAAAACAATAGTTAATCATAAATTAGGAGAAACCTCCCCAAAAATCCGAAACATCTAAACAGATATGCCTTAACAGAATTAAAGATTGCCATCGGTGACAGCCACAAAAAGCCCCCGACAGACTGCAGACTCGTGTTTCGGGCCCTGGCTAGAAAAATCCACCTGCAGTGTGCAGCGTAAATACCCTGAATCACGGCTGCCAGCCCGGGCTCCCTCCCCGACACCCAACCGCAGAACGATACGCCCAGCGCCGCACGTCGGCTCTTACGCGCAGCGTTTAGCGTTGCTGGCGATGCGGGAACTGGCACTAAAAATAAAAAAAATAATAATTATTAATAATGGGGGGAAATGGGGGGGAAAAAATGCTGTCGTGAAGTACAGAAATGCACCTTCACCCTGCAAAGCTCAACCACGGCCACCTCCCTCCCTGACAACTTCTTCTTCACCTTGAAACACCCGGCTCCGGAGCGGTGACACGCATCTCCAGCCCTTTTGGGGACGAAGGGGCAATAGCCGTGGGCCAGCGGCCAGCTTTATCGGCGCGTTCCCTGTGTAGCTGTGCACTGCCATGACCGGGAGCGCTTTATTCTCTGGGCTAGGTCACTGGGCAGGGATGCAAATGGGAAGTATGATCTGAAAGGTTAGGAAAATGAAGGGGAGAGCACTACAGATGGCAATGAACACCCATGAAAAGAGAGAGCGAGCAAGGGTATGGGGGAGAAAGGGAGAAGGGGGGTGGTTTTCCCCTCATACCTTGCGTTTCCGATCTGCCCTAGAGATTTTCCGCTGCCTTTTCCTCTCCTTCTCAAGGTTCCTCTCCCTCTCTTCGAGTTCAGACTCTCGAACTTTTTTAATGGAAGCAGCTGCATGAGCCATTTTGGCGAGGAGAACACCAGCTCCAAGGAAGCCGTTTCCACCACACGCAGATATCCAGGTGATTTATTTTTTTCACACACCCCCCCCCCCCACCAA
>NW_009649076.1:221327-232584 GCF_000708025.1 Charadrius vociferus
CGCGGCCGGGCAGAGCGCAGCCGGCAAGTGTCTGCCGGCGGGCTGAAACCTCGCTTCAGCTCCTGCGACAGCAAGGGAAGGAGAGCTTCAGACTCAGCTGAGGAGTTTAAAAAAAAAAAAAAAATAATCAGCCTTTAAACACACATCACCAAATCGGAAAGGTCTTCTGGGATTCCTCCAGATAGGCTGCGTCTTATCCTGGGAGGAAGGCTCCGCTTCAGCATCACCCCCAGCTGGGGGAGGAGGCAGCTCCCTTCAGCTTCTCACATCGCCTTTATGCGGGGTGAGAAGAAAATGGTGCAGTCTGACTTGCTGCTGCTGCGACCGTCCGTGCTGGAGCCCCACAGAGGTTTTTTTTTTTGGTTTTTTTTTTTTCTTCTGCTCTTCTCCTCCTCACGAGCTTCCCCTACTGTGGGTAGGAAAGCGGGAGCAACCGCTGCCGAGCTCGGCGAGACCAGCCCCAGCCCGCTCACCTGCGGGCAAGCGTGGAGAGCCGCCGGGGAACGGCTTGGGAGATTCAAGTCCTCATTGTGCCTTTATGCAGCCACGTGAGGCTGCATCAGGAGAGCTGCATTAAGCAGCGAACCAAAGGCGGCGAGGAGGGGGACGCTGCTGGGGGAAGCACGCGGCGTAATCCGGGCTCAGCCTGCCCCGCTCAGCCCAACTCCACCCAGGTAAAAATTATACCGCCGAGCGTGCCGTGCGTTATTATTTAACGCCAAAAAGCCGCTTTCGGGCGCTTCCCAAGACAACTTGTGAAACCCCGTGTCGAAGATGGAGAACGATTATAGCTGTGGACCAACAGGGATCAAAAGAGATAGGGACAACATGGTGTTAATTAGTCTCTCCCCTTCTGCCCCCCCCCCCTCCAAATATCATTCGGGTTTGGGATGTTCATTTAGAGCGTTAATATGAGAGACAGATGGGTCTGTCATTCCCTCACTGCTTATCCCCTCGCTAAAACCAGCATATCAAAGCTCTGCTCCCGCCTCCCCGGGTAACTGTTATCGCTATTAGCGTCAAGCATTTATTCATCAAAACAGGACAGGCGGAGATAAAAAGAGCCTTCGCATCAGTCCCCGGCAGACAGCTGATGGCGTTTCAGCTCCCTCCGACACCACCGAAGCGGTCTCTCCCAGCCAGGTCCTGGGGGAGAGGAGGACCGCGATGCTCCGACGCAGCACAGACGTTGGCCTCCCTGGCTCAGCCGCCCCGGAGAAAGGAGGGATACAGGAGCCCGCTGACGGGCAGCACGGAAAACCACCAAATCAAAGAAATACCTCCCCTTAGGCAGGCTTCCCTCGGCAATATAGTCCTTGACTTCAGGCTGAGCGTGACCGAAGGGCCACTAAACCCGAGCACCACGAATCGTGCTCTACCGCAGCACCACCAAATCGGTAACAGATGTCCTGTGAGCCCTTCATGTGACACGAGCTCGTAGACCGAGCCTAATCCCCACCTCAGCTTATTTTTGTAGCCACAGAACTCGGCTGTTTTCGGTTCACATAGACCAAGACCTTTTATTATTACCGTGGAACTAATTATTATTGATGGCTTGTATTTTTACTATAAGGTTTCACTTTGAGACTTTCACAAAGACCCAATTTTCCACAAAGTCCCAATTTTCCACAAAGTACTTGCGTATGAAAAGTATGGAGCACAACAAAGGCATCTTTAAACCCGGCATCTCTTTTGTGTTGGAGCCAACAATCTGTGCATTCTGCACTTTACTCAATAGCAACGAGAAGTAGGGAGCTGGAATCCAAAACTAAGGATTTCAGGAAGCCAGCATCCTGTTCTTCAAGAGCATTGCACTCAGTTGGTGTCCCCCACATTTCACATCTTAACTTTAAAATTAAGAGATATCTTTCCCAAGTACCTTCTCCTTTCCAGGTAAAGTCTGGCTGAAATGCTTTTGCTCCTGCATGCCAAACTACAAAACAAGACCTGATCTTTCCATTCTCCTCTCCCTTGTGATTGTTGTCACTCTTTTGTAATTCTATATACAGATGGGAACATTTCATCACACGCTTTGCACAACAGTCCACAATTCCCACCATGGCAAATGATGAGATTTAAATTTATTTCTCTAGTGGAAGAAGACATCAGAACAAGCGGGGTAGGGAGTGCCGGCCAACCTTTTTTCCGGCTCCTCAGTACGTACAGCCTGATTTTCTCCCAGTTGTTCCTATTTATGGGAAACTAGGCTACACATCACGAACGGCTAACACACAAGCGGCAGCAACAGCCCCCAGCAAAACGAGACAGGTGGAGGCAGCCAAAGAGAGGAAATAAAGGAGAAAATTGGATTGTTTAATAGGACGGTAGCATGCCTTGCCTTCTCAACATTGTGTGACCCTCACAGGTGGCATCACTTGTGAACCAGAAATGAACAAGCGGGCAATCCACAGACTCACAGAATGGTCAGGGTTGGAAGGGACCTCTGGGGATCATCTAGTCCAACCCCCCCGCCAGAGCAGGGGCACCTACAACAGGTTGCACAGGACGGCGTCCAGGCGGGTTTTGAATGGCTCCAGAATGGGAGACTCCCCCACCTCTCTGGGCAGGACTCTGTCTTCCTCATACAGCGAGAAAGCATTCGTCTTCCCAAACTTTTCAGGTGATCTTCAGTAGGAAATTTGAAAAGCTGACCAAAACACAGGCCACCACGCTTCAAAATCCTGGTCTTTAGGAATTCCCTATATCAGTTTGTTTCCTTAAGCCACTAAATGCTTAAATCCTGCTATGTAGTGCACACAATAGGGTTTGATACACAGGAGGGTTTACAGGAGTCGTGATTATTACACAATCTGTCACCTTTTGATGATGGATACGTGCAGGCTCACCAGCTCAGTCTCAAATTATTGTTCTTTCAGAAAACTCACTCAAAAGTTAATAAAGGACTTGATGTACTCTGTAACCCATGCGACACGAGGAAAAAAAATCAGACGCTTGAATCGAACAACTGGTGCCAAGTAAGACAAAATGAAATACCAAATATTCTTTAGAAGATCACTGGCAAAGAAGAACTTCAGATCAGTTTGAGTTCACCATTATGTCCCACAAACATTTTTCCCTTAACCTCAGAGAGACATAAAAATATTTCATCGTGTGGCTCAAAAAAAAAAAGAAAAAAGAAAATTAACTTTCCATAGATTATTTCAGAAAGAACATATCTAATCTGGGTAGAAGAACATAAAGCTTGTATCACTTAATACTTGAAAAGCTAATGTCCCTGCAGGAATGAAATGTTCCGTTTTAAGGTTTTCCTAAAAAAAAAAAAAAAAAAAAAAAAAAGTAGAAAATGGCTTGTCATTGCCCTGCTTGTGCAGATCTTAATAAAAAGAAATCCTTCTGCAGACATCAGTCTGAAGATTAAATTTGCAGTAAAAATGGAGACTGAGCAATTCCCCCCTCAACATAGAAAACGTATTGTGAAGCTGCTACATCAGAAAAACAGAATATGCAGCCGTGCTGCCACAAACGGGATGTAGGAGGGGAGTGGGAGAGTGGGCAGATGCACAGTAACATAAAAAGAACACAGTACCAGAAAAAGGGTGGTTTTTCTCCGAAAAGCATTTGTCATCATTAGCTCTGAACGCAGAAATACATCCCCCGTGAGATTCAACCAATTCCCGTTTGGGATAACAAGGCTTACGAGACTTCAACCTCTACTGTGTCCTGCGTGATCTGCGACTGGGCTCTGAGGGACTAACCTCACCAGGAGATCCACAAACGCGCGTGGGCTTCATTAGGGTTACAGCTCCTCTTTGCCTGATTTACCCACTGGCACAAATCATTAACTTCCTGACCCCATCTCCTCATTTCACAGTCTCCAGGTTTAGTTGTTTCAACCTGACCCACCAGCTGAGACAATAAGCTCCTGCACTGCAGTACTTTAGGAGCCACAGCTATGATCAGCACTTGGGTTTAACTGCCAGCTTTCAGGTAGAGAGACATGATTTGCTGAGCAAATCAGCATTTTCCATCTACAGAAACCTACTGGATGAAAATCAACAGTAATTGAGTACGAGAGGAGAGCACGTAAACAAGTGATTATCCTCCTCGAAGCAGATCCACCGAGAGGGGTCCATCTCATAAAGATGAGGTTCTCTCCGCGTCAATCACGTGGGCAGGGCGAACCTGAAGTTAAAACCAAGCCTAGAAATAATGCCAAGAAAGCGTGACTCAAATCTGTTCTCAACATTTCCTATAGCTACAAAAAAAAAAAAAAAAAAGGCAGGGATGGAGGGGGAAAAGCCTTCCCCCCCTCAAAGCCAGAATGGCTTTCCAGTTCTAAGTTGTGAGTACAGTCAGGAAATCAGCTGGAAATCAAAATTGGTTTCAAGCTGCTAAAAATGGGAAAAGGCCGTCTCAGGCAATAGTTTGGTAGGGATGAAAGCTGGGCAATTCAACTTCTCGGCTAGCCTTGTGGAAGACCCTTCTGGACAAGGCAGATGACAATTCTGTAGGGGAAACAGGGTCCCACAAAAGCGGTGCGCTCCCTAACTTGTACGTAACATCTAACAAGGACATCTAGATGTCATTTTGCAACCGTGCAACAACAACCGTGTCTGTCCTCCCAAGTTGGGCAGCGATTTCAACTTCTCCTCCTTGCTGCAAGGCAGGACACGTTAGCCCAGCCTTGAAGATGTGCAGCACACAAAGTCATTAGCGGCCTAGAAACCGGAGAGCGCTGACTCGCAGAATTAGCTCCCCTCCACCCACCGGCACGGATGTCAGCCTCCCCTCTCTGTTGTTATTCTACCCGGGTTAAGTGTCAGAGGTAGGCATCCTTCTCCTCCTGGGTCAGGAAACTCTTCTCTAAACGCTTCCTCTTGAGGGATGAGAATGGAGACGATGGGATATTTTTGACAGGGACAAAAATATTTGGAGTGCCAGAGCAGCACGACAGTGTACTTAATTCAACTGTTTTAAATGATTCGGATGGATTGTGCGTATTAGCATATTCAGCCATTTCAATAGCTGCAGAATTACATATTCCTAAAAAAAAAATAAAGGCAAAATAATTCCTGTGGAAAGTAAAAGCACAAAGCTAACTATGGAAGTATACGCTAACATTTATAAATTGCCTCCCGTCTCACCCATTGTTTAATCCACATTCTTATTTATTACTCACACACAGTAGCAATTATCCCAATTCCAAAGGCACAATAACCCTGGAAGTGAGTTAGCAACCACGTATCCATACCATGTATGTTTCATTTTATATTTTCCTGAAAGAAAACATATTAAGGTTAAAATAAGGCTCTACACGCTCTCATTTCTCATGTTACCGAATATGTGAAGAGGATGTGTTCCAGAAAGCTCTAGGCTGGCAATCAGCGTCACTGAACTGGTACTGAAAAGATGATATATAAAACTACATTCTGGCTTTTCTTCTGTATGTTGATTACAACTATTTTATTAATTGAGAAGAGGCAATACAGAAAAGGAAATGAAAAAGGGCAAGTTAGGGCACATACATTAATAGACATAAATCAGACCAGTCTTAATGTCTTTCCCTTCTTTTCTGTTATACCACCCGGGTCTAATTCACGGCACCGCCAGGTTTAGTGGTCCGTGCTAAAAAAATATTACTTATGACACAGTAGTATTTGCAGTACTGTACTCTGCCTTGCACTGCGGGCTTCCGTCTTGAAGGTGTTCAGTTCAACACTGACAAACTTTAAATGTAGTTAATAACTACACGAGGAAAAAAAAAAGATATTGCTTAGCTACCTTCATCTTGAAAGAGTTACTGAAAATGGTCTACTCTTATAAAAATCAATTTTTCATATATTACAGACGAAGAAACTGAGATAGTATGGGTCATAGGTTTGCTCCTAAGAACGTAAGAGCAATCAGTGTGGGATGAGACCAAAGTCTTCCGTCTCCAACAGTGGCCAAAAATCAGACACTTAGCAGAGGTCAGAAGAGGGCAAACACGTATGATACTTTCAAGTACCCTCCCAGCTTCTGGTTATTTCAGACTGATGGACGTCAGTGCTAGACGTTTCAATTTATGTAGTCATCCTCACTGGCTGTTCTCCATGAACTTGTTGAGTCTCTCTCTGAACCCTTCTGAATTTCCAGCATCCATGACATATTAAGGCACAGTTCTGCAGCTTAACTACACCTTCAAAGGACCATAGTCACAGGCAAGTGCTTACAGCCCAGCAAAGAAGGGAAGAGAAAATAACCGCCATTCTCAAATCACAAAAGTCCTTGCAGTCATCCTTTATTACTGTCCAAGCTGTGCCATGACAAAGCAATACTTTTCACACACCAACAACTTTCTGAACACCAAGAATCGGATTTAGAAAAGCCCTTCAGAGACTGATGCCTCTGGTTTAAATAAATATCCCAAATGTGAGGTAAAGGCATTCCAGCCGTGTCAAAGTTGGCAATTCAAGAAGTGAATTTTTATTTTTTTTTTCATCAGAATCCTAAACAAACTAGAGATAGACGTTTCTGGCAAGAGTGCCCATTTTGCAGTTTTCTGATGATAGCTAAGTTGCGTTAATTCTAAGTATCGCTCCGCTTATTTTAGTTTTCACATTGATTGCAAATATTGACGTCACATTCTATTTTAACGAAGTCAAACCGCGCCTGACCCAATAGCTCACTAAGGGCAACAGCAAACATCTTATTGATTTAAACAGACTTTGGATCGGGACCACAATTGTTTAATTCAACGCCGCAATGTGCCATCTCACCTTCCTTCCTGTCCTGGCCTTCCTGCCCTACCTTCTTTCGTCTTTGATTATGGTGTTTGGTTTTGATCTTGTGGGGACAGAAGCTGCTATTAACGCAAAGAAGGACGCGAGGGGTCATCCTGAAGGTGCTGCAGATCTGCCACGTCTCATTCCCAAAACGCACAGTGTGTTCCTCAGGCTCCCTCCTCGCACTGCCTGGTCACCCCACTTAGATCTACTGGATCTGCTGCAAAGGGCCCCATCTTTTGCAGGCACAGCTTGCCAAGTTGGGCTCTGCTCCGCTCACAACACAAGAGAGGCCACCCTCAGCCAAGGGCAGTGCAGCTCGTTGGGGTCTGCGTTCATCCTGCCTGCTCCTCAGCTACCACCTAATGTCATGGACAAGTGGTCCAACACCCTGAGGGAACGCTCCTTCTCTAATCCCTGTGAGGTGGACGCCTGTCTCCTCTGCCTCACCAGCTGTAGTCCCTCTAGCTGGAAGACAAGAAAGCTGAAGGGAGTGGCTAAGACTTTAGAGTTTTTAGTTTTTATGGTAAAAGCAAGTGTTCTAATTTTTTTATTATTATTATTTGAATGCCTTCCCATATAATGATCTGGCCTGTTTTCAGAAGGCTTTTTTTCATCTTTTTTCTGAGCATTCGCATTATAGCCAGATACTGCTGAATTACGTTAGCTCTGAGAGACAGGGGATATTTCAAGCTCAAGGGTAATTATCTGAGGAAAAAGTCACAGAAAGGAAGTTACACGCTGAAAGGTGCTTGCCTGTATTTCACTTGTGTCCCTGACGGATCAATTCTACCACTCTTGACTAAAACAGTCCCATTACTTGTTTTCCCAGAAACCAGGGGAATCTTTCCATCGAGCTCTCTGAAAAAATCAAATGGAGGGCTCTTTCCTTCAACCCCACCGACTTCGCTGCTGCAGTAGTTCATTACATTCAGAAATGATCCTGTTACAACACTGTGGCTAGACTACACCGTTCTATGTAGTACAACCAACGTAATAGGAACATCTGTTGATCTGCAAACAGACTTCTGGTATCTCAAAGGTAAGCGCTTCAGGGTCATGTAAATAAAAATAACTTTCCAAATGATAACGGTACAAAAAAAATTATTATGCCTGGGCAACAAGAGCATATAACAGGCAAACTGACTTGGTTGCCGCTGTCTTGGAAGCACGTAAGCCAACGTGACCCAGATCTCATCCATTTTAAATCCTTTCAGTTGCAACCTAGAAGCTGCAAATAAGCAGCTCTGCTTAAGCATCCTTACTGTTACATGTAAAAGTGTGCCTGCACTGTAGCGTTGGGCCAGGTCACACGGATTTACAGTTGAATGGACCCTATCTACCTTGAATTAAAAGTTTACGTGTCCATAGCTATCAAACAAAGGCTTTACTTACAGAAATATTATCATATATGTATTTGTATACATAGCAATCTGACCCAAAAACTGAGCCTTCCAAAATTAAAGACAACCCACAGAATAAACGACTGTTTTTCACAGTTTGTTTCTTTGTTAAGTATAGAAGAAGAGTATGACTAAGTGATGCATCTTTATGTTTCTGTCTGCTATATACATGCTATCTAAAATGGCATTTCTATCATCTGCTGTCCAGTTCTGGGCTCCCCAGTTCAAGAGGGACAGGGAACTGCTGGAGAGAGTCCAGCGTAGGGCAACCAAGATGATTGAGGGACTGGAGCATCTCCCTTATGAGGAAAGGCTGAGAGAGCTGGGACTCTTCAGCCTGGAGAAGGCTGAGGGGAAACCTTATTATTGCATACAAGTATCTAAAGGGTGTGTTGAAGGAGGTTGGAACCAGACTCTTTTCAGTGTTTCCCAGTGACAGGACGAGGGGCAATGGGCACAAGCTGGAACACAGGAAGTTCCATTCAAACACAAGAAAAAACTTCTTTATGGTGAGGGTGCCAGAGCAGTGGCACAGGCTGCCCAGGGAGGCTGTGGAGTCCCCTTCTCTGAGGATTTTCAAAACCCGCCTGGATGCAGTCCTGAGTAATGTGCTCTGGGCAATCCTGCTTTAGCAGGGGAGTTGGACCAGATGATCTCTAAAGGTCCCTTCCAACTCTGAAAATTCCGTGATTGTCATGGTTCCAGTTGGGATAGAGTTAAGTTTTTTATTAGCAGCTAGGATAGTGCTATGCTTTGGATATGGGATGAGAAATACTTTTGATAGTGCCCTGGTGGTTTTAGTTGTTGCTAAGCTCTCAAGGTCTTTTCCGCGGCTCACTCCAGCCTGGCAGCAAGCAGGCGGGGGAGGGGTGGGAGGTGGTGGGGGTGCACAAGAAGATGGGAGGATGCAGCCAGGACAGCTCACCCCAACTGACCAAAGGGCTCTTCCATACCATGTGATGTGGGGAAGAAGAAGGAAGGGGGGGAAGAAGAAGGAAGGGGGGGAAGAAGAAGGAAGGGGGGGAAGAAGAAGGAAGGGGGGGAAGAAGAAGGAAGGGGGGGAAGAAGAAGGAAGGGGGGGACGGGACATTCAGCGTGAATGTGTTTGGCTTCCTAAGTAAGCATTACGCATGATGGAGTCCTGCTTCCCTGGAGATAGCTGAACACCTGCCTACCAATGGGAAGCAGCAAATTAATTTTGCTTTACTTATCAAACCGTCCTTACCTCAATCCACAAGTTTTTTCCTCACTTTTACTCTTCTGATTCTCTCCCCCACCCAAACTGGAGGGTGTAAGCGAGTGGCTGCGTGGTTCTAGCTGCTGGCTGGGGTTAAACCACGACACCGACATACCATCAGGACTAATGATACGGTTAGATTCACCTACCCACCTGCAATCAGGCTTGGAGCCGGAATGTTTAAGCCACAATAGTGGCCCCACACATAAAAGTCTTACTTATGATTTGCTAAGTACACTATTTCTAAAACACACCAGCAATAATGTGCTTTAAGTAACAACCTACAGAAGCGTAGCATACCTGTTCTACAGCCAACAATGCAATAAAAACATAAAGAGCAGAGAGATAATGCATTGCTTCATTGAATACTTATGGCAAAGAGGTATATAATTTCTTATGTCTTTCAAGTATGTTTTCTCACTGCTTATAACAAGAGCAGAACTATCTGATACTTGTTTATAGAAGCATAGGATAAATTTTTGTATTAAGAATTCTCAAAGAGCTCTCAAATACTATTTTTAGATACTCCCCAAATTAACAACCTTATGAAACACATTAACATATTAAACCCTTCCTTCTAAGCTAAATGTTTTTCCTCACAAAAAAAAAAGTTAAGATGCCTTTACTTTTCGAGTCTTTCCCTCCACCCAAATAACTTCACAGGTCCCAATATCTGACCAAATCAATATATAGAATAGCATTGTTACCTACGTTGTACTGAATTCCTCTGGCCTACAAACTCTGCCTTTAGCACATGTTTATTTGGCAAGGATAGAAAAAACGATGGGAGGGATCTACTACAGAGCAAATCTCAAGGACGAGAGCTTTCTCCTCCTGCAGAGCTCTTCCCAGACACCTTCGGCAGCGATCACCAGAGGATTATTTGTGCGTTTTGGGTACCCCGCACACAGCGTGGTGGAGGCAGGCATGAGCGCGGCAGCAGGGCAGACCCCAGAGAGATCCTGGTCAGCACCACGGACAGCGCCCGGCCAGCACCACGGACAGCGCCCGCCCGCCTCCAGCACCGTCAGGGGTGCCCTCAGTCTCCCCACCCCAGGGTGTTCTCTAGGATTCGGCGTGTAGAAAAACATCAGGAATGCAAGAAAAACCCCAAAGAGTCGGGAACCGTTGGGGACACGCTCTGGTCCCCTTTGCACGTGCGTATTTGTGTGCCTTTGGAACTGCTGCCCAACTGTTCAATCTCGGACCCGATGCAGGCGCCAGTAATCAATGGCATGGATGGCACATGGCGCGACTCCAAGCCAACGACCCCCAGCTTCCACTCACCTCCTGTGACATCCTCTGTTCAGACGCTGCATGGGCAGCAAAGACCACATAGACCACAAGGGACCTTTAAATTTCTCATTAATTTTTTTCATCTGTGGTGAATGCTAGATCTTGAAAATAAATAATAATCTTTGACTAAAATCCTAGGTCTAGAACAGCTGAAAAGTCAAGCTTCACAATTCAAGAAAGCCAGATCTGATTACTGTGGCATACACTTCTTTCTGCTGAAAACATGGAGTCAAGAGAAGCAGAAAACAATCAGCGTTGTATTTCTCACCACGAGTGCCTGAGGAAATGAATGGCAAACGATCCCCATCTCCTGGTCAAGTAATGCTACGGCAGTGACAGATTCGCATTTCAACAGTTATTTCACCATCACAGCAGCCCAAGCTCAAAGTTTTGGATGGCTAAAACACACCATTGCTCTAGATGAAAATACAAGGATGCAGTAAGCATCTGAGTTCACGTATTTAGTCTATTCAGGAGATCAACACTAATCTTCATCCACAGTCATATTTTCCCACGTAACTTTCCAAACAGGTCTGAAACAGTTTGCCAAGAAAGGCAGGGTAGGGTTTAATTAACGAACACGTAAATTCCCCTGA
>NW_009649076.1:232618-264549 GCF_000708025.1 Charadrius vociferus
TACAAAGAGGCAGTAAAGGACTAATTCCATGAGAGAAAGGTCCTACTGTACAGATTCTGCCTCCATTCCGCTGTCCTACTACCAGTTAGAATAGGGTAGATCAGAATAAGATGTTCACTGTTATCAGACACACCGTGAAATCCTTAGTGTCCCAAAGATAGAGACTACTGGGGAATTTCTACAGAAAACACCTGAGAAGATGTAGGAAGTTTACTGGAATCAGTTTGTCAAGAAGCAGCTTGGCTTCCTGTCACAAGGACTTTCAGGTCACTTCCACAGCGCTACGCTTGAGAAGCACAAATGGGGCCCTCCCTAAATTATTTTCTTACACTGAAATTATTTAGGCAACTGTATCACTGATCTGCCAAGTGTGCGAGGCCAGAACTGTGTTCACTCTGAAGTGGCTGGTGTGATTCGGAATTCGTACTAAGACAAAAACATTCTGGATCTGAAGCTAATTTGCAGAGGCAACTATATATCTCAAGCTAAATACAGGAAGGTATATTTGACGCACGGCTTTTTGTTTTACTGTGAAACCTGTCCCACCAGGTAAAAGGGATTCTCCGTAACAGCAGACTTTCAGTTATGTGAAACAAAGCATTCGCTAGAATCAAGAGACGTGCCTGACACACTGGAAGGCATCCATGACCACAAATTTGTTCCTGAAGTGCCTTTAATTTCCATTAACTCCTGTGGAAGATGAAAAGCTTGTTTTCTCAAACAACTAACAAGAACGGGTCCAAATTCATAGCTAGAATAAAGGCAGCACTCTGTCTAGATTAATCATCATCATCGCTTCAAAAGCAGGGTCTTTCTAAAAGGAATAATTTCTGAAAAACACTTTGGGACTTCCTGGGAGCTCTGGGAATAAAGACCTTACAAAGAGGGAGCTGCCTGAACCACTTTCCCAAACCACCCCTTGCTGTTATGGAGATTTGAAAACGCATTGCAGAGATCATTACCAAAAAAAACCCCATATCCTTGCAAAAGTATACGTAATTTGACATGCCTGATATAATCGGAAGCCTTACTGTAACTCAGCTGCGTTCATCAAATGATTCCCCCTTGACTATCACCATATACTTTTAGCAATTTTCCATTTCATCAAGACAGTAGCATTAAAAATGATGAATAAAGAGTATGGTAATCTATCCATTTCCTTGACCTTACTCTGAAAGTCAAAAACGGGATGCTCTTGCTTAGAGCCCTGGAAATTTGCAACGTGCAGAATGAGATGCTCCCAGGAGCACACACAGAATCTTCTTTGAAAAATCAGACATCCATCTGATCATAAAGTTGATAGCGAACTGTGTTTGGAACGGACTAGACGTATTTCCGCAAAAATCTAAGCAAAATTGCGCCTCAGCTGCCAGACCAGTTCAAATTTGAGCTGGCTGTATCAGTTTGCATATATGTGGCAAAAGGGCAGATGATTTATCCAACACGGCTTAATGTCGTGCTCTGCACTGGAAAGGAATAAAGGCAGCAAATAGAGACTTCATGTTAAAAAGGAGGACGCAAAGAACTCCAAGCGTCTTGGTCGAGATCAAATACATACTTCATATCCCAGGCTTTCCCTCACAGCTCAATTTATCATCCTTAAGCTCTTGCAAAGAGCAAAACAAGTTTGCATCTCCGCAACGTACAGCGCTGGCTTACGGGCAGCGTTTTAATTGCACTGTCACATTAGCACCGCTGGAGCACCTGTGACGAGAGCCCTGAAGAGAAGCCATCCTCCCTCCTGTTCAGAGCTGCCAGACCGAGAATATCTTTCAAGACACACAGGTTCTTCTGAAGACGCTAACAATTACAGAAGACGAGTATCAAAGGGGGAGTTAACTGGCTTGTGTGGAAAAGGCAGAAGCCGGAGTTGCCAGTGAGAGATAAAGACGACAACCGCTTGCTAACATCTAGCACGTCACTGGGGATGTGAGAAACCTAGATCCGAAATCCCAGGTGTCCTATCACCTCAATGAATGAACAGCCCAATTAAAACACTATTATTTGTGTCAAGTAGAACAGTTCCAAAAACAGACTAGTCAGGCACTGATACATACCTTTGGGACTTCAGAAACCTCTCTGAATCAAAAATCTGCAAGTGAAGCCCTAAGCACCGGTCTTTCGATGGGCACTCCACACCGTGCAATGGAGCGCGCTGTCAAAGCGCTGAGTCAGCCAACACGGCTGCATGGTAGAGCACGCTGCTCAGGCGTAAACACAGCAACGGCATGTCAGCACCTTCCGCCCCATCTTGTAGTTGGGTTAATTTGTAGCCTTGTACTGACGTGCTTTATCTTGTCTCTATTGGTGCTGGCTTGAAGGTCACTGCGTTGTCCACCACGGCACAATGCAGAGAGATCCTGAGACATCATCTTTTCCATACTGAAGGAAATACTTGCAAACTTTTCAAAAATCCTGAATATAACAAAAAAAAAATCTCTAGGATTCACCTCTCCATAACAGCAACCAGCCAGCAAAGAGGATTTACCAGCCCCTTCCACTCTTTTAGTTGTCATCTCTTTTCTGTGAGGATACAGAGACGGATAGTGAAGGGCTTTCTTAATAAAAATCAGCCTTTAATTCATCAGCTGAGACTGAGATTTGTATTTGGCTAACAGTGAGCAATATTCAAAAGAACAATAAAGCCTACGCTGTAGTACTATGTTATGTTTCTCTTATAGTAGCAGGTTCAGATCCGACAAGATCTGAAGATTCTAAAGACTTTTTTAATTCAGAGAGGTTAAAAAGGTCCGGGTACAGGGAAAAGGGCTATTGTGAACATAAACAAGGGTAATTCTGTTCTCAGGCATTTCAGCGCCATCATGTGTTCTTCTGTCTAGCTCACAATATTCAAGTCCCCCTTCGATGCGTTGCATTCATATCAAGACAAGAGGACCATCCGGGCAGAAGAAAGCATCTCGATCTCAAGCAGGTACAAGGGGTGTAGGAACTTCACTAGCAAAGCAAAATTCTAGTCTCGGATCCACACTTGTCTCTACTGAGCTAAACGACAGCTTCCAAGTGGTCTTTGGTCCTGGAAAAGCAAGCTTCACCTCTGTCTGGGCTAAAATAGAACTTGCGCACCCTGAAGAGGTGAGGTTTGTGAGGAGGAACGGCTTACCCCGGTCTACGGAGTTCTTATGGTAACTAGAATTGCAGAAGCATATCCCAAACTGTCCCCTGTTCATCCCCCTAGAAGTTTCCACCCCAAGCTGGGTTCAAAAATCAGAAAGATGTATCATTTGCGCACTCCCTGCAGGTACATAATTTTGTGGAATTATTACTAAACCAGAGAAGCAGAAGGGAACTGCAACCCAGCAGAGAACGGCATTATATACAGCAACGCTGTACCAACTCCTGCATTTTATATATGAATATTAGGTCCATGCCTTGGGGTAAAGAAATTTAGATTTTTAAATGGTCTTACAGTCTTACCAGATATAACGGTATGTTATGCGTGTTTTTAAATAAGAGAGGGAAGGAATGGCAGAGAGGAACCGCTACGTACTGCCTGTAACACCGACACCGTCCCCCCGCGCCGCTCCGGGAGGGCAGAGGAGTCGGGAGCGAAGGAGGGAAGTTGAGCCTGGGAAGGGGGAAGAAAGGTTTGCTTTAATGCTTGTTTTTTTGCTGCCCCCTCCTCCAATCTATTTCGCTCGGCAATAAATCAAATTATTTTAGAGTCTGTTGCCAATGGTGGTAACCGGAGCAGCCAGCTCCGGCTGAGCACCACACGGTGGCACTCCTGCCCCAGCTGTCCCCAGTGCCACACCTCGCCAGCTCCAACCTCCACGCTGGGATGCTGTAAGGAAAAACAGACAAGATGACCTGGATCTGCGGATGCCAACATTTCAGCCTGGCTTGAACTGTATTAACAGGCAGTTCATGCAGTCTAATACACTTGAGAAGAACCAAAAATTGTCCGCTGGGCAACTGCTTTTTACTGCTTGAAATAAAGAGTAAACTACTTTTTCACTAATTTTAAACTTCTCTTGGGGGTGGGTCTCCTCCAGGTTGTCTGGTCGAGGGCATTGAAACGACAATTCTGTCTGCCCGCAGTAAGTGCCACAACTGCTGTGACCCTGTCACCCTCCAGCTGTAAACCCCGGCAGATGGGTGCCCCCAGCAAAGGCTCTCCGCTCCATCTCCCACCCTGAAGCACGCAGGAAGAGAAAAACTAAAGAGGAAACCACTCTCCTCGCAGAAAGCCTGCCGTAAAACTAAGAAGAGGACTTAGAATCATAGAATGGTTTAGGTTGGAAAGGACCTTGAAGATCATCGAGTTCCAACCTCCCTGCCATGGGCAGGGACACCTCCCACTAGACCAGGTTGCCCAAGGCCACGTCCAGCCTGGCCTTGAACACCTTGGACACTTGATGATGACACCCAAGGTCTTTCAAGCACAACTCGGCGTGCTGCTCATCACAGCCACCCTTTAAATTAACGCAGTGTTAATTTTAGAACAGACGCTCTCGCACACGGATAGGCCACATGAGCTTGACACATCTGATTTCATGTCGCATTTAAGATTAACCACTTGGCTTTCACCGCCCTCTGTACCACCCAGGAAAGAGCAGAGTGACTCTTGCTTTTTTGCACCATGGTGCCTTTCACATTTCTCCAAATTAGCTGCTATGTGTAGTTTAATACTGGTGTATTAAGGAGGTTATATCATACAGTCTACGGTGTTACTCAGCACATAGTAGTTAGAGGAGCATTAAAGTCCAGGGTTTCCACAGGAGAGAGAACAGCAGAGAGGGGTTTCTTGCCTATCATCAGCAGAAAAGCATTTGGGATTAATTGCTGTCTTTCAACACGCAGGAAGGGCAAAACTTCCCCTTTCAAATGCAAAATATGCTCTTTCTAGCCATCAACACAGGTGCCTCAGATGGTGTTTTCCACAACCTAATCACCTTCCACAGTCAGAGAGAAAACAGTGCCCAGTGAGGACAGAGAAGAAACTGCAGTCACCTTTGAAAAGCCACCTGATGGCTTCTCCTTCGCAAATTCGCTGCTGCTGTGTAGTCATGTATAAGGGGACTATCGCTGAATTAATCACGCACCTCCCTGCACACGTGTGTAGGAACAGTCACTTCAGCTGTCCTTTTGTACAGGAGAGTACAAAAAAATCTCATTATTGGTGTTTTGCCCTTTAGTTTCTTTTCTCCCGATTCATTTATCGTCGCTGTTTTAACCTGTTCCTACGCTGGGAACAGCAGGAACTTCTACAACAGAAACAGAAATATGTTTGGCAGTGTTCTACGTACAGTCTCACCTCCTACAACATCTTAAACGGCATAATATGTACTTAACCTAACACCACAATAGAAAAGCAACAAAGGTGAGACGCGTGGGGGAAGACGCAGATGGCAGCCTCGGAGAAGAGCGAGGGGGCTGTGGAAGAAAATGGTATCAGACGGGCAACAATGCAGAACCCTCTTAATTTTAGAGGAGAATAAAGAGGCACGCCTACAGCCGTTTTTCACATGCCATTATCACATCGTTACGGGCTCAAATGGGAAGACAACCCCAAAGCTCTGGGATCTGAACACCGGGTGTTCACTGCGAAAAGCGAGAGCGCTAAGGCTCCTTGACAAGGCTCCTCGAGTTGCTCTTGCCTGTTCTTTCTCGGGAGCCTTTCAGTCACTGCAGAGTCTCAACTGCACGACAGAAATCCCGATGAACGGCAGACCCAAATTCCACGCACGCCTTTTTATTGGGAAGGGAGTTGCCAGAAGAGCTTGCTGGTCACAGCAATTTCTTCTGCTGCGTATTCCGCCCATCTGGACTCATTCGGGCGCTAACAGAATGGGAAGTCTGAAAGTCAGGCTACCAAATTTTGTAAAGAATGCGTTACGATGTTCAAACTGACGCTTTTAGCATCTGTCTTCTAGCTTAATGTGCACGAAACGGCACGTAATGTAAGATCGTTCAGGTTGCAACGACAAGCACTTAAAACCTAAAAAATTCATAATTACGACCATAATCTTTTTTGACACGCACACACCCCCCCCTTATGTGCATGCACTGCGCGATAGCCTCTAGTTAAGGATCACATACTATATATTCATGAGACCTCTGTCTCCTTCAGCGAGTAGGTCAGGCAGCACGCGCTTAAGAAACAGCACTTATTTTCTTCTTGATGCTCAATGGGTGGCAGAAGGACTTTTAGTCTGCATGATAAACCTGACTTCTGAAGACAAAGTTATTAATTGCCTCATAGGCCTTTCTGTAGTTCTCTGTTTTATTTATATCTGTAATAAGTCCTAATGCATTTGTTTTCAGTAACAGCTTTGTGAAATGAAAGGCACTTAAATCTTCAATTTACAAGGCCGAATGTATCTTCTAGTTTTGGCTGCACCAACCAGAAACACTTTGAATCTTATTTTTCAGGATCTATACGTTACACATAGCATGTGTAATTCAAACGTGACAATTCTATTAGCTTCACTTGCTATAGTATTTCTATAGGTAGACCGTGAATCACAAGTCAAGCTGTCAAATAAAAGGAGGGAACACATAACTGCTGGCAGCTCTTGAAAACCTGAGTTTTCTGATGTGAGCAGCATCTCTGAGAAGAACAAAGTTGGAACCCACGTCTCCAGGGCAGCGCTCAATTTCCTAAACGGCCGTCTCTCCTCTCTGCCCCGTGACTCCATGCCTCAGCACAAACATCCCATTTCTAACACAACCCAAGCAAGAACGCCGTCCTCCCCTGAGTGTTCAACTCTGATTTACGCGTAACTCAAGTCTAGCCTGTGCCCTGAAAAAGTCAAAGATATTACAGAAAAATAGCGCACAACTCCATCACCAGAAAGCTGCACCTGAGAAAACACACACACATTTCTGGCACCTCTTAATCTTTGTGCATAATTGTCCTCAGTCGTGCTGGTGGGAATGTCTGAATGCTCAGCGACTGTCACACCTGAAACCTGAAGCGTCAGGCTCCCGTGCCACTAGCCAGCGTGAGCAGTGTTACCCTCGGTACACATACATAGATACACAACCACTGTTAAAATACACAACGCTCCTTTGATGAGGCAGTTTAAAAAAAAAAAAAAAAAAAATCTAGAAAGGGAATAATTAATCAATATGGCAAGAGCTTGTATTGTTCAAGAATTGCGCCGGGCTCTACCCTCACATAGTCGGAGAGTGGAGTCAAATTACAGAGGGGAAAATGTTTTTGATTCCTCTGATAATCCATTACTCATTGCGATGTATGTTGAGAGGGCATACAGTGATGAAGACAACATCCCCTAATTAACAGTTCATTGTTATCTCCATAGGAAGGGATTTTCCCGATCCAAACGGAGAGAAAGTTTAAGACTCCCATCATCAGATACGGGACATACATCCTACGTAAGTCTCCCTAGTTTAGGCATCTCTCTATTCCCAAGTTTGGCAGCAAGCAAATCTCCTGAATTTCCTCTATACCTCTCAGTATTTCTGAACTCACAAGCAAAAATCACCCGTCAGTAAGCACCGTACGTAATGCCAGTTTGTTGCCTGCCTTCCAAACAAGCTCCTAGACTAAAGGGTCAGCTATTGACATCTCCTTATGCCTTTTGGCAGCCAGTCTCATCTTACCTCTTCTTCAATGCCTTAACCTTGCCACACAGCAGTATTTCCCCCATACCGCCTTCTTCTAGCCCCATTCCACCCAGGCTGTCCCTGTCCCACGCCCTCCACGAGGCTTTTGACGGATCCCCCTCCAGGCAGCACTTGCTATTTTGTAGATCAGAAAGCTCAGCAGCAAGCCTGCTTAGACTGCCCCTTCCTAAATTCAAACACCTTTCCCTCTTCCCAGTAGGCCACAGCGCACCGTTGCCCTGGTTTCAGCTGGGACAGAGTTAATTTTCTTGCTAGTGCTTCCTGCGTTTCACATTTGGTATGAAAGACATGTCAGCAACACATATTGTTTTAGCTGTTGCTAAGCGATGTTTATACTTTTAAAGGACTCTTTCTCAGCTTCCCATAGAAGCCGAGAAGGAGCATAGACAGAAGACTGGAATGGCCGATGGAATATTCCATACCAGAGATGTCATGTTGAGTATGTAAATGGGGGTTGGCTGGGAGGGGCGGGAACGCACAATCACTGATCGGGACGGTGCCAATTCACCCGGTGGTGAAGAGCGACTCGTGCCATTATTATTATTGTTGTTATTACTGTTATTATTTTCATTTTCTGCTATAATCCTATTAAACAGTCTTTATATCAACCCACAAGGTGTTTGGTTGTTTGTTTGGTGGGGGTTTTTTTTCCCCTTTCCCCTCCTTTTCTTTCTCTTCTCTCCACCCTTCTTGGGTGGAGGAGGTGAGCAAGCGGCTGTGCGGTCCTTACTGCTGGTTGGGGTTAAACCACGACAGCCGTGTAGCACAACAGACACAAGATCTGCAGCGAGGGCATGCGGGGACCTGCAGAGCGGCTGCTGCAGCGTGCGAACGTGGCGACAACAGGCAGGAGCATGTGAACCAAGGACACGCTTCACTCGCCGCGGTCGATACCAGCAGATGGGCTCAGCAGAGATCAGTGACGGGTCTCAGTTCCGGCTGCCGCGTCCATTCCCCACCCCCGGTTACACAGCATCATTAATACCAGTTAGCGCCGATCGTTATTTCGGCGAGCCCCCGTCTCCATAGCAACAGAGCCTGTAATTCCGCATGCGGAAAGCCAGAAGTTGGGCAAAACGCATCCTGGCGCACGCTGCTGGATTGACACGGGATGAGCCCAACGGGGTCTGCAGGATTTCCACACTGAATTTCCGAAAGGCCGTGCGGAAACAAACGCTTCGCTACACCAATACGCGGCGGCGCTCCTACAAATTCTGCACGTCTGCCTCTCTCGCAGCAAACGCTGGCACAGTACGAAGTCCCAAACACGGCGTGGAGGGACCGTGGTCCAGAAGCTGGAGAGGGAACAGACGCTCAACAGGGTATTTCTGGCTCATCCGCTGATCTTCTGTTTTTCTTCAGGCAAAACATATTCAAATTCGGTGAAAATGCGTAGAATGATACATTCTCTGTGGTTTCGCCAAGCGCTCTGATAACTTCAGCAGATCAACATGGCCACAAGAGTAAGAAACAGTTACCTGACAGCAGATGCATTGTTATACTAATGCACACAGATAAAAACGGAAACTCAAGTTCCATGCACCTACCACCGTGCAGATGAATTTTTTTTAGTACAAACCTCCACTTACCCTCCCCTTCTTTTTTTCCCCCTACTCTCCAGTGAGCAGGAGGGAAGAACGCGGCTTTTCCCTTCTGTCCAACGCCACCCCAAACATTACGGTACTATATAAGACAATATAATAAGCTGCCTACATTTCTTCTCTCCCTTTGCTTTGCCTCCTTGCTCATAAATAGTCTGAGCTTCCACCTAACTCGTCTATTTCTAATATCATAAAAAAAAAAAAATTGTTTTATTGATACCGAATAACAACATAGAACTGGGTTTTTTCCCCTAACAGAAGCCGTGCACATGGTGGTAAACTTCCTGTATAATATATACTGAATTAAAAATGCATAATATGTTCTGAATTAAAACTTGCAGTTCAGATTCTCTTGCCTTAAATATCATGTACATTATTTTGTTTCTTTACCTATAGAATCATGTTTCTGCCTCTCTATACACACAGACATGGATATATATGAGGAAAAAAAAAAAGTGTGTGTGTATATATATATATATATGAAAAAACTTGGCTAAAATTCAGCATTCAAGGAACGATGGTACCGGAACACTGCGAACAGGTCCCGCTGCGTTAACAGCGCTGTGCAGCGATCCCAAATAAGAGGCAGAGAATTCTGACCAAGGATCAGCCAAAATGTTCACGTTATAATTTGGCCAGCTATGACACGGTATCACGTGGCTCACTCAGCAGCAGATAAAGAAAACAAAAACAGCTGACAGAAAATCAAGATAAAAAAAAAAGACGCCCCTCACCAGCAGTGCACACTGGCAAATACTTAATCTTCAGAATTTTGGCAGTTTTAATGATTTCCTGAAATAGCCCAGCTAAATAACTGCTTAAGCACATGCCATGTGAGACCCTATGAACGCAGTGAAATAAAACTAATAAACACTTTAGGTATGACAGTCTCTATGGTCATAGCACTTTTTTAAACTGCTCTATTCCATTTCACTCGGGCACGTGGAGGACAGCGAAGCATTTCACACGCGGGAACAGAATATAAAACTGCTTATGAATAAGCTCCATCAAGCAAGATCATCTACAAGGAATTGTTAAAAAAAAAATATTAATTATTTATTGTGGACTGGTAGTTTGTTAGGCACTATTCAAAGTGCACAAGTTGCCACTACTGTCCCGAAACCATGATGGCCTAAAATTCAAGTCCTGAATTAAGATTTTAGATTCTCAAAAAGGACAATGATAATACAAGATCGATGTTAGATGACAAAGCCACAAGGATGGATACAACTCAATCACAAGTAGTAAAGTCTTGGTAGAAAAAAAGACTGAAAAAAAGACCTAAACTGAGACCTAAAGCACCTTGAGAAGAGTGGGATATGGAGCCAGAATAAAGCAAGAAAAAGAACCCAGTCCGGTTACCTGGAAGACATCTATGATAATTAGCAGGCTGGGTGTTTTGTGGCCGGAGGATTTGCTGCAGAATTAATCATTTCTTGAAAGAACCAAGGCTTTCAAGTCATCTTCAACCCTCCTGGCTGAAAAAATAACCGTATCACTATGAAACCAGAATAAACAATACAGCAGCGTGACTCTGAGTCAACAGATCACCTCCATGTCCTCATACCAACGTCACACACACAAGTTGTCAGTTAAGTCAAAAGTTAAGTTTTCTTCGGACTGTGCTCTGCTTTGAGCAAGGAGTCAACTAGATGATCTCCAGAGGTCCCTTCCAACCTCAATTTTCTGTGATTCTGAGAAAATAAATTCAATTAACATGCGATGGTGTAGAATATTAACGAGGACTACTCTATCTGTAATTAAGAATTAAACGCATGCTGGCAACCTGCTAAATGAACCCCTCCCATTTTACACCAAAAAAAAAAAAAGCTATCGTTTATCACCAAGCTCTTACATAAAAGATCTTGAAAGCATAGCAACATCCCCACGGTCTTTCAAAACCATACCCTTCTTGCAAGTCTCTGCCTAATAATCACTGACCCGAATTAAAAAAAGACAACAGTGGAGCAACACAGAAACCTCTGAAGGATGTCCTGTCGAGCTTAAGCTGTTCCGTTCCCTGTAGACAGCTGATCGTGGCACGGAGAGTGCTGCTCATGTCGTGGACCCAACAGAAGACTGAAATACTCAATCCTACAAAAGCTCTGTTGGATGAAGATCCATCAAAGGGTGTCATCTTGGAAGACTCTTAAGTACAAGACAGTTGGGGTACAGAGCTGTCATCAAGTACAACAATAGATAAGTCAGCTTACTTCTAATTGACCCAGCACTCAATGCAAAAGAAAATGAGTTCTTGCAGCTTTACCAGCTCCATTAAACTATATTTTCCACAGAAGCCTGCTGTAACGAGATTCTTAAAACGCATTAGTAAATTATAATTAAGGATTTCTTATCCCTTTTACGTGCTTACAAATTAAAATCCAACTAAGTCAAAGAAAGGCTTCCATTGACTTAGAAGGCTTTGGAGAATCTCCCTGTGATTTTCACTGACACCAACAAGAATTACGTTTGCAAAGGAAAAATGAGAAGCTGATATTTTACCAAGGAGAAAATTTCCTGAATTTTCCTTTAGAAGGTCCTTCACAGGGCCAACCGTGAGCAAGAAAACCTGTAACAACGCAAACTCACTGTTGCAGATGGGTTTATACTAAACTGCTATTTCTACCAAGGAACTTCTCTAAAGAATTCTTCCGAGTCATCGCAGATGAAGAGAAAGTTTGTCAAAACGCAGCACAAAACGTTTCTGCTTAAGCAAAGGCATTGCGCAAATCCACACAAAAACACAACGCACATGTGTGGGGAAAGTCTGGGTGAACATCGGTCTACATGCCACGAGAGCACGTGGAAGAGACAGCTCAGTCTAAGCAGCAAAAAGTGAGCAGATAGCTCTATTTCACAGTCATTAACGACACGGGAGCTCATGCAGATGAATTGAAGCCAATGCTAAAGCAGCTCGGTCAAGTACTTAGCTTAGACGTTCACGCAAGTACACCAAAGCAGCTCGGTCAAGTACTGATACTGCACAGCCGTATCACTCACCTGGTAAAAAGAATCCACCCAAAATAGTTGGCTTACGGTAAATGTTTCTTAACACACGTACCCATTGCCTGAGCCTCCTTAGCTTAGACGTTCACGCAAGTACACCTACGTGCACTTTGGTGACCTCAGTGTTAGCGCCTCGTGGCTTAATTCTTCGGTACAAAAAGAGCAAGACTTAAAACAATCTTGCAAATTAAATTAGATTAATCATTTCTACCATGACAACAACTTTTCCTAACTGCACTGGACTACACAGTCCGGCACTGCGACAGCTAATTAGGCTCTACCAACGTCAGCACTGCTCTGTTTCTCCAGGATTTTCTGTGCATTTCTGCATTGTGACCGCATGCAAGCCATTTTCGTTTTGTCTTTAAGTCAATAATAAAATAATTTCTCAGCCGCTCTTTCCATCTCTGGAGTCCTCAACATAAGAAAGACGTGGACCTGCCGGAGCGTGTCCAGAGGAGTGCCACGAGGATGATCCGAGGGCTGCAGCACCTCTCCTATGAGGAAAGGCTGAGAGAGTTGGGGCTGTTCAGCCTGGAGAAGAGAAGGCTCCGGGGAGATCTTATTGCGGCCTTCCAGTCCCTAAAGGGGCTCCAGGAGAGCTGGGGAAGGACTTTTTACTGGGGCATGTAGTGATAGAATGAGGGTTTCCCAGCATCACGACTTGATGACAGGCAGGTTATGGCAAATAATATTTTTAATCTGAGAGTTCGCGCTGCTTGTTCAAGGCACCAGCAGCCCTACGAAGTGACAACCCTATATCCAAAAAAGCAGACAGAAACGAGCTCTTCTCAGAACTGCATCTGAACTAACTGCCCTCCTATCCTGCTCCGCAAGCCTGCCCCAAGTCTGACGCTTCTCACACACAAAGGCAATCCGGGCGATGAGGCTTTTCGTGCCCAGGGGAGAAGTGAAGCGTTAGCGCTTGGGATGGCTATTTGCACACTGCGTGCAATCAAGATCGCCAAATCACTTCACATAGGAACTCGGGAGGATTTTTTAGAGAACTTCCAGTGTCTCCATACCTAAAACCATCTCTCTGTGGCTATAAAAAATTCCAACTGAAAGTTTTTCAGGTGGAAAAATGGCTTGTCAATACAACACACTTAATTTGGCATTGTAGCATTAATTACAAAAATATTTATTTTCCACTGGAAACGTTGGCCTTCCTTACAGATGGGGAGGAAAAAAAAAAAAAGAAGAAAAAAAAAAAAAGAAGGGGAGACTATCACAAAAAAATACCTTCTACCCTGCTGAAACATTTCTGCAGAGGAAATTTTTCTTTTCAACAACAGCAATCGTTGCCAGTCAGGACTCAAAATTAATGAGGAACCTAGCGATGGGGGAGAAGAAAAAAAAAAAACAACAAACAAGCAAGAACTATATTTGGATCTGAATCTCCAGAACTACCCAGAGCGGTCTTCACTGGGGTATAAACAGCCCCACAACCTGGGAGTCTATTTATCAGCAGGTTGCTTTCAGTTCTCTATTTTGGTATCACTTGTTGTGTTGTTTTACCCTGATTTGCCTGGGGATCTCTCTGCAAATAAGCCTAAACACTGTTCCCACACTCTTCCACAGATTTACCATGCAAGAAATACACATTATGGACAATGATGGGTTTGGCTCCAATGACTTTGGAAAATAATTCAACATGCGTATGTCATAACAGTATTTTATTTTTTTTCAATGTTTGCAAGAAGGCAACGATGCTATACATTCTATCAAAAAATAAATCTTGGCGCTCTTCTGCTCTGTCTGGATGTATTGCAGGAACTAAGGCAGAGCACTGGCAATAAGACATATTCAGCTTCTGCGAACACTGCTTTTTAAAAACAATATAGGTATTCCTGGGGAGCAGCAGGGGGGGTCCTTTTTGGTGAGGTGACACATACGGGGCAAAGCAATTGCAGGTTTGTTTGCATGGTGCAGTGCAAACAAAAGATCGCTTGGTAGGAACAGATTTCCTGTTCATTTTTCGGAAGCTGAGTTATGCAGGACTTGGGCCAAATTACATTCCCGGCGAACAATTTACAAAGTCAGTGTTACATTACTAATTGCCAAGATAGTCAAGATATCAAGCACAGCAAGAGAGTCGGTTGCTCAGTGCCGCACTGCTGGCAGCCCCGGCTGCAAAGGATAAATGAAAATCTGTCAGTTTGCAATCCCCGCGGCCAACCAAGTGCAAGAGAAACCGATAAACGTGCCAAGACATCCTGAGATGCAAGACATAGCTACTTCTCATATTTATCACACAATTAAGATCTTTACGTACATATAACATTCCAATTACTTGACTATTGTTATTAATGTGGATTTCTATCTATTTAAGCATCATTTTAAAAGAAAACGTTTTGCATTTGGCCTCCAGTTGGTATTTCATAGATTCATAGAATGGTTTAGGTTGGAAGGGACCTCGAAGACCATCCAGTTCCACCCCCCTGCCCTGGGCAGGGACACCTCCCACCAGCCCAGGTTGCTCCAAGCCCCGTCCAACCTGGCCTTGGACACCTCCAGGGATGGGGCAGCCACAGCTTCTCGGGGCAGCCTGAGCCAGGGGCTCAACACCCTCACAGGGAAGAATTTCTTCCTCATATCTCATCTAAATCTCCCCTCTTCCAGTTGATAGCCATTCCCTCTCATCCTGTCACTACATGCCCCTGTAAAAAGTCTCTCGCCAGCTCTCCTGGAGCCCCTTTAGGCACTGGAAGGGGCTCTGAGGTCTCCCCAGAGCCTTCTCTTCTCCCGGCTGAACCCCCCCACGTCTCCCCGCCTGTCCTCCCAGCAGAGGGGCTCCAGCCCTCCCAGCATCTTTGTGGCCTCCTCTGGACCTGCTCCAACAGGTCCGTGGCTTTTCTATGTTGGGGACTCCAGAGCTGGAGGCAATTTCTGCAAATTAATGTGTTGACAGCTGCCAACAGAGGCATCCCCTCCCCTCTTCGCCAACTCAAGACTTTTCCACGCGGTACGTTCCCAAGTACTTTCCGTGGTTCGGTTTTGAATAGCTCCAACAAGAACACAGAAAGCAGTAGTCCAGAGCAGCCAAAAGTAAAAAAGCAGCCTAAATTACTGCAGTGGGGAGGGGGTGTCAGACCAACAGGGTGATTAACTGCTTGGCCCCCAGCCAGCCACCTCCTGCGCTCACCAAAGAGCCGTAAAACTCGGGATTACAACAAGTGGCCCGAATTATTTTGTTCACCTCTTCACCGCTCATAACCAACAATGTGCCGGAGCAGCGTGTTACCAAGGGGGGAAAGCGTCCCCTACTGACAGCCAGCTTCTTCGAGCCCTTCGGCTTCCATCCTTAGCCCAAATTCATGTCAGAAAAATCCCTGTTACATCACAACACTGAACAAGATCACACCTCAAACTGGAGTAAACACAAACACCACCGTGCTCTTTTTGTAAACCTCCAATGAACCACGCTTTGCCGTGCTATACCACCTTAATTTTCTTCCAGCCAGGTGGAGTAACATCACCCATCCAAAATTTGGTGACGCTTTTCTAGGAGGCTGAATAGTTTTCTTTGAAAAAAATGGGCTAATTACTATAATCTCCTGCAGTGTTACTGATATGGCAAAATCTCAAGAGACTGGAACTGGTGACGGAGTGACAATAGGCTTAAGGACAAAGTCTCTTTATATTGATAAACTGGGTGCGCTCCGTACCAGCAGCTGTAACTAATGTTTATTTCCTTTGTCTACATTTTTTCTTCTATTCAGATAGCATAAATACCAGTATCAGTCAAGTAGATCGCTAACCAAGCCGTGGAAAACATCGTTACAATTCAAAAGCAACAAAAAAAACAGCAAAGGTTGAGTTTTGCTTTAACTAATCATGAGTATCGGCAATCTGGGCATCTGACCCGTATGCATCAGCGATTCATACCGAAATCCTAGAACTAAGGAAAACCCTCCCAGAACCAGCATTGTGCCCAAAATCAGAAATAATCTGCGTCAGCTCTCGTGTTGCTACACGCAATACCTTTCTACAGTATCATACCCATGTAGCGATAGGATGAGGGGGAATGGCTATAAACTGGGAGAGGGCAGGTTTAGATTGAACATTAGGAAGAAGTTTTCCACTCTGAGGGTGGTGAGGCACTGGAATAGGTTGCCCAGAGAGGTTGTTGAGGCCCCATCCCTGGAGGTGTTCAAGGCCAGTCTGGACGTGGCCTTGGGCAACCTGGGCTGGTGGGAGGTGTCCCTGTCTATGGCAGGGGGGTTGGAACTCGATGATCTTCAAGGTCCTTTCCAATCTAAACCATTCTATGATTCTATCCAGGTGCCTACATACTTGTATTGAGTCCCCGGGAAAGGTGACCCACGTCCGTGGGGAGGGACCTCCTCCAGGCAAGACAGAAAAGACGATTAACTGCAACCATTGCTATCTCAATTTTTAAGTAATGTGACTACTGGAATACAAAGAACAGACTTAGGCACCGAGTTCAGGTAACAGCAGAGAAGGAAGAGTTCCTAATTGCTCAGCCAAAATTTTGATACGCAGAAAAACCTTTAAAAACCCTACTAAACAGCCAAATTGTCAGGATTTTGAGCAAGGCTCTGTTGACCTACTCATGAAGTGGTTTTGCCCTTTGAAATCTCAAGTACGTGGTGTCTGTCACACTTCTGCAAGACCTGCTCTCTCTTATTGTCCCCTTGGCCTCCCAGGCAGCTGCAAAGCTGACTTAACGACACCCGCGTGGCTCAGCAGAACCGGGACTGGCAAACAGCTGACTGGAGCTCAGGAAAAATTGGATAACCTTCCCAAAATTGCCCAGAGGACTTCACTAACAACAGAGCAGCCCAGACGTAAAGGTGATAATGATCATAAGGAGCAGCCGATGGGAATGTGTTAAGAAATAATCACGTCAAATAAATTACAATTTTTTGGGTGGTTTTGTTTTAATAAGGCCTTTCCAATGGACCTTCATAAGCAAACTGGGATGGAATAGATAGAGATAAAAGCACAAAAATAAGGCTGCTTCAAAGTAGAATAGAGAAAAACGTTCTTTGCAATGCATCTCTGACCCACGTATGCTGGAGACGAGATACTGGATGAAAAAACCTTTCATCGGCCACGTACACGGCTCATACGTACAGATATCCTGAACCTTCACAGAGTAAGTCAAAGGTTTTTTTGGCATATAAAAAATACAGGGCTGTATCATTCCTCCAAATCATGTGAAAGGTAGTAACGCTGTGTTACCTATAGGAAGTCCTGTTTATCCAGTAACACCAAAGTCCAAAATACCAGTTAAAATACACAGTGGGAAAAATAGCTGGGCTTCTGGAGTGGATTAAACAAAGCAGAAGAGAGACGATTAATAAATCCACCAGAGATGTGACTGTTGCATACCTTGAGGACTTCCTAATGGACGTGAAGACCTACAACAGAGCATTTTTCTGGGCAAAAACAGCCCCCAAATTGTGCCACTGTTGAAAGAAGATATTTGAAAGTGGTTGGAATTACTCAGCAGCAATGGAAGATAACAGCCAGCAAGCACGTGTTGTACCTGGAGCTTACTTGGATTAAGATTTTTTAATCCTGGACCGGGATCCCCCATGTAATTTATGAGCACAAACTCATGGCTGAACAGGGTCGGTGTCAGAAACCACAGGGAAAGCCTGAATAAAGGCTACAAGTTTGCAGAAATTTCAGCAGCTTGGAAGGTAAAACATAGGTGGGGAGCTCCATCGGTAGAAAAGGAGGGGACGGAATCAGATTTGCCCTATTCATCATGCTGCCAAAAAACCTGACTCCATAGGTGATTTCTCAAGAGCTTCTACATCTTTGCTACTTCTCCACTGCTGGTTTAAACTTCAAAAATCAGAACTGGGCAAAATTAGACAAAAAAGTTTCTTCAAAGCAAGCACACATCAATAATGCTACCCATCTCAGTGGAGTTTTTGTGGTTTTCTGCGAATACAGATGATACAGAACTATGGCTCGACACTGCCAATCTTCTCCATGATCCAGATTTTGTGCGTTCCTCTGCTCTAATTGGTTGTGTTTATGCAGTATTCTATTCATTTTCTTAGTTGATATTCCCAACACAAATACAGAACGTACATATCTTCTTACTCCATTTGTCTCTTCAAAAGCATTGCCTAGTTTGAGATAAAAAGCCTTCCTTTGAAAATAATCAGAGGAAAAAATTCTAAGCCTGCTTGCAGATATGCTAATTCCAGTGCACGTCTGAGTTATGAAGACTCGCCTTTGATTCGGACACTTGTTTCAAGACAATTAACATAGAGACACAAATTATAATAGATAAGACAAATGACGAAATTAATTTTAACATTTCTGTCTTTGGTTTTTGGTTGGTTTTTTTTTTTCCCCTACTTTAGTTCTAGTCAGAACATTAAAAGTTCCATGTTACATGGATTGCAAAATGGGGACTGGTGGCTTTCATGCACCAACTATCATTTTTTGTCAGGTGAATTTTGATACCGTCTAAAGCATCTTTTGCACCTGCAGCACAAAAATTGACCATCACTTTTGTCAACAAACTCCGGTTCCTCTGCTGACACACAGAGGGCGTAACAAAGTCAGCGGCAGAGATTCATTAGTTTGCAGTGGGTTACTGCATTTACAAGCGTAGTGATATAGTGGGTCTTCCTCTTCTGAAAAAATTGAGGTTTAAATAACGCTTGAGTTAAATTATACAAAATTTTCTGTTTCTTGCCAACCGCAGACAAAATTCTGCTGGTGTTATTAAAACGCCTCGTAATTTATCTCAGTAAGCCATGTAGCTGATATTACTAATGGTCATGAAAAACATGAGCAGAGAGAGATGCTTCTTGAAAAACTAAAAATGCCTCCGGCAGTGGGCAGGAGCCCCACAGCTCCAGCATCTCCCATGAAGGAGCTCACAGGACAGAACCAGCTGTGGCAGAATCTGCAGGAGAAGGCGTTGAAAGGCTTGGATGGCCCAAGCCTGGGCAAGAGCACTGTTTATTTGATGTTTCGCCAATATTCGCATCAAGGAATCCAAACAAAACAAGAGAAAAAAAACAAGTCCTGCCCACGCACGCCTCTGCCCTGGCACGGCAGAGCTCCTCCTGGCCAGGGCACGCACCGGCTGCCTTCGCTGAAGGTGAGCATCTTCAGCGCCAACCAAGCTCAATAAAATACCTACAAAACAGTATTTGAGGCCAGTAATTAAATTCATTTGCAAGCTAGATTGCCTGCCGGGCTGTAAATTCACAGATTTGATACGCAACAAAGTTACACACTGCGCATAGCCAGTCACGGGAAAAGAGCTTCTTTTAAGGGTTATTTAATCGTAATTTCTAGAACAACAGACATTATTTGATTTTCCATAAATATTTTGCTAAAATATTTACTGCTCAGAACCACAAGGCGGTTTGCTTTTAAGAATCGCTGTCTTCTAGCTCTAAGTAGTAGTGCTCGTGCACTAAACCTATTATCACTATTTTGGCCATTTAAAGAGAATATTTGAGAAAATATAAGCCCACGCTTTCATCATAATGTGAAAGATGTTTAAAGCGGCGCTAAACGGTACAAGAGCACCAAGGCCAGGACTGACATCCAGCATCCACAGGAGCTACGGGTAACGATGCTCCACAGCTGGAACAGATGTGACCGTCCCCTCCAGACACCACTGCAGTGAAAGCAAGGCATGGATTTAAGAACTTGCAGATAAGATTGAATGTAGCCAACAATCTTCTGCTACGAACTTATACTTTTAACATTAACGTTACACTGGTATGTTATTAAGGGAGAAATGGAGACCCAAGATACAACCCTTAGGGCAACATCCAGACTTATTTGTCAGCCCATTAGAGCTATATCAAGTCAATCCCTCCACTTCTCGTCCGCCAATAACATCCAAATTCATCATGTTCACACCTCACGATGAAAGCCATTACCAAAGAATAGATTTTTATCTCCAAGATACACTTCAAAACCAGCACTACTCATGCTAAAGAGCATGAATCACACAGCAGAATCACTTAACTATCATTTTACCAAAGGGAATTAAAAGATTGCACCCAGGGATTTAAGAAAAGTCTCACTGACATAATATCCTTGAAACTTGGTGTTATTAGCAGGTTACTCTTACTTAATGTTCTCAGCATCTTCAACAATACGTTTCTGAGATGCTGTACACACCGAAATGCATACCGATTGAGCTATCAGGGAATAATTAAATAAATGTAGCTAAACTGATACAAACCCTTCTGAAAACTCTCTTAGGGCTTTTAAATAGGAATTACTTTTTTTTTTTTTTAAATGTAAACCATGAGAATTAAATATGTATAGTTTCAAATTAATACACGAACGCCATCACAGAGTGGACGATAAGAAGCCGGAAAGTCATGCCTAAGCGACTCCGAACAATAACATCTTGCTAGCTGCAATAGAGAAACATGGAAAACTAGTGACCCCAAGAGAGAATCAGATACATTCCAAACCATCTACTCATTAAATACTAAAAAAAAAATCATGCTGTTTTATAACCTTCCTTTTTTTTAAATATGTGGTCCAAATTAATTCAAATGCTGGTTTTGCCCTGTTTGATGTATCATCAAATAAAACACCACGTGACTTAATTAAGCACCACTGAAATTACATCGGTCTTTACAGAGGAGCTGAAGCTCTAGACCTGCCCCAGCCACAGCCACCTCTTCTCGACAGGAGGATTTTGCAAAATAGCAAGCGCTATTATTCTGAATACTGTGAGTCCAAACAACAACCCGAAATACAATACCAAACGGAGGAGAACGTGCGCTTGGATCAATACAGATGGTCCGATCCCTGTTTTCGGAGGCGATTTGCCAGAGCTGGCCCGGCTCGAGAACAGAGCGACGGCCACCACCATCACAACAGCCCCCAGTGCCATGCAGCAGGTATGCGGATTTAGGAGTCAACCCAAAGGAACCCGGCTTTATTTAATTTTTCGGTTCTGTTTTCTATTTCTATTCAGTTTTTCCCTCCTGTGTATCAAAGCACAAAGCAAAGAACTCAATAGAAAGAGTGACAACCTGTACCATTTAAAAAAAAAATTTGAGAGGACCAACTTGCCACAAGTACAGTGATTGTAACTTCACTTTTTATGTCAGGGAAGATTGGGTTTTGCTAATCTGTGACAGAAATCCAAGTGCTCTGTTAAAAGTACATCTGAACAGGCTTTTTGCCAAGAGAAGCAGGACTATGTGTCAGGCAGTGGTTGCGCGTAGAAAACAACCGGTGCAATAGGAATGTAGCTTAAATGCTACTAGTATACCTCAACATAAAAAAAAAACTTGGGGGAAGAAGTATGGGCAACTTTGGCCATCAGAGTAGAAAAGCAAATCTCTCGCTAAAGGATTTCCGATAGACTGAGGAAAACCAAACCAAACCAAACCAGACTGGCAAGCATATCCTGTCAAGCAAAAATACCAGCAAAGGTAGGAAAGGAAGATGATCTCAACTGTATTGGGTTATGGCACAGATTAAGCTCTTTATCTCAAGTGGTTGACCTAAAAAGACGTTTCCTTTTGATACTATCCAGACTCGGCAGACATTAATGAATTAGGTCTCCTGATAAACCTGAAAAAAACAAAATAAAATAAAGCACTATCGCCTATGATGGCCGCACACAGTCACAGGAAGAACAACAGGTACCCTGCTCAGGGAGATCTGCCCTAATCTATTTGTGCCCAGAAGACTTCCGACTTCCCACGCACAGGGCATCTTTGGTCCTCAGGTCCAGCCTCCTGATACTGCAAGCCACACGTCATCCCCTCCTAGCCACACGTTTATTTAACTCCGTGCTAAAATAGAGAACTTCCTTGTCCCTACTCTCTTAGCAGAGAATTCCTCCAAAAGCTCCTTATTCAAATGGTTACAAAGAGTCAAACTTCAGGCCTACATTTAATCACAGAAAATTTATATCCATTTACTGTCTGAGCCAACATTTTCATCTCTTACAAAATAGGCTCCTTTTCCCAAGCCTCCTCAACGGCCTTTTCTGCCCTGTTCTAATTTGAGAACATCTCTGTAAAGTCTGGGTTATCAAATTTTGCATATTATTACAGATGAGATGTCAGCAGTGCTTTGGACAACAGCACTGACATTCTCCATCTCTACCGGAAAGACTATACTTGATAATACTACAGAATTGCCTTTTTATAGCTGCACCAAGTTTGTGGCTCATCTTTATCCTGCAATCAACTATTACATTAAGGTCCTTGCGCCTTTGGCTTCTAAAAGGTCAAGATCCAAGACTGTAGCAGAAAAGCCACAACTGCTGCACGATCTCGTATTTTGTACTAATACCTTTCATCCCTTCCCTAGAACGTCTCCTGAGCACCATTCAATTCTTTCCGTGTTCCACCCTTCACAGCCCTGCAGATTTTTATCAGCGAGTTCCTATTTCTACTGTCAAAACGAAAGTATTTCCAAAATTCCAACTCTGAGGAACTCATTAGTCTTCTGGTTCAGCCTTATCTCTCAGGTTCCCTTCCGATGCATCTCTGCTTCAGCCAAGTCCTTATTGAAGTAAGTTCTACCCAGACTCAACAAAAACATTAAGACTAAACACGAAAGCACAGATGTTTCAGTTCTTTACCTATATATATAGTCAAAGGGGTTATAGACAGACCTGACTGGGAATTTCCCCATCAAAGAAGTCCCCATCTATATTGATTTCTACTCAAACAATGGCAAACCTTGCGCCTTTCCTTCCTGTCTCTTCTGGTGGTTGTTCAGCCCAGTTCCTACCTCGAGGCCACTCTCTTTTGGCTGTCCGGAGTCCTGGGAATTTTGATTTCCAAACCCAGAGGTCAACGTAGACATGGTTCCTGCTGCCTCTCACTCACTAACTGCCAGAGGAAAAGAAGAGCTTTGCGTTCCCAGATACGAAGTCTACTGAAAATTTACTACACAAATCCCTGTTTTTTAATTTCTTCTTTATACTCTAAAACAAAACAAGATACTTTTAAATATATAATTGCCACAGAACCAATTCTGACCATTAGCAAGAACGTTACAGATGTAAAATTGCTCCAAGGCTACGCCTATGACAGCACAGCGCTGAACAAGAGGTGGTCTCATCTGTGACAGTCTGCAACTTGTTTCTATCCCTTCTGTACTAACTGCTCAGGATAATAAGAGACATTTCTTCAAGATATTTGCAGCTGGAGGAACAGCCCCAGCAGCTGTGAGAGCTCTGCAACTTGTCCTGCATAAAAGGTTAACTCTGAAGCCTCGAAAAGGCGAGGGAAACCCGCACACACATTTTTAATATCATATTTGCTCGTGTCCCTGAAACCCAAGAGCTCTTTTCATCCCCGCTGGAAGCTCATTGCTTTCTAGGAACAGTTCGTATAGGTGCCAAGAGGGACAGGGGCAATTAATCCCTTATCCCAAAATATGTTTGAAAACCAATCCACAACTTGGTGTTCTCGGTGGGAAAGCAAGTGCTCAGCATTGTATTAGATCAATCGCTGATTTTAGAGACTGAGTGAAACTTTAAATAACAAAAGCCATCACGCTATTCTCTCCCCTTGGCACTTCCCCCTTCTTAAGGTGACTATTGCAAAATGGAAAGCACCTACATCTTGTTTTAAGACAAAATCTTTAATGGTGTGGTGTTGTCAGAGACACATCCATCCTACAAGCCGAATGATGTAATAATCCTAATAGTTTTACTGTTGTTTCTGTGTCAAGAGCACTAAAGAACAATTCAGCGTAGTGTCCAAATGTTGCACCTATGCTTCTCAGAAGGAACGCTGAACTCTTCGCAACTACCGTGCTTTATACAAACGGCATAAAATGTCATTTTCTGTAATAAAAATGCGTACATCAACACGCGGCATCAAACATGCCGAGATCTCACATTTATAAAGGTCGTCTTACACAAGACTGAGGACGAGGTGAGGGAAGGGAACGTCTTCTGCTGAAGGCCGAAGCCGGGTGGAAGAGCCGCCGCTCATGCCCAGAGCGCTGCCGCTGGCCGTTCCGCCTGCTCTCCGCAAGCCCGGCACCTGCACAGGGGTAACACCGCGACGGGCACAAGGACAAAAGCTTGAATAAATTCTGAACTAAATACTTGGCTAGCAGCCGAGTCAAGTGAGACACAGATTTTAGGCATATTCTTGAAAAATACTGAGAAGAGATGAAGGAAAGGGGGTGATAACTCATATTTTCAAAATTATATCTAAAGAACAGAGAGGTGCTGAAAAAAACCTGTTTTTTTTAGAAGTAAAATGCAATTCTCTTCCAAGAGTTGTTCCTTTTGGGATTTCAAATTATCTTCCTAAAAACCTTTCCATATTTTTTTTTTCTTCATTTTATTTCACTGAAACAATATTACATCCCAGCAATCCAATTGCGAAACCTCTGCAGTTAGTAAATTCCCAGAGGCTACAGAAACATTTCTTCCTTTAGAACAGCTGAAGAAATATTTCTTTATTTGAGCAGACAGATACACTGAAGGCGTTTAACAACCCAAGGAAAAAAATGCACTGAGCACTACATGGAGTGACATGTTGCACGGTTGGAGCGGACAAAGGTCTTCGGCAACCGTTTGAACCCGGTTTGTAGCCAAACCTGAAGATTTATGTCAACTTAAACCAATGCTGAGTGAGATCAATATAAAAAAAGCACATTTGTAAGACAAAATTTAATTAAAATGGAATTTTAAAGTTTTGTTCAGCAATATCCATGAGTATATTTATTTATATTTGCACGACATTTGTATATTTATAGATAAATGTTTATATTTATAGTTGTACTCATGAGACCAAAAAAAAATGAAACAATACTTTAAAAAAAAATTCAAAAGATGAAAGGGATTGTACTTTGACATTTCCTGCTAAGGTCTTGAGAGTTTTTTGAAACACACCAAAACATACACTCTCTCTGCTGCTCTCACAACAAAGACTGTAGAGTTTTGCCATACAAGCAAAATCCGTAAATGGCAGCATCCTCTCCAGAATAAGAATTTACTCATTTGTAAGTGAAGTTACTGGTACCCTGATTCATTTGCCTAAGAGACTTTTTCATTCCTTACCATCGCACTGGGTACCGCTGCCCCCGAATAATCCTTGCCGTTCTTTGTAAAGGTTTTCCACACCTGCAATTTATTTTATTTTATTTTTTAAGTTCTTGTGCATCAGAACCCCACTCTGCAAACGCAGCCCCCGGGGCAGCTCTAGAGCTCGTCCCCTCCTCACTCATCCAACACCAACCTTTAGCATCGCCCTTCCCACGACTCTCAACCACAGCCAGAAGGAGATTGAAATTCTGGACACCCATCACAGGAAAACATCTCAGAGCTACAAAGAAACATTAAGTCCTGTTCCCCGTTAGCACAAGCATCCAATAACATCATCCAGATCCCTTGACACTACTCCTGTGATGAGAGAAGATCATTACCTGTCTTAAAATGAATGCTCTGTCATAAACGAAGCTGTTGCAAAAAGATTCTCACAATTAGCGTGCTCTCCCTGTCGTCCTTGGAGCACTACAGTTATGTACCACATTTTAGACCATCCTTAAGGCTGCAATATCCGTTCACCAAAAACTCCAATGAAGGCTTTCAGCAATGCGGAGCAGCATCACGATTTTGCTGAAGTCACCTCCCAAAACAAACTCCTCCAACCAGCCACCCTCAGCCTTTCACAGGACGGGGGCTTTGCCTCACCTAACACAGGGCAGCAGCAGCATTTTCAAATCCAGGCACAATAAATCGGCACCTCGCTTCCTATTTCGGCAACGATCACGCAGCCTGACTTTCCAAAAACGCATCCGTATTTCCGGCAACACTGGGAGGTTTGTAGGAAACACTGAAACAGAACTCTGTGGGTTACAAAGGCGGAACCCGATCTTTATTTTAAAGACCTTTGCGTAAGTTGATTTTACCACTCGTACTCCTTCTCTTACAAATTTCACTCCCTTGCAGGCTTCCACGGTGAGGTGGGTGCGCAGAGCAGCCTGGACAGCATCACAGCATCATCTTGCTTACTTTAGCTCCCATAAATTAAAGCATTGCTGCTCTCGTCTTTCTCCTTTTTTCTGTCTAAAATGTAAGTCTGTCTTCCCGGTGGGCTAACAGAAGAGGAACAGCAAACATGATGTGCAGCAACACTTTTGCTATCCTCCGGTCGATGGATGCAGGGTCTTCTGGGGCCAAGCAATCTTTGCGGTGGGCTTTTCGTAGCCCAGTCCTTCTGGCCTGGACCTAAACAGCATATTTTTCCGTTTTGCTGCATTACGAACAGAGGGTATTCTTTGAACCTTTATTTTCTTGTCCCAGTTGCTTCTGGTGTTTACCACCACATCCCCATACGTCTCCATTCGTATTTCATTCATGCTAATCTTAGAAGTTATCATCTCATGGTAATCTTAATGTTTGCTACAAATTCATATAGACTTCCCTTACTGCTGGAAAAATTAATCGTCCACGTATTGACCTTAGTACCAATAATTAAGATGACGATACTGCAGTAGGCAACAAACAAACTGAATTTCCAGCAAAATAATGGCTCATCTAATTAACATGTCTGCTTGTGTCTAATTCCAGCTTTCCTCTTACTGATCACGAGCCAGAGCTCCAGCAACCTTCAGTAAAATTCTGCTACTGCCATATCTTGCAAGTTTAAGGATGTCTTCCAAAAGGAACAAGATCCCTGCGTCCTGATGATGGCATGAAGCGAAACACCAAAGAATTGACAACAGGCAGTCAGAAGTGAGAGTTGCTGTTTGATGTACTGTTCTTAAAACAAACAAAAATCAGTGAAAATAATCAGCTGTCCCCAGAATAAATTGTTTTAACACCAACTGGAATAAATAATCCACCCATAAATTTCACCACCTCAAGGCGATACGTGATGGACTTATTCAATCCTTACTGCTGAGATAGAGGTAGGTCATAGCTGAGCGCTACTTTTCTATTTTAAAGATTAAATCAGTAATATAAGTATCTTCATGTTTCTACAGTTATCTGCTGAATTTTATAGCACAAGCTGATGGTATCATATGTTTTCCACAAACATCAATACATACTAATGGTCGTCATTACTATTGCAATAAAGCCATCCAGACAATTTTACTAAGTAACAAGGAAAAATTTTCCAGAGAAGGATTAAAGACTTGGCACTGGAATTTATCAATCCAAGCTTTCAGTGCATTGAAAATTAGCCCCAATTCAGCTGTTAATGTAGCTACAACGCCATAAACATCAAAGGTAAACAAGGAAATATTCAACTCATTCCTGACGGGCTGAAGTCAATGGAAATCCTGCCATTAACTTCAGCAAGCTTTGACTCAGGCTCTGAAAACGAGCTGTGGGTTTTGTCTGAACGCTGCTCAGGGTTTGCTTTCCAGGGCGCATCGCAAGATATTCACGTTAAAATCAACCTGAAGGAGTCCCCGAAATACTTTGCGTAACCTCTGAGAAAAGACTTTGGGCTCAGAAGGTCTTTGGGTGAAAAGTCCGGGGAACGGAGAGCAACGAGAAGAGGCGGAGGGGATGGGGAATAAAGGCCCTCGAAGCTGGTCCCTAGCGGTGGGAGAGAGGCTGGAGAACTGGGGACCGCTGGGTTCTCAGTGGGAGAACTGGGGACCGCTGGGTTCTCAGTGGGAGAACTGGGGACCGCTGGGTTCTCAGTGGGAGAACTGGGGACCACTGGGTTCTCAGCCTTGCTCCAGCACTTGCGCCCGAGGCTGCCCCGGGCAAACCACCGCTCAGTAAGTGACTGCGGCACGAGGCAGTAATACCAATTTTATTCTATAAAGCACATTAGCTGCAATGATGAGAAATGCTATTTGAGAAAATGACTGTATGTTAATATCACCGTTATTAGAACGGCAGCCCAATCTCCTCAGTCGGTTGAGCCATGCATTACAGTAATGTAAATCACCCTCTCATTTCATTTGTATGCCTACAAATCCCATTTTAGACAGAAAAAAGCACCAAACAACTACGTGCTTTTCATACGGTTCCAATAAAGGGGTTTTATAAGTATATAATAGTGAAAAAGATCCAGAATTTTCTCTCTGATGATCTAGTCAAGCGCTGAAACTGTCACACAAAAACCAGCTCCGCTTGCTCTCCCCTCCTGGTTGCTCATTTCCATCCTGTCTCCTCTGCGGAAAGGAAGAAGGGAACTCCAGCCCAGATCACTTTCTTACTCTGGTTGCCAAGAAGGACAAGCCGTGCCCAGTTCAACTGGTGGCAGCCCCATCTTACGCCACGTGTCCAACTGTGGCCTCAGTGTTGGAGCAGAGAAACACAACCCCCCAACCCTATCGGTTGCAGAACTTACTTCTAACCAAGATTCCAAAGTCCGTAACGCAGCTGTGGCATTTGTAGACTGGGAACTATCCCAATCTGAAGCGTTTGGCTTCTCTCTGTATGAACCGGGGCTTCTCTTTTGGGGAGATCAACTACATCTGTTTTCTCAGAAAGTTCCACCAAGAGGTTAACCACTTGTTCACTCCTTCAGAATTAAAAAAAAAATAATTAAAAATTCATCATCACATTAATCCTCCCAAGAGGACAGATAGGAGAACATAAACAAAGGTCCCAGTCCAAACCTCACTTACCCACGTGAATGACCCATGAACTCCAGTCTCCAGCATCAACACCCAACGCATAAAACTTCACCGACTAACTCAAACTCGACTAGTTTGCAACCGTATCTTTGTCACTTCAATTACATCAATTAAAAAGGCGACTTTTATTAATTGTATTTACCGCTTTCATTTAGTGATTGTGTTTTTATTTAAATGTATCTAGTTTCCGTTTGGATGAAGCTACGTTGTGCAGAAGAGATTTCCAGCAGGGTGGCTTTGTTCATTCACTAAAAAGATCGGGAAACCATTCATCTAAATGCTGTGTAAATAATAAGCCAGACTATATTATTTCTGTTCAGAGGCAGCAACCGGTTTATAACAATGATTTCGAGGAAGGGCATGTTGTACATCACTACCCTAATTGCTGTCAACTGTATTTCATATGGGCCACACTCCGAAGCGTACGCTGCAACGGCACAATCTTGCATCTTAAAGTATACATTAGTGCATAATGAGTTCCTGGCAGCTGTTTTACAATTGAAAGCCATCGCCCGCTGCTTCTGTTGGTGATGTTGCCGTGAAAAAAAGCAGTTACGTTGACAACCAGGGGGGAGAGAGGCACGTTTAAATCCACAGCGTCAAATATAATTAACCGTAAGCCCCCCCACGCCTCTACCTCCAAACACAATCACGGAAATCGCGAGCTCTGCAAGAGCCAGGACTTCCTTGGAAAACACCTTCTGCACCATTAGAAGCGGTTAATTAAAAATGAACGCGACAACAAAAGCTGTGCGTGCCTTTGAGGCGGGGAGCACAAGGTACATCCTTGCGCCTTCCCACCCCACCTCTGAAGTGCACCGAAGGAAACGCGCGACTCCACTCTACGCTGAATCCGTTCAACGTGCGTTTCACCCAAAATAACGCGGTACCAGCGGTTCCGAGGGCCGGGCGGGAGGCCACGATCTCTAACCCCAGCAGTAAGTCTTTGGCAGGGCAGCGACCTTCGGAGAAGGCACGGAACGCGTTTCCCACCCCTCTCCTTCCATTTGTTGGTGGTTTTTTTTTTGCGAACGCTGTAGTCACGGCTCTGCCTTCCGCGCCAGTCAAGCGGTTAAGGCGCAAATGGAAATGCCAGCTCATAAAGCGCCTTTCTTCAGTGTTTCAAAGCTAATGAGCATGAATCATAGATTGATTGGAAAAAGCTGCGCCCGTTCCAGCGCTTCTGTTTTCTGATATTCCCCACGCTCTGCTCCATGGCAGAGGCACACGGCAACGCAAGAGCGGATCCTCGGCTGACGGGAGCTGCTCTCACAAACCTACGCCGACATCCAGCAGAGACCCCGGCCGGCTCCGCGTCGTCGCCACGCGCCAGGGGCGGGGAAAAAAACATGCGCAAAACAGGCTGAGATAGGGCATCATAACACATCTCCAAATACACCACCCACGACCCCGCTTGTCCCGATGTTTCTGCCCTATTCATTCCTTTTTTTCACTGGATCGTAGCCACACATCTACCCAGGACGGTCAGAGTGGGTTTTCTCATGGTTCGCACGATGAATAACCGCCACTGTTTCTTGACATTTATACATTGACATCTGCTCTCTGGTCTGAAAGCTGTCAGATGTATTTGATATTTAAAACTTAAAAAAAAAAAAGGGACTAGCAGAGTCTTTTGGTCACAGGAAAGCGGAACAATTTTTAATACAGTAAGAGACAAACAAGGTTCAAAATCAGATCTTCTACAGAAGGGTGTAAATTGTTTATAAACTTCATCAGTTCACACATTCATGTATTTCAAAACCGTCGCCAATACTCTTCACTGCCTCAGCTATGTTGACACATACTTCAAACACCACCGTACAAAGAAAGCCCAGTAGTGGAACAATTAGCAGATTGAATTGATCACGAAGCCAAACTGTCGCAGGAATCTGCGTTCCTGGTGCCAATTTAAATCCATACGCCCCAGTTGCTCAGATCCAGTACTAGAGCACAATACCAACGCATGCCACCCAAGATTGGATGAAACAAATAAAAGCAACTAATCGCTTCTGAACGACTCAGCCTGTGGCAGAAACCTATATGCTGTTTAACCTAGAAAATCATTTCCAACTGCAATTACTGCTGTTTACTCTATCATTTCCTTCGGAGCTGATCCTATTCTCCAGAGAACGCTTCATTCACGGACTAAATTTTGTGTGTGCGCGCGCATGTTAAACTGAGAGAAAAAATTAAGTTAAAAATGGTCTACCCGCATGTAACCCAACCTCAGGCTAGCTGGAAGCAGCCACAGAAAAGGTGAGCTAACAAGGGTTGGCATCTACCTTCACTCCCTACATCGCTGGGTGCTCAAGGACCATTTTTATTTCAAGAAGGTTTGGGGAAGACTAATCGATGCCCAGACGTGCGACTCGCAACTCCTGTAAGGATACACCGCCTTATTGTTAAAAGGCAAAGATGTAACACCACGTTTCCATCCTCCAAAATCACACTTACAAAAGAGGAAGAGGAATTTCAAAATGAATTATGTGTATTCTCAACCACGAATTGTTTACAAAAACGTGACCTGAAGCAATTCACTGCCTCTCTCATGCAATTCTAGAAACTACTCTGAGGGACCTTTAAACACTGGCCCATCTCCTTCTATTTTAAAGAAAAAAAGAAAAAAAATCCCTCCTTTATTTGGTACAACAAAATCAAGTGGAAATAAATGAGAAAATGCAAAATGACTAGGATCACGCTGAATGAATAACAGTACAGCAAATTTCTACTGAAAATGAAGTATGGAAATACTGAATTATTCCTACACAGTGTAGGAATAATAATGGTACGTTCACACTTTCAGCTCAGCAATTTCTGTCACCAAGACAAAAGCAACCCACTTAGGCAGCTAGGAGAGATTTGGAAATAATTAATTCCTGCAAGTAAATGAGGATGTCAGAGCCCCCAGCCATCTTATTATTTTCTCGGCCTCCCTCTGTTCCTCTCATTTCGGAGCTCCGGGGCTCCTAGTGTCTAGTCTAAATATCTACGTGCTGCACGTGTCAGTCTCCATTTGTAGAGTGGAAAAAAACCCAACCTTTCCTAGCCAGAAATGCCATCTCAAGTGTCCCCACAGCGTGCCCAGTGGAGGCAGAGACACGAAACACGGCATCTCTGATAGGGACAGGCAGGTGAGAGAGGCAA
>NW_009649076.1:264653-270498 GCF_000708025.1 Charadrius vociferus
CGTGGCTGCCGCCGGCACGGACCCCAACGTCCCGCAGAGAGCCGGGACAAGGCAGCTTGAAGCTGCCACCTGAAAGGCCAGCTCAGCCCGTGTCACCGCCGGCCCGCAGGAACGGCTGACGAGGCCGCGAGATGGGCCGATGCCATGCAATATGTACCGTACTCGACAGCCCCGGGCATCCTGCAGGGAGAAAGGGAAGCTGGCTGGGGATAAAGGGACTCGGCTCCTCTGACTCAACTGATGTTTGCCAAACATTGGTGAAAATGAGCAAGAGCTGCGAATGAGAAATGGGGAGCCCAGAACGCGCGGCAGGCGGAGGCAGGCTCAACACGTCACGCGCTTCCGTATAAAATTTCCCCACTCTTATCCAGATGATTTCCTCCACAGTATTTAATCTGTGAAATGTAGCACTGGCACAAACCTGATAATACACTAAAATATCTCCATCCTTTTGCAGATTCCTATTACTCTAATAAAAAATAAAAAAAAAAACACCAACATTTTTAAAAGCAATATATACGCTGACTTTAAAGCCCGCAGTGAATACGTGTAACCTTATAAGTAGTTGTGTCAACTCTAAGACTTGTTCCTTGCTTATTCTATCAATAGAACAGAGCACAACGATGCTTGACGCGATCCTGTTACACCAGAACATAAAGACCGAGAAAAGCCGGGCTCAGCCGTGTGGCCAGCGTGACATCTCTCCGTTTTACACACTTGATGATGCTCGAGAAACAACCACGACAACAACACACAACGCTCCAAGTCCAGGTGTTCGGCAACACTGCCCTTCATTATTCTTCCTGCCTCATTGCCGTTAAGTGAATGGAAATTAGTTCTCCAGAGTGCAAACCGCCGCAGGGATGGCGTTAGAAAAGCAGAGGGCGTTGCGCTGATCAACAGCGATGGCTGCTCGATGGCAACTAGGGACAGAGAGGTACGGCGCTTTATCTCACAGTGGGGAAAATGCACATCATTTTTGGTTTGTTACCACTAAACATAGCAACTGAAGCTAACGGGGACAGGCAAGGAAGGAGAGAAGAGAGAAGAAAAAAAAAATAATACATCAAAGCATTTGTAGCTGTGGTGTTAGTTTTATACCTGGCACAAAAAGTGCTGGAAGCCTTGGGAGAGGAAGAAAAGGCAAAGGGAATAAGCACAATCTGACCTCACTAATGCAAGAATATCAGTGGAGTTGCGTCAGAATTACGATGGTGCAAACCACATCGAAATGTAGTGGAGACATTTGGGAACATGTCTGGTTTGGTCTTCAACAGCCTCTTTACAAACCTGTCTCTTATCTCCATGACCTAAAAATAAGTTTGTCCTTCTCTCCATCTATGCTCTTCTTTCCAGAGCAAATTCTCACGCCCTTTCTCTGCTTGTTTGCTTTCATGGAAATCGGACTAACTCAACCGAAAGCAAGGCAGCTCCAGTTCTCTCAAACCAGTTCAGAAGAATAAAACCTTCCAGAACCACAGAAGCTGCGTTACCAGTAAAATTAACGATACTGACCGCCAATGAGTTGAGTTAACTTCGAACTACCACTTTGGCTTTGTAATAAGCACCTTTTAGATATCCTAATCCTGAAGGAAAGAAAAAGACTGTGGTTTTTCCTCATTAGCTCTTTCTGCCTGTTCAGTTTGCTGCGTATCGTCTGAAGGAAAACCCTCTTTCTTCTAAAACTAGAGGACGCGATCTCTCTTGGAACAGGAATCATACCACACTCTGGCTTCATCTCAGCTGGATCATCAAACCTCACAGCTATTTGTCTGTCACCAGTAATAATGGGATAGCGATGGAAATAGCAGCAACTAGAGAAGGATAAGTGGCACTTCACGAGTGTGAAACGAAGGCAATTTAGAGGGAACGCCATCCAGCAGATTGCGACTGCCATCACACAACCCCCCTACTGATTTTAGGGAGAGATGGACACTCGCTCCTATTATTCTTCTGATGGCACTCAATTTTCCACTAAATTTGGTAGCTGGGAGAGTGAAATAAACATTTTAAAAGACTTAAATTCCACATTTACAGTTAAACTGTTGTGTAGTATTATTACGGCACCATAAACGACACAGGCGAAACCACGGGCGCAAGAGGGATCTCCTTCAGTTGAATCCAGTCCAGTGACATGTTAGAGAAATCGCATCTCATTCATAATCAAGTTTCTCTTGGTTCTTTACCTGATTAAACCTATTAGAAGGCCGCTGAAGAGCCTCATTTCCTTTTCCCCTCAGATAGCCTTTTGCTCCAGCACGCTAAAGCCAAGCTCCTCCCCATCCCTCTCCACGTGCTTTGGGTACAGTCGGATTCTTATTCTTGAACATAGGTGGCCAAAACTGCACTTGTATTCCAAAATGGTTCTCAATCACCTTATGCATGGAACGCATAGTCTTAAGTAATCAAAAGTAATTAAAAGCATTAGCTTGTACACTGTAGCGATTCCATTAGTGAGTATACAACTTCCACTGGAAGTACCCTCACCTAATACATCCAACTTCATTTCTTCCATAGATATATTTAAAATAGGAGATGATGCTTAGGTCAGGAAAAGAAGATTTTCTTACTTATCTTCCTTTACATCAGCACTACGACTTCCCCCAAGTCATTCATAGTATGAGCCTAACTCCAAGCTTTTCATTTCTCTTAAAGAACGGGCAATACGAGCGACAAGATTGGACTTCTGCGATAAACTAAATTGGATTATTTTTGCATCGATCCATCAATGGTGTGTGCTTTACGATCAGTGAAGTAAGAATGTGTGGTTTCGGGAAACCCCCCCACCCATCAGAGCTTTTAGTACTAGAGAGAAGAATATGCTTCATTTTCTACATGATGACGAACAGTAGTTGGTTTTCATCTGAAACACTCTATAATGAAAAAAAAAAAAAAATCTTTGAGAGGAATTATAGGAATTTGGTACTCGGACACTTCACAATCTGCTTGGCAAAATACAGAAGGAGGCCTCAAAAAACTGATTTATCATAAACACCCATTCACTTGCTCTGCTCCTCCTTCAACATAAGTGGTAGGTCCATCGGCTACCAAGACGAGAGGACCAACACACCCCAAGTGCTGCTCTCGTTGGGTTTCCACGCGGTTACACCAGCAACAGAACGAGGCCGTTCTGTTCACTTCTGCCTCCAGCAGAACGCATCCTCTGCTCTCTGACCCTAAAACTGGACAAACACAGAAATCTAGCATGATTTTTTTCCCCCCGGGAACACAAATGTCACCATATTCCAATTATCGTGTAGAGGCGAAGCACCACAGGGAAATTGGATGCAACTCTACCACTGGATCCACAAACCTATTAAGGCAGCCCACCGACTCACCGGAATGCACAAAGCCACAAAACTCGCCGCAAAGAATTAAATTTGGGGTTGGGTGAGTAGTCATTTTCTCCTTTTTATGAAAAATTCAGGTTTTCCCGTCCTGTATTAAAATAAAAAGGCTTCAGTTTCATCCTAAAGTAGGTGTCCATAAAAAAAACCTGCTGAAAATTATAGAAAACCCTACCTCGCTTCCCAGCTAGGACACCGTCCTGGAATACAGAAGATCCAGCTGAATGCTGGATCTGTGATACATTTCTTTCTGCCTCTCCCAATACGTAGATCAAACTCATCTGGCTCAATTAATATTTAATTATTCACACAAAAGGGATCAACTTCCACAGAACAGATAGAGGGCATGTTGGATGGCGCAATGCAGCTTCGTTCAGCGAAAGTAGTTCAGGACCCGAAAACAGGCTGCGTTACTTTTGATTTTGGAGCTCTTGCACATGGCGCTTTCATCTCTGTTCCCAAAAGAAATTGTGCCTACCTAGTCAAAACGCAGAGGAATTCAACACGGAGTTCTTGTATTTTAGGCTGTTCCAGGGTGTCTCTTTCTCATCCAAAAAATTATCTATTTTTAGGTTTTAAGAAAATTACTCTCAGAGTTTTAAAAGGAGTATTAAAGCCTGGAGCTGTATTTCTCCATGAAGTCGCTAAGGGTAAAGCTTCAGGAGAGCTAATCCAATATCAGACCTGAGGCACCAACATCAATTGCACCCAAACGGTGCGATTAAGAATTTATTTTTTTTTTTTGGTTTACATTTGTCAATTGAAAATGCCCGATTAATATTTTCTAGTCGTAAAAGATAGCTTTCACAATATACCCAAACATTTATTACGCTTTTCGAAAAATGAAGATGCATCAGCTGTTGGAAGGCTCCGAAGATGGAGACTCAATGCAAGAGATGCTTTCTAAGCATTCGTTTGGCAGCAGGGGCACGGACTTGCGTTTCAACCTTGAAAGGCTCTGGGCCACTCTACTTCGAAAACAATGGCAAAACAAGAAGCCACGTACACACAGATAAAAAAGAAGAGATGGAAACACCCACTTCGATTCCTTAGATGTTCAAAAACCTCTCCCCTAGTATGAGATTCCGCCCAGGTTATCTCACAGCCAAATGAAAACGGCGGGTATGCACTCGAGCGTTTGATTTTTGCTTCCTCATATGCATTTACATACCCACATAAATAAACCTTTCAAATTCAGAGGTAAGACGAAGCAGATATTCCCTCTGCTGTGCGGCTGTGCTTAAATAGAAGGCCAATGTGCTATATAAAATCCCCCACTGTGTGGAGATCCAGGCAATATTCCAAGCACAATGGGGTGGGGTGAGGATGTTTTTGTTCAATTCCTTGCTTAGACCGGATTATCTCGTGCCTTTACGGTTATACGTACAGCATCTTCCCTCTGGGATAAAATGGGACCTAAGAGCATCACCTATTGCAGAGCAGCTTTTCTTCAGGTCAAAGTCCCCGAATAAGCGTCAGTTTGCAGCCCTATATATCATTTCCATTTGTAACAATTTGTCTTGCTCACCTACAGCGTTGGTTAAAATGCAAATTCTATGCAAAATAAGGGACTGAAGAATTCATCGGTGAATACACTTTGCACAGATTAAATTCTTCCTCATATTGGAGTAATTCCTCACCCTGCAAATAATCCCACACGTTTCAGTGGGGTAACTCACCTTATACCCGTTAAGATTAAAGAAGGGCGGGGAGGGATAACTGGACACCAGTTTAAGCCATAATTATGCAAAACCACCGACATCTTTCCTCTTAAAGGAGAGAGAAAATCCAAACAGAAATAAATAGTTGCCTATAATTAAAGCCGTGAAAACGAAATTCCCTCGAGCAGGGGGTCGAAGCAATGGGCACGCTACACCTTGCAAATGAACCATTTGTGAGAGAGAGACCGGACGCATAGAGAAAGTGTCCTGGAAACTGGGCGTGGCTGGACAAATCACATTTTCACCCACTTATTTTTCGTTAGCATCGCTGAATTACCACAGTCGGTACAACAGCCAGCAAGGCAGCTCCCTGCCCTCGTTTATAAGCCGTCTAAGAAACACCACTGCCAAAGCAAACTAAAGGTTTATAAACCCCTGTCTGTACCGCTTGAAGGAAAAAGGGACGGAGAGCAGATAAATCAAGGCAACACCATCGCGTGCCGGTTGGATATTTCTTCTGTCAAAACAAACTGCCCTTTTTCTCCAGGGGAGCCCAGGGAAACCCGCGCCGAGAGGCAGCGAGAGGCATCCGCTGCCTGACGAAGCCAACTTCAACTGAACCAAACCGACAGCTGTTTGGGGGAAAAAAAAAAATAAAAAAAGAAAAAAGAAAAGAAAAGAAAGAAGCAGCCCTTTGGCTCAGCCGTATGGCTCGGTAATCACGATATTATCGACTCCCCTGGCGAGAGAGAGAGGGAGCCCCATCGCTTGGGGGGTCCCGGCAGGTGGGGTACCGAGCCCCCCCACCTCCACCAGCAGTAAAACCCTTCTCCGGCC
>NW_009649076.1:271410-361706 GCF_000708025.1 Charadrius vociferus
CCCTTCCAGTGCCTAAAGGGGCTCCAGGAGAGCTGGGGAGGGACTCTGGATCAGGGAGGGGAGCAACAGGATGAGGGGGAATGGTTTTACACCGAAAGAGGGGAGATTTAGATGAGATATGAGGAAGAAGTTCTTTCTTGTGAGGGTGGTGAGGCACTGGCCCAGGCTGCCCTGAGAAGCTGTGGCTGTCCCATCCCTGGAGGTGTCCAAGGCCAGGTTGGACGGGGCTTGGAGCAACCTGGGTTGGTGGGAGGTGTCCCTGCCCAGGGCAGGGGGGGTGGAACTGGATGGTCTTTAAGGCCCCTTCCAACTCTAACCATTCCGTGATCCCTCACCCTATCACTACACCATTTCTTCTGATGAACACATTAAAAAAAAAAAAAAACCAAACCCAAAACAAACCAAACTGTTCCACTTACAACTGAACCAACCAGCCAAGTAACTCGCCCTGCTTCTCCAACAGCAGCGAAGGCTGAGGAACAAAAGAAAGAAGTCACTTGAACTGATTACTCAGCAGAGGGGAGGTTGGAGAAAGTGGAAAGGACCCAACGAGGCATGAATACGCACACAGCCCCCCCCATCACGCTGGCTGCTAACACAGCCAACATCTGCAGCACAGAAACAATGTGAGCAGTGTAACAATCTGAACATCCTTTTATTTTTTTTTTTCTTTAAGAGTGACTTCTTTGTTACTGCTCGCAGTAGTAAATTCTACGCTAAAAAGGAAAATAAGTCATGTAAAAGTAAAGGGAGCTGCAAGTCTTGAAGAAGGCGGGTGCTACACAACACTGCATCTGTTGTGCCATAATTAGAGCTGCAATCACAGTCACAGCGAGTATTTTAGGGAAGACGCACAACAGTCATTTGTTATCAGCGTCAGACGTTCACGGCAATCATTTGTGAAACCTGTAAAGATGTGGTTATTCTTTTACTTTACAAACCAGTCTCCTCTCTGCACACAACTGCTGTTTTTAAAGCAAGAGGTCATCTCCCCTTTCACATTTTAGTCAAGTTCTGCACAAATTCATCCCCCTTCTCCAGCCCTTTTTCCACAGAAAATTAAGCCTTTTACAGTCTTTGTCTGATATTTGTTTTTTCCCCCCACTAAGAAGTGATCCTTAGGTTAAAGCAGATGGTCAAAGTATGTGGCGACCATGTACTGTGTATTTTCTTCTTACAATAAAGTTTCTTGTGAAAATAAAAAAACAAAATCACTGATATTTGTGATGGTAAACATGAAGAAAAATTAAATCACACGTGACAGTTCTGAAAACTCAGAGGTGATGGTCCAGTGAGGTAAGTGGGATGAAGAACACAGTATCTCACTCTCAAATCCATCGCTTGTCCCTCTGTCCCTAGAAGAGATGGGACTCGCTACTACATTTTCAATTCTGGTTTTATAGATTCATTATTTTGGTCTTCAAGCTGGAAAAGAATAAGGAAACAGGACTGCAGGAGAATTCCATGAAAGCCAGGAAGGGGAGCAGGTTTTCCCTGAGAGATTTTAGTGATGGAAGGCTTGATGCCTCGTGAAAGGCAGAAGTCGCTGGGGGTCACGGTGAGCAGCAAAAGGCCGGCGCCCCGGGGAGGCAACCGGTAAGGTGTGAAGAAGAAGGGAGAGAGAAAGACGCAGTTTAAGGATTTTCAGTATCGGTATGAAAGTTTTCTAGTCCTTTGTAATCCATCCTCATGTAAGTCCATGCCAGGGCAAAAATATAGAGGGAATTAAGCAGTGGCTGGCTGGAAAGCTAGACTGCAAACAGAGTAGGATCCCTCACGTCAAGAAACCAGCCTGGAATTGTCCATTGCAAAGCTGGACATTTTTCGCCTCATCTTTTCTTTTTTTTTTCTCTCAGTACACAAGAGTTGCACTGCCACACTGCTCCCTGTGAAACCCAGTGCACGGTGTGACGGCGCCCACAAACAAAAGCCTGGAAAAGCCTATGGTGACAAGTATCTGAAATACCTCTTGATGAGAGCTACAAAACCAGCACAAACTCACATGTAGAAGTTTACTGAAGGACAAACCAACTCATTAACCTTAACTGCTCTTAGGTCGTGTCCCCAGACCCTGACCCCTCACCCGCAGCGACACAGTTTTAGGCGCAAAGAAAAATAATGTTCTTGCTCAGTAACAACACGTCAGTACTCTTCGATTCCCCCGATCCCAGAAATCCAGGGTGGAACCCAACCACCCTAACCTAACCAACCGAGGAACCACGGCTGGTGTAAATTCACAACAGCTCTAATAACGGCACAAGCTCAGGTCTAATAAGCACACAAACCGTCTCAAGGACGTACCCAAACACCCCAGTAAATCCTAAATATTCAAGACTGCCGAAGGCATTCTTCCTCATTTAAAGCAGTTAGGAAAAAATATATTATAGCACATGGATTACATATCCTTCCCAAAGCAAAATTTATTAGCTGAAAAACTACGCAGACATAATCAAACTTCTAATCCTGGGAACTGCACAGGAAGTCATTTTTAACTCGCTTGAGACAAGAGGGCTGCAGCCGCGTACCTCATCACCCCTCAGCAGTTTACAAAAGGGGTAACGAATCTCCAACCCATACCTATCAACCCCCAAAACCTGGGGCAGGATCAATGGCTAGTAATTTCTGATCAGGCGGCTCCCTTGAACGAGGGTTTAGACGATCAGGTGGATGAGCGCGTGGAAGCTTCCCATGGATACATCCCGTCGGTTATGTTGTTTTGCGGCCCGTATTCATTACACCTAACTCCAGGTGCTCAGCTGAAGTGCCTTAATTCACCCGACATCTGAATCACCTTCCAGTGAACAACCGCTCAGGTTAACAACATACAGTCACCTCCCTCCATACAGCTTTGGTGAAGGGGATTCCACCCCAGCTTAAATTTCTTTTCAGCTCCATAAAGTAAAACACGCACCCAAAGTATGAGGCAGCTCTCAAAGTTGTCCAGCAAAGGGCTGGCCAGCCTCTCCGCAAGCACTGCCAGAAGCTCCTTGTAGCACGTGAGCAGCAGCGGCAGCAGCAGCATTAAATGAATCCCTTCAATTTGATCAGCGCAGTCAGTTGGAAGGGTTTCCTCACCAAGTTTTGCCTGGGTGTTTTCCAGACCTAGGACCCTCGCTCCAAAGGCATCCTGTAGGCATGTAAACCAAAGCCCCAGAAGAATGTCCTCTTTCCAACCGTTGGCAGATGACACAAGGCAGCACCGAGCTCTGCCACACCGCAGGTGGGTCCCCGCCGCTGCGCCTACCTCGGGCATGTCCACACTGCCATGCGGTCACCAGCTTCCCGTTCGCTAGCACAGAAGTCACGCTTTCCTAGTAGAAAAATCATCTTGTTCTGGAGTCATTCCTTATGTTATCATTCCTGGTTACCTCCACAGTGAAAAAAAAAATTAATTCTACAAGGCCAGCTCTGTTCCCACTGAATTCAACAGCAGCACGTCCATTACACTTCGGATCCCTAAAATCCCACCATCGCAACAAACTAAGAGAAGTTTCTCATTTTCCTTGAGTTCAACTAGGACTTCTTTCTACACCTTGACCTTACTTCATATTCCGCACTTATGCTATCTATACTTTAAAAAAAAAAAAAAATAATAAATAATCCTTGTCAGTAAGTCAGAACACTTCCACACTCCACATTTTGGAAAGTGAAGGCTCAGGGGGATATTATCAAGGCATACAAATACCTGATGGGAGAGAGTGAAGAAGACTGAGCCAGGCTCTTCTCAGCGATGCCCAGTGACAGGACAAGAGACAACTGGGACAGACTGAAATATAATAAATTCAATTTAAACACAACAAAAGCTTTTTAAATGTCAAGGAACGGATGACCTAGATAGACTGTGAACTCTCAATCCTTAGAAATACTCAAAACTTGACCGGACGCGACCCTGAGCAACCTGCCCTTGCTGACCCTGATGCGAGACAGGGATCGGACTAGACCATCTCTGGAGACACCTCCCCACCTACACTGTTCTGTGGTTCTCTAAGCACAGAGCCTTCATTCTGCAGCTTTTGGAAGAGTGCTTTGCTTTTAGCAGCTGTTAAAGGCAGTAAAACACTCAGGTGTTCCAGCTGAGTAATTGGAAATATTATCATTCTTAAAATGGTGACACCTATATTTTGGCAGATGCTTCTATGTTTAGCATTATTTAAAAAAAAATAATAATAAAAAAAATCCTCTATCATGTGCTCTAAGTGCTCTGTATCTACCCAGCAGTATGCCACAGATGATCATCTGGGATTTCATCGAGTCGCTGCTGCAGCAGTTTCTGCTGGTTACCTTGAGCTGAACCCTCAGCTTCCATCTGTCCCACCCCGATAAGAGAATAACAATAGAGAGACTCAGAGGTGGATGAAAAAGCTGTCTGTGGTTTACCACTGAAATCGTTAAACCGACCCGTAATAGGAAAGAGTTAAAGTACGCGTTTATTTCATTACACCAAAAATTCTGAAGAAGTTTTTTTATGATGAAGTTAAATAACAACTATGACAGAAATGAGCATTTTTACACGCTATTATATCAGCTTTCCCTGTTTGTTCCCTCCTCAATGAACACAGCACAAACAGAAGCAGTAGCAGAGAAACAAAGGTGCAAGCAAGAAAAAGAAACAAAGAGACCAAGGAAAATATTTTTACCTTGCTCAACAGATACCCAAATTATTCCTTTTTAACCTCGCAGGCACGTTTTCATTTTTTTCCCCCCTATAGTTTGTTCTATGCAAAAATTCCGAGTCAAATCCTGGCCCCGATAAAGACCAGGGGAGCTGCGTTGTTGACTGCAGCCAGCCCAGCCAACCACGGCCATTCAAACACAAAAAAATATCTCCTGCTAATATGATAATCGTCCTTATGCAAGGAGCAAGCAGGGCTTTCAATACTCAAAAGCTGACCCAGACGCTACAGAAAACGTTTACTATTTTGTTTAATGCCAACTGGATACAGCCTAATTTCTTCACTCGATTCTGGGTGCCCAATGGTATGAAAGGATTCATTTCTTGACACAGACAGAGGGGGTAAAACAACGGAAACATATAACCGGTCGATTCGTATCAATTTAATTTCATTTTCCCCAGCTTATCTTCTAACTGCCAGCATGGAAAAAGAATTGCCATGGAAGACCAATGGTTGACCCACGTGCTGGTGACCGCTGCTGGCAGATTAGCCGTACGGCCACAAGCCCTTGGCTACCTGTGCCTGACCGAGGACATGCAGCCATAGTCAACGCAAGTAGGACCTGAACCAGAGACCTGAGGTGTGGGACCAGCGGGTGCCCGACCCACTGAGAATCCAGAGGGCTCCACTAAGGGACCTGAGCAGGACCCATCCTTCCAGACACTTGCTACCTCAGGCAAAATCCTGAATACAGTCTTACTTTTTTCTTATACCTAGCTGAGGACGCGACCAGGGAGGAGGAAGAGATGAACAATTGTTACAGGAAGAAAAGTTGAGGTTCTAGCCCAAATTATAACTCACAAAAATACCCTAAGTGCAGAAAAAAAGGCACAATGACCAAAGAGGTGGGTCAGTGTTTGGTTCTACTAATTCTGGCTATAATCTAATAAGCAGATGTGTCCCACTTTTCCATTAATAATAAGCTGTTGAGTTTAAGAAATACCAGTTTGCATCTAAAACATGTGACCAAGTGATCTTTCTTTAATCTGGATTTCTGTTGCATAGCTACAATTGACCTGGTAATTAGTCTTCTCAAGACAGTAAGACAGCCAAGAAATACAAAGCCATCTTTCAAAGAGGCACACCTGATGTGTACTTCCATTCTTTTAATAAGTCATGTTTGAAAAAGAAAACCGCTAAAAATAAAATAAATTAAAAAATCCCAGCTCCATTTTACTTCCAGTTTCTGCCTGGAGGGCTGTACAACCCAACGCCCTTTCCCTGTGCCATATTCCAGGTGTGTTCTGGTCATTCACTTCGCTTTCTTGAGCGTCCTAACAGAGCACGAGCCCCCGTCACGGCTGGTTGCCGCACAGCAGAAAGGCAGCAAATATTTCTGTGGCAAATACACTTGGGGTGACTCATTTTCCCCGAGGAGTATCTCTTGTTGGTAGCAATGTGAAAACAAAGACGATACCTATTCTGGGTGTTCTCGGCATAAAGCAAGAATACGGAGGCTCCCTCTCATCATCAGGCAAATATACCGTAGTTGACGATGCGCAGTAATACTGAAAATGTAATACAGAAGAGGTTCTTATAGGTAAATATAAAATAAATAAAGGTAAATATTTCCAAGTTGTGAAAACTTCACATCTGAGTTTGATACTGTCAACAACTTGTATATGTATTTAAAAAATAATATATACATTTAATGATCTGGCTCTATTCCTTGTTGCTTCTATCGTCTAGAAAAGTGTCATTCCACGGAAATGGCAAGGAGCTACCAATATTTAAGGTTTTTTAAATGGGATCCTCAACAGCCTCTAAACACTGATGACAGTCAAATCAGCGGTGCAACATGCTGGAATAAGTCTAAGACTACCTGTTCAAACGCCAATTAAGAAGTAATGCAGCATACAAATTTGACACTATCTTTTTTCTTTTTTTTTTTTTTCTAGAAAGTGCATTATTAATGTCAAGTCACCAAACTCACTAGACAAAGTAATTGTCTGAAGAAAGAATTAACTTTAAAATAAAAGGTTATTTTAATGAAACACTAACTTACTTTGTCCTTCGATATTAACACGTCCTATTTGCTGGGATTATACAATATTTCCAGCATTATCCACATTATAATTGCCAGCCAAGTTTTGCCGCGGTACAATTGTCTGCACGGGTTGAAGTGCTCCACAAAACACACACGCGGCAAAGATCCGCATACAAACTGAGAGTCAAAACGCAGATTTTGAAAACCATTAGACTAGGCAGAAGAAATTCCTCTTCACACTCATAGTGTGCCGTAGATCAAACAAATTAAAACCCATGAACTGAACGCACCGTTTTCCGCCCAGTGGGAGCTGCAAATTGATCGTTTGCATTATCCATCCATCTGGTGGTTACAATCGAGGGTACGTGACCTCACATAACACCTCTGGTTAGAAGACATCAAACTTATGCAAGAGAAAAGGCTCTTAAGTACCTCGCAATTATCATGCTGGTCACATGCGCCATGGCGATTGCCATAGTAACCAGACATTTGCCACGGACACTTCCTAGCTAGAAGCATTCTTCTCTTACGCCTTGAATTTTGATTCTTTGGGTAATTGTTTATTTACATTTTGGTTCGAAGGAGTTGAGGTTTTTTTTTTTTGTGTTCATCCGAGAAAGCAAAGATTAGCAGAAATGAAATCTGAAATCAGTTCCAATACAAAGGAAAATGAGAAGAAATGTTTGTCTCATCGGTTCTATGAAATGCAGTACCTTGTATCATCTAAGGTGCATAAACTGCAAGAGAAACGCATTATATCTTCAGCAGAACGTAACGAAATAAAGAATGATGTGGGTTTTTTTCTTGCCAGGTACTCAAACGAACCTCTAAGGTTGAAATTATTATAGGTATGAGATGGTAGTTATGATTGTTACATGCAAACTTCCCTTCCGAGGCACTGGTGTCATTGTCTTGTAAAATATTCTGATCCAACTTCCACCTCTTGGATTTGAAGTTGTGGGTTTTTTTTTATACCATGTCTCAAAATGAACTTGAAGGGTTCATCTGAAAGAGTTCAGCTATTAATGATTTTACACCCATGTGCTTCGGATCAAAGAGCACAGAAAGGGATTGCCAACACCGGGGGAGCATCTGGGAACGGCACCAGTGGCACAGGAGGAGCAGAGAAATTACACTGTGAGGTTGAAAAAAGGGGAAATTGAGAGAAGAGTCACTGCTTCCTAAAGCTCTGTCCTCCAAAACCGTGGGGTGGGGTGGGGGGGAAAGTCAGGATCTACAATCAGGACATGTTTTGAAACTCCTAAGACAAATTGCGCAGTGGCTGCTACTGCCGTTATTACTAAGAAGGAGCAGATGGTTGTCTGCTGTTCCAGAAGTACGGAAAAGTAAACAGCAACGGTACTCACGTAACCTTAATTCCACCTGTATTAATAGATTATTTACAGCCTAATTGTATCATTGCGTACCCATTATTTCACTAGAACCACCTGGCTCCGTCAGAGCTTAGGTGGCTACACCACGGGATCAACAAGAGACACGGAGCGAGGGCATCTGTTACCTCATTTGCACATTTTCAATTTTTTTTATTTTATTTTTTTTTATTGGAAGACATGGTCTAGGGCACTGTAGGACTAGGAACAGGATGGTGGCTTCACAGCCAAGGCAACTGAATTTCACAACAGATAACAGGATTCATGCTGCTACATCTGTCCCTGACACGGTACTTAATCCAGGACAGTTGCTTAAAAAAAAGCTGTTCACAGGAAAGTTTCTAATTTTCTGGACGCTTATCAGAGATCCTGTGGTCTTGTCTTCAAAGGGTTACAAACTTTCACACATAATCAAAGTCAAGAGAACAGTTTATAACTGGAATCAGTGAGACGAAATACACTTATTCCCAAGAACAAAAGTCCCCCTTTTCCTGAACTAAGGGTCCAAACGCAGTCAAAAACCTTTGAACCGGGATTTATCTCGCACTCTTTCAGCATCCCATCTATTAAATAAGAATCATTGCGTCACGTAACAGAAACATAAACTAATCAACGATTTTTCAGCACTCTGGATATTAATTTGATGAGCACTATAGATGAGCCCCCAAGGGAATAATAATTCTGTCTTCAAAGGGGCGGTTGAACAACATGTTGTAAATAAGGCCGAGGGCCACTAATCGAGCGACCAGAAGGAAACAAGCTATTGAAGAGCTGTTCATTAAACACGTATCATCTATTTTGTGCACCGAATACAGCAGGAGTTGGTGGAAAAAGTATTATGGGCATGTGTATTTGAAGAGTGTATCGTGACATATACACACGACTGAGCCAAACAAAGGTTGCAAAAGCATCTTCTACCTTCATGCTCTCAGTTAACTCCTTTCAGTACAGTTAAGTATATATATATAACAAAATTAATAAGGATTGAAATAGAATACGGGATCAGAGAGCGAGACATTCTGATTTGACAGTCACTGCCATTTTCAGTGATCTGTCTTAGGTATGTAGCTTCTGCTTGATGATATCAAATCCATCATTACAAACTTGTTCAAAACAGGAAAGGACCAGCAAAAACTACTTCAAAAGGGAAAAAAAAGGTTGATTAACTGAAAATACATATTCCACAGGCAAGCTGAGGAACCGTGAGCTCTTCTGACTTAATACCAATACTGACAGCAGCTCCTTTGGCTTTTATTAATCATTACTAGAGCAAATCCCTGACACCTTAGGAAATCACCAGCTAGCTCCAAAGCTACAGGTATCAAACTGCTCAACTCATAGTATTGGTTTGGGTTGGAAGGGACCTTGAAGACCATCAAGATCCAACCCCCCTGCCTCGGGCAGGGCCACCTCCCACCAGCCCAGGTTGCTCCAAGCCCCGTCCAACCTGGCCTTGAACACCTCCAGGGATGGGGCAGCCACAGCTTCTCGGGGCAACCTGGGACACTGTCTCACCACCCTCACAGGCAAGAATTTCTTCCTCATATCTCATCTCAATCTCCCCTCTTCCAGTTTGAAGCCATTCCCCCTCATCCTATCACTACATGCCCTTGTAAAAAGTCCCTCCACAGCTCTCCTGTAGGCCCACTTTGGGTAGTGGAAGGCCACAATAAGATCTCTCCGGAGCCTTCTCTTCTCCAGGCTCAACAACCAACTCTCTCAGCCTGTCCTCACAGCAGAGGGGCTCCAGCCCTCAGATCGTCTTTGTGGCCTCCTCTGGACCTGCTCCAACAGGTCCATGTCTTTCCCTGCACCAACGCCGTGAACCGTCCCAGGGACAGAACTAAAGGCATCCTGTTATAAACTGATTTTCCAAACTGGATAGAGAATTATTAACAGAGGACACAACAGCCGTTTGAGTCCGCCCACGAGCAAAGGAAATGATTGAGACGCACGAGGCAGCCACTTACAGTACCGAGCTCTGCACAGCAGTGGACACGTTCTGCTAAGTCAGTTGATCTTTTGTAAAGTTCTACTGCTCTTCATGAGATTTTATTTTCCATTGTTATTACGTGATAGACTCCTCCAAGCTGTTCCACAGCCCTGTCTCTCTGGGTCCAAGAGCAAGGAGGTAACACCGTGTAAAGCCTCTGTGGTAAAAGGGACCGAAAATAACGGAGCGCTCAAGGCCGGAGCGCCCCCTCCACACCGCAATTCCAAACGCCTACAGAGAAAAAAATCCCCATGCTTCCTAACCAATGAAATCACTGTATCATAAAAAAACGAGACCTCGAATGCCATCTCCCCCCTAAAAAGCTACCCTTTCTGTGCCTGACCACGTCGGCATCTTCCTGCACCCCATTTTTTCCTGGCACAACGTTCCATTTTGAAGCATTTTAGTCAAATATCTGGGACAGTTTCTTGCCTTGAGTGAAAAAACACTTCCTCCAACTTTCAGAGCCAAATTGCACGTCTATATATTTAGCAACAAAAACTGGAGTAACATTTAACAACGAATTTATTCTTCCCTTACTGTAAAAGAACAGTTCAGCACGTCAATGTGACATTATTCTACTAAAAATCCATCTTATTAGAAAATATTCGCTTCGGAACTGTACCGATATGTACTCAATGAAATCCACACTTAAAAAAAATAGATATACTTCCTCTTTTCACCCACAGGTATTGCACTTTGTATAAGAAAAAAAAAATCGTTAAAGTGGTTATTTTTGAAATATTAGAGAAAATACAACTTAGAAGATGTTCTCTTCGTGTTCAGATAGGACATTTGGTGCACAGATACAAGTAGGTCCTCGGTTTTGCCCTGAAGTGCTAGAGGAAAGACAAACTCCGGCCCAGGCTGCGGTGGGATTTGTTGCTGTTGGAGCTCTATGTGCCTCCGTCAGCTGTGGTCAACAAAAAAAGACATCTCCCCCAGGTCCCAGAGGGTGCTCTGAGGTACCCCGGCAAATTGCACAGAAGAAACTGCGTTTCAGATGGCCCTTTTTACAGCTCTGTACTCAACTGAATAACAATGCCTAGTGAAGTTTCAATTCAGTGAAGCATTTAATCATGTTTAAGTGCTTCGCTGTATTGTGACGGTCTTAAAGAGCGCGCTGGAGTGGTGAAGTTATGAAATAATCGTATACAACAGCCTGTAAGCTGACCTATCCTGAAAATTCATGTGTAAAACAATGAAAAAATCAGATTAGCATTGCTTTTTAACCTTATTTAATCATCCTTAAACCGTAAATCCTTTAGTTCAAAATTCTCACATGTGCAAGAAACAAGCGTTCATTCCTAGAGACGATGGACGCTTACTAAACCAATATTTATTTTTTAAAAATTTTTTAATCCTGCCTTTTCTCCGAAAAAAATGTAGTCACAGACTAAGTTGCACTGGATAAGCAGGGCTTGCTCATGATATATCATCACTTGGTAAGTAAATAATATTTAATTATCAAATTAATGAGGAGTAAAGCATAAACATCAGACTTAAAAATCAGAGCGTACTTCCCAATACGCAGCTCACGTTTTTTGAAAGGCACTGGCAGAGACCATCTTTTAGAGCTGACGTTTCCTCTAAAGAAGTTGCTCGTACCCCGCACATGGCAGCCCTGCTCTCTCGGATTCACCTGAAGGAGATGGCACTTCTCTTCCACTGTGGCAATTAACACTCCCACAGTGAGTAACGGGATGAATCATTCTAGCAACAGAAGGAAAAAAAAAAAAAAAAAGTCAAGGGAAATGGCTACGCTGTACATTCTTCTGCCTTAAAATAGGTCTTTCCTTCATACGCTCTACTGTGAATGGCCCAAATACATTTGATCTTCAAATAGTTTTTCTGTTTATAATATCTTAAGCCAAAGCATATAAAGAAATGAATGCATTTATTTTTAACTCCCTGTCTCAGTAGGGAAATTCTGGCAGGGAAGAGCATGGTTTACCCTTGAGCCAAGCCTGCGGGGCGGTAGGGGACCCCCCCACCAGCCTGCTTTGGGGAGGCAGCGGTGGCCGGAGAGGCCGCTCACACCAACTGGAGATGGTCCCGTTGAAGATGTCCCTTCCCATTGCAGGGCGGGGGGTTGGGTGATCTTTAAAAGTCCCTTCCAACCCAAACCGTTCTATGATCCTGTGATTTTCATGCCATCTTCCTCAGTTGGTGCGATTGCTGCCCACACAAATACTCCAGACAGACGTATCGTGGCAAACCTAACTCACTATTCTCTGATCGTTTTGGCAATCAGGAGAAATCTTTTCCTCTTTGTGTAAAATAGGCCAGAGGAAGGTTAGGCTCCTCTGCTGCTCAGTTCAGTGGTTTGATTTTAAAAAAAAAAATAATAAATAATAATAAATTAGAAATACAGTGTGGAGAAATGTTAACCTGACAAAGCTCTGAAAGACAAAGGTCATCTTGCAGATGTGAACAAGATGTAGGAGAAGTTTGCGCATAAGGGAAGTCCAATACTCTTCATGATCTGAGACACCTGCTGTGGGAAACGGAGGAGGAGAGCACAAAACCTGAGCCGATTCTCAGACAGTAGGCTTGAAACACTCTTCAGAAATTCCTGGTTGTGGATAGAAACCCTTTTTTCACTCCATAGCAGCTGCAATAAAACAGACTCAGGGGGAAAACAATGCTGGCGTAGTATCTTCCAAACGAAACTTTGGTTTGCTGTTTAAATCCACACTTCAACCCACCCTTCATCTGAAAAGAGGACATTTCCCCACAGGAGCAGGAGCTAAACTTCAGCTGAGATCTACATTCGTTCAAGAGCATTCCTCTATTTTTGTGCATCATATTCCAAGGTTTTTCTCTCCCTCCAAAACTAGTTGCTAAATTCAACGCGTTTATGAATAGATTTTGGGTAAAAAAAAAAAAAAATCCACAACATTTTGGGTAAGATACACTATTCACCAGAAGTATTTTGGGAAATGGTCCATATTTTGGTCAATTTAAATGAACCCAAAACATGTGCCTCGTGAACTAGTAGCTGCTTTTCTTTAAACATGACTTTGGGATAGAAACTATTTTGCTGCAATTCTGGTGGCATTTGACAGTGGAGTTATAACACGGTAAAAAGTCCAACTTGGAAAGTCACTGAGAGTGGAGCCTGGGAGGGAAGAAGGTGATGTGAAGAACGTTATGGCACAGGGACAGCTCTGCTGCAGCCACAACCACCTCCGATACACTTGACCTGGAGACAAGAGCGCGGAAGATACTGGTGTCAGTCCAAGCACAACAAGAAATCTTCTACTGGTGCAAAGAAAATGGATGAAATAGAGAAGAGAGAGAGCGCAAAAAAACCCAAAGACAGTTCTACCCTTATACATAATTGATAAAACACAATGAAGTTAAGGAAATAAGTCAGTCGAAGCAAATCTTTGAGTGAGTCTATAGACATTATGTCTCTAACCGATGGGTTATGAATACGATGCTTGCTTGCGGATCAGCAACAAACACATGCCTTCGGTGTCACATTTTTATGACAGAGGTTTACTAATAAGGGCTTCTTTTCCTTCTGCACCAAAGATCAGGATTCTTAATGAGAACAGAAGGGATACAAAATGTCTTTAGCATTTCTTGCCTGGAAAACCAGCTACAATAGCAAAGACAATTTTGAAACCCAACCTGATTGAAACAGAGCTAACATAACAGTTAGGAATATGGTTACTTTTAACTCTTTAACTGTAATTGCAAATTTTCATTTTGGAAACGTACGTAAAGTTTCCACATAGCAGAATAATCAGGAAAGAGAAACTAAACATTTTATGTAAACTAAATGGATGTTTTATCCTGCAAAGACTTTAAAAAAAATCTTTCCTGTTGCCAGTAAAAATATTCATGACATTTGGAATGTGGAACAGCAGCTGGGAACAGTTAGCTACAGGAGAGGCACTCTGGTTTGTAGTTATTTTGCAAATCAGTGCACGTAGTGGCAACCAGAGGTTTTCATTTCCTTTGTGATAAGCCTTTCGTAGAAAGAAAACTCAGCAGGATTTCTTTTTGCCGTACTTCGGAACCTACTAACAATTTCCTAAATTCCTATTTGAAAGGTCTAAAACACACTTGAAAGCACAACAGTCAACACGTTATGGAAACCACCATACCCCTGATGAAAAGGCTCCTTAATCGTAGGGTAGCAGAAAAAAGCCCCCAGGTAGTCCCAGGCCTGGCCAAAAGCGGCAATACTCCCTCCAGACATCTTTTCCCAACTGGATGATTCGGGTTTCTTGGTTCTGCAGGATGAATCTCTTACTACAGCAGATGCTAATCTTGTTTTACACAGGTTTTTCACTCTTTGTTTCAAGAAACACGTCCTTGCTTTTTACTACAGGGGATGAGAATCAAAAGCTGGTACAAGAAAGCCACTTTCAATTCCATGTAAGCACCTACGCAACCAATAACCCTCAGCAGTTGGCAAATGAGGTATAGACAAACGTTACTGCGATGCCAATACAACTGTTTTCACATTCTAAATACAGAGGGTAGAGAACTTAATCCGAAATTTGAAGAAGAGAAATTAAGGTTAACGTCAAACACACAGATTTTATTTCAGCAGAAAAGCTTTCATTAATTTTTCACTTGATATGCGGTTTTTATTCCTTCCCTGCAGTATTTGTAACGTGAGAAAAACCCTCAGTGTTTTGATAACATTTGAGAAATTAAAAAAGTAAATTTCGTAAACTCTTTATTTCTCCATTTCATTCAAATGTCTGCATTGCTGTCATTGGCACGAAAGCTATATAACATACCTGAAAGAAGTAAAGGCTATGGGGGAAAACGGTGAAAAGCAAACAGTAAGCCCAATTTCTCTATTTAGAATTCAACTTATTTCAATTTTAAACCACAAAACCAGCGTGGGTTTTAACCCGTACTGCTGCATTACTCCAGTTGTAGATTAACATCAACAGGAAAACCAGTCATCTCGCATATGGCTTATAATATAAGAATATAAGTGCTTGCTTCAGAAAGCACATATTTAAATATAAAGTTAATTTCAGGCCATAACAACACTAAATATTGCCGTCATGAAGGCTTTTATTTACTTTTTTGAAGCAATCCCTACAGCTGAGTGTAGCCTGTTGCATGGAGCACAGATTGAAGCAGCCTCTCCATTTTTCATGCTGTTGTAGGTGATTTCGTAAGGTATACGGTCTCAGTGAAGTCAAGGACTAGCGTCTAACACAACAGGAAAATTAAGCTTCGAGTCTTTCGTTAAGAACACCTTAAGCAGAAGGATTCTTAAACACAGATAAAAATATTGCCATTACACATTTCTCTCATCTGTCCATTTAAGCATCTTAATACACAGTAGTTTAACCACATCAAAGACTGAGATGTTACTGATATTATGAGAGGCCTGGAATGAATTCGCACAGAAAACACTGACACGTCAGTTCTCCCACGTCCAGCTCGATATTAAAACAGGAGTTTTTCCCTTGAGAGACACTTCCTGTTGTTGTTCTCTCCAGTCAATAGCGTGCTTCAGAATATAAACCAGATATACCTCCCTGCCCGCAACTGCAAAGGTCAAGCTGATCATAAGATCAGCGATTTAGGACGAAAGGATCCAGGGGTTTAGAAATTCAGCGGATGTAAGAACTCCTGAAAGAAAGTACACTTTCTGCAGGCATCGCTCTACTGAGGGCAGAGGGGAGAACCCGAGGTGAGGAGTGCCTACGGTACACACTAACACGCAGAGGGACTTAGGAGGGCAAATCTAGAACCTGGGTTGTTCCCCTGCCACGTTTTCGTGAGCCCCGTCAACTCCAAAAAACACGAACTCCAGAAAAGAGCGGGCAGCCCAGCTCAAACAAACTGGGGCAGCGAGGCAGCTCTAGGGCCTTCCGCGGGGATACAGGAGCCAGCACCATCCTCTCTCCACAAGAAGGAAAACTGTCTTGATATTTCTTCCCTGAAATATGGTACCCTGCTGCTTGCTGCAACTCCTCCCTAGGGCTGTCATGTAAACCCGTTTGACTTTTGTCCAACTCCTCCTGTCTTCTGTATCATTTTTCTGTCCTGTTCTTAACCCCATCAACTCTTCCCTTCTTCCCCCTCGTTCCATCTCCTAGTATTTCCCCTCAGCAATTTCCCTTTTACTAAAATTGAACCTAAATACGTATATATGTTAAATAATAACACCCTGTGACTGTTTACCTACCCTCCCGCAGGTTGTTTGTCCTAGGCCTTCTGTTGCCCTGTGCATGAATCATCCAGTTGGGCAGTAACCTCCTCAGGAAAAGGACTGCCTGTTGTTCTAAATTCGTACACTGCCGAACACATAGAGCCCCGTTCTTAATTAGCATAACAACTTCATTAATGCTTTCCGTTTTCTCATCTCTGGATGTTCTTATTGCCGCCTTCCAGTACCTAAAGGGGCTCCAGGAGAGCTGGGGAAGGACTTTTTACTGGGGCATGGAGTGATAGGATGAGGGGGAATGGCTATCAACTGGAAGAGGGCAGGTTTAGATTAAACATTAGGAAGAAGTTTTTCACTTTAAGGGTGGTGAGGCACTGGCACAGGTTGCCCAGAGAGGTTGTTGAGGCCCCATCCCTGGGGGTGTTCAAGGCCAGGCTGGACGTGGCCTTGGGCAACCTGGGCTGGTGGGAGGAGTCCCTGTCTATGGCAGGGGGGTTGGAACTCGATGATCTTCAAGGTCCTTTCCCACCTAAACCATTCTATGATTCTATGATCTCTGGATTGTTGTTTTGCTTTGTATGCCTTTACCACTAATAAATCCTTAAGGTGAAAATTATAACCACCTTTGAATATACATTGGCCAGCACGTATGATGAAGCAGAGCTTTGTGTGGTTGATGTAGAACGGCTGTAGAAAAGCTTTGCTGTAGATCAGCTACTACCAAATGTTACCCTGAGACTTCCAGCAGTGGAAAGCACACCCAACTCAAAATGATGCCATTTACACTAGAAAAACTTAAGCCATGGGTTTGGTTCGGGGTTTTTTTGTAAATTAAAAATAAAAACACATACGATTTGCACAAGTTTAATGACAACCAATTGTGATGGCAGCGCAAGGCGGGCTCTCGCGATCCGAGAGGAGCACGGCAGCAATCAAAACCGGTCCTGGATGCTCTCCCCACACAGAGCATCATCTACACCACCGACACGCACACACTGCCATCAGGGCCCTCGACGTACCCTCTTCTCTTAGGTGGTATGTGCAATTCCTGTTACCATCCACAGCAATTTCACAGCAGTTTATGAGGCAAATCAAACCAGAGCTACCGCAACCCAAAGCCCGGCGGAGGGGTGGGGGTAAAGGGAAACAATGGCATGTTCCCACTCTCGGACACTGTGGGACACGCCGAGTTCTGCCTTCACTAACAAAAGCTTCTTTTCATTAAAGGGTGGAAAAAAAAACAACCCTTTTGTTCTCCAGCTTTGAAGAGCTTACATCATTGCTTCTTCAATTTCAGGATTTTAGTGAAAGCCAGCTTTCTACTGGGCTGGTCAAATGACTGTTAACTAAGAATTCCCGGGAGTGTTTAATCTACACCCTTTATTAATTGATGGTTAGGGTACCTTCTCATAATGACTCATCTAACGAAGAAACAAAAACACAGCAAGAAACCCTCCCCGCTCCTACGGTACTAATGTTACAACGCGCCCGGGCATCTCTCCACCAAACAAGTCACTAAACCTTTTTTTTGTTTTGCTCCCTAATTAGGCCAAAGGCTTCCAAGGGAAATCCATAATGAGCTTTACATACTGCCGAGAAGATATTTTAACACCACTGTTTCATCATGTCCATAAAAATACAATTTCATCATCAAGTTTGTGACCAACAGGTGCCTTGAATGTGAAGACAGGAATAATTTATGAATAGGAATATAGGTACATTGGCAGAATTAATAAGGGAAAAGAGATAGTCGCACCAGCTCTGTCTTTTTTATCCCCCCACAATTAAATAATGTAAATAAAAATATTTTTTCCAAAGGTATCTCCATACATATCCCTGTGATTGTTTTTCTTTTGCTTCACGTGCATGCACGTCAGCTTTGAGAAACCCGCATAACATAGCAGCAATACAGAGTTAAGAACATAAGCACACGTTTCACCTTCGGCAGGGAGATCCCATATTGCAGACTTTGATAGAAGCTCCAAATCAAGGAAAATATTTCTATTTTGTTATGAACAACTAAGTTGCGCAAGGGATTTTTCAACTGAAGGCCACTCAGTTGAAAAGCTCCACTGCAATGGAAGACATCAATGGAAAAAGAACAGAAATTTTTGCGTTTCTCATTGTCGGTCTTTTCTGATATTGTACTCACTTCTCTACCTGGTAATGAAACACAGCTAAAGCAATTCTTTTGAACCACTTTTTGTGAATTATTGTATGTATAAAGTAAATAGTTGGATGTGTCTATATCAGAAAAATACCCAAGGACAGAAATAGAAAGAAGACCCAAAGACACATGAAACCTCATGACAAATAACGCACAGCTGTCTTTCAGATGAGAGATGTTTCATTGAAATATGTCCTATGTTATTTCTGTCTTTAATTCCTGGGTTGATAACTATAAAGGGTCAATCAAAAACTACACCTCAGTAAAAGGCGCTGCTCTTTTTCCGAAAACACAGGATACTTGAAGGGAGCTTAACATACACAACAGAACTAAGTCAAGGCAAAGTCATTACTTCACCTACTTTTCCTGTCAACAGGCTAAGAAAACTCATTTGTACCAAAAGCTATTTTTCATACCTCAAACAACACAGAGCCTTTAGAGAACCAACAAAAATAGTTTTAAATTTCAGGCTAAATTCTGTCCTTTTAGGTATGGTTTGAGGTACTGAAACCCGATAGGGAATTATAACAATCCCTCATCAACCCTGGACAACCGTTTTTATCTGTCACCTGTAAATAAGCTAATTTCATGAAAGGCTTTGCTACAGTGAGCTGTTCACCTACAGTTAATCTTTGTCTTGACCTGTACGTTCACTGAGACTGCCTGCAAGCAATTCCTCACCAAAGGCTGCAACACCCTGAACTGTAATTTGCCATAGAGCCTTCAATATTACCCGCCATAAATCTGGCACCACCTCTTTAGACTAAACGAGTGTCAGTTCTTCGTGGTTGACACCAGACAACAAACTGACTCGCAGGAAAACCAGAGAGGTGGCTGGGCAAGGTATCACCACACTGTTAGGTGGAACGCGGGCATCATCCAGACTTCACCCACCAGATCTTGACAGATCAGACCGATCTATCTTTGTTAGAAAGGTGGCTACCCCCAATGGGTAATAACAGTACCACAGGAAGAAAAATTCAGTGTTCAAACACAACAAATCAGAGATGTATCTGCATCCTCGGTTTTGAGGATACGCACCAGTCAATAATAAGAGAAAGCGCAGGAGTTCGAGACTCGCACACAAGACTTCCATCAACCCATTCCCAATCAACAATTTGAAAAGGATTTTTCTAGAAAAGAAATTACTTGGAAAAGGAAATTTCTCCTTTGTGCGAGGCAGAAATAGAGACGCTGTTACATGTAGGTGCGGCTGAAGAGTTCACTCAGTCATTGCTTTAAGGTTTCTGATTAAAAGGTGTTTTGTTTTCGGGTGGTTTGTTGGGTTTTGTTTTGGTTTTTGGGGTTTTTTGGTTTTTTTTTTTGTTTGGTTTTTTTTTTTTTTTTAGAATCCGTTGAAACAAAACCTTTGGGAATTGCTGGGGATTGAATTTAAACATTAATAGTATTCAGATAGCATACTATCAGCAAAGGACCTGCAAAATTTTAACAGCTTTAAAATTTATATTGTTTATATTTTACATATAATACCGTTACATATATACACGTATACATATATTATCTAGGTTAAGTTTATATTAAGAATCCAAAACAGAATTAAGCTAGCATTTTTTCAATCAAAATAGAACAGGTCTACTATTTTTTTTGCTTTGTTTTGTTAAACTTATTTAAGCGATTTTGCGCCAGTTCCTAACAACGACAAACGATACTCTGTTAGAATTTCTCAGGTAACACAAATTTTAAGTTTTAACCCAGCTGAGAGTCTTTTTTTCAAAGCAATGATGGTCTTCAACGCTGACCAGAGAAGAGCTGCTGCTGGAAGCTAAGAACAGGCTTTGGTCTATACATGGATAGGTGAATGTTAAAGCTCCACGCAAATGAACGCATCCATTTTAAAATAAGATCTCCCGTTATCCACGTGATGTATATCACAAGTCAAGCCAACTTCTGCGGATGGACCCGACCTGAAAAAACCTTTTCAATTTGTGCATATCAGCCACTCATCCCCTGAACTAAAGCTATCTAAGGATCACTTTAACAGCAATGTGTTTGTAAGAGCTGCAGAGGAGTCAGTAAGTTTGTGGTCTTTCAGCATAAAAAAGGAGAGGGCATTGATCGCAGAATGTGAAATGTTTCGCCAGTTATGTAATTGTTTAATCTGAAGGACACTCACTACTAAATATCAGCTAGGACTAACTTTAGCCTAGAAAGTAGAACATCAGATCCCAAAAAAGCACGCTAACCTTTGGCAGACACAGCACTAGACACTCTTAAATGTATTTTGTCTGTGAAATTAAGTTGCATTAAAAACAGCTAACAGAGGTGAGCAGTAAAATTCAAGTCGAAAGAACAGGACTTCTTATAGTTTGTGTGTTTATTGTCACTAAATAGTCCCCATCGGTGATCGCAGTCCAAATGTCTAACTGCTATACTAATAAAGGAGACTGAAAATAAAATGGATCTGAAAGAATTCGCAGCTAGAAATGAGCCTTGGTCCAAAACCAAGACAGACTCACCGTCATCTCCTCACCTAGAATGAAAAATGTAAACACCCAAACCAACGAACAGCATAAATCAATCAGACTATTCCTATGGTTGTGTCTGTAAATGTCTCTCTCTGACACGGCCCCTTAAGCTCTCTCTGACTTGACACAGATGCTTTCCTTCACCTCTGTACCAGACTATTTAGCAAACAGGGAACATGGATCCTTAAGGATTTCATAAAAGATTCGCTTTGGATCAGAAAATTTGGATTCGCTTTCCGATGCGACGTAGACAGACAACAGCACTTATGAAATCTGATTGACCGCGGTGAAAGTTTTTCATCCTGGCAACACCGTTGCCATAGTGATCCCGGCTGATCGGATATTCTTAGCAACCGCTCCTAACTCTCCATCCCCAGCGTTCCCTGGGTTCCTCCAAAGCTGAGCCGCATAACCTCATTTCCAAAACCCCAGCGATCATCAGAAGAACGATTAGAGTAGCGTGAGCTCATGAACTGAAGTGCCTTCTCCGCAAATACCACACATACCATCATCTGATTCTCTTGTACAAGGTACGCTTTGCAAATGGGAGGACATGGGAAGAACGCTTGGCTTCTGGGTACGGCTTGGGAGATGAGGAGTTTGCGTTTATCTTTCTCCAGTAATACCGTGGGGAGCTGGGATCCTAAATCCCATTGCGTCGTCAAAGAGATGCCATTTATGTGAAACTCAAATTCTTACATGCAATACGTGAACATTCTGAACAACAATTTATTGTCCTCACATGCAATTGCAGACTGAATTTATTAGCCATTAAGCATGCTGTTTCAATGCAGGAGGGGGGTGGACAGACATGACACGTATTATTTTTTTTAGTAGGGTCACTTCTTGTTACTATCCTGAAATTCAATTCCAGCTTTATAGCGACGTAACAAGACTTTTTCTTAGCTTTCTCTTTGATTCTATTTCTCCTACAGTTCTACAATCTCTTCTGAAGGGCTGGAGAACGTCTTCCAGTGTTTCGCATTAATTCTATAAATTGCAGTACTTGGTTGAGCAATGGGATGACCGTCAGAGTGGGCTGGGAGGCCCCCGTAGCACACGCTGGGCAGTGCTGCGCAGGACCGCTAGAACCACAGAGGAAGCACAGCGTTGCCCTTTTCAATCCGTTCTCCGCTGAGCACGTAGAGCAATTAAGTAGTCAAGGCCAATGAGCAGGACTTCCCTGGCCCTCTCTGATGGCCTCAGAGAAAGAGAAATCACACTGGGCCTGTTCAGCTAACGGTTTCCCATCCTCAAGACACAAACAGGAGAGCAGCGAGGGTCTCTGGGGTTCCAAGACCATAAAAATCCACTATATCACTTTTTAACACACATCCTTAGTTCATTGTCACTCCTCTGTGCTACAGAAACATTAGATAAAGTCAATCTAAAAAGTCGCATCGCTGAAATCACAAGAAGATGCACGCAAGACATCATCTCGGGTTTTATACCATACAGTGACGAAGCAGTTAATTGTCTCTCTCGCACAGGACTACGCAAACTGTATTAACAAGCTGAAGATAAATCAGGAACTGACAAACCGCGCCACCGATGTTACTCCAACTCCACATGCTGTGTTTGGCAACCGCCTTCAATTCCCGCCGGAGGCTGCGCGCTGCCACTGCTGCTTACAGCTGGGCTTCCCTCCACCCTTCACTTGGTGCAACAGGGACCGAAAAAAGGAGTGCTCAGACCCAAAATAAAATGTGAGTTTGCACACTGATTCCATTTAGGACGGGGTGGTTCACATCTCTTCACTCCGGTGATGCTTCATGGACTTCATCCGGGAATGTAAATGGGAACAGTGGAGAATAGTACTCGTAGGAGAGGTGGAAGTGAAATGGATAGAACGGCTACTACGTAAACCCAGATTTGGAGCTGCTACTCACTACCAAAGCTGGATGTGCTACTGGTAGAAATACTAGATGGTGCCTTCTGGGCTCTATTTCCAAAAGCCAAACAACAACATATTCTCAAAGTCATGCTAAAGTCTTTTCTATTGCTATATTGCAATTGCAAGCTTCAACTAAGATCCGGGTCCAAAATGCATCCAACACTATGAACGTGGAATAAGAGACCGTCACTAAATGAGGTACTGCAGTGTTTCTGGACAAGAAAGTTCCTGAGAAATTTCTGGCTGCCTTCCTGAACAGAAACCTCTGAATGGTCCCTGTTGTAATTAATAAGCACCCTTAGGTTTGACACCATGAAATCTGCAATTTGCAAGAAGTGTAGCAGAACAACAGCAGCTTGACAAACAGCCTGATCTCGACCCCATACCAACACGTACCAAAGGAAACTTCCATCAGCTCTTCAGAATCACACTAGCTTGACCTCAATATACATAAATAAAACCGAGATTAGGACTGACATTTCAGGCTTTGCTACTTTTTATCAAGTGAAAATTAAGCAGAATTCTGCTTATCAGAATCAGCGCAGACGATTTGATAAATATCAGTTAATGCTTTACTTTTTCGTTTCCTGCGTATTTCTGTTCAGAGGGATCCTGGGGTGATGCAAGCCACGGCGCTGCAAAGCACCCAACTATATTGTATTTACTTGGACAGGTTTTGTGGTTTCTTTCAAGGGTGCTAAATATAGCCGATTATTTTTCTTTCTAGCCTAGAAAAGGAAAATCACAGCTGACACAGATTTCTTCTCAGCAGTTGCCTGCAAGCCCTGCTTGCAGATCTCCTCCCACAGTGAAGAACAAGCAGCATCGTCCTGTGGTTGCAGGTGCTCTGACCACACACTGGACTACTACCCTGTGTTGCTCTCTGTATTTAATTTTGGAACCGAAAGCAACAGGGAAACGTGAGAAGTATCAGCGCTTCAGGTCAGTTACCAATTTACTCTATCTGCAATTTAATCCAGAAATAAAAAAGAGATTCCACACAGCATATCATAGCAACCACTGGGCTTAAATATTCTCAGTCTGGAATAGAAATGAAGTCTGCTTATGTTGCGGTATCCAATTTATACACACAAAGCGCTCTCTCTCTCTCTCTTTTTTTTTTTAAGACCAAAGAAATGCCAATTGACAGCCTTTCACAGTTACGTCCCTTTGATGGTGCTGAGCCAGAGCCATCACGTTAGGAACCCTTACATTATTTATACAGGTCATTTTCATTCTGAATAGGTGGAAAGAGGTATTTTAAAGATTCCATACTAAGCATGGCAAATTTTCCTTTTTTAACCTTTTTAAAGTGTTTTTAATAAATAAATAAAAAAAAGCTGAAGATGCTACCATCTACCCAATGAAATTTATCCTCCTTACTTTCAATAATCTCCCTATAAGGCTCTATTTTTCATGGTGAGAAAAGGTTAAAACCTCTCCATTAGCAGCATATGGTGCATTAAACAAACTTACTCATGTCACACTGAAAAGAAACAGTGCTCTAAGAGCATCATGCTTTAAAAGTGATAAAGCTCAAACAGTAGAAAAACTCGAATCACTCAGTTTAAATCTGCCCTTTTGCGTATATCAATACTGCGTATCACAATACCATAAAATAGAGTATTTTGTCAGTAAGAAGCCACAGTAATCAGGGGTCGCCGCATTCAATCTCCATTTCTTCGCCCCGTTTTTGGCCCTATTCCTTTCTGCCTCAGCAGGTCGCTGCAGTTTGCGGAGCAAAGCTACTCCACCTTACAGAGGAGCAGAAGGTCGCCCCTCGCTCCCGACAATTTCTGCATATCATGTCAAAAGGCTCATTTGCAACAGAAACTCTCACCGAGAAATCACGCAGAGGCTCCCGAGAACGTCCTCAAGCCAATTTGGAGCTCGTTAGTGTGACTCCTAGGGCTATTTGCACACATGCAGCTTTAAAGCAATCCTTCCAGGAAGAACCGGGATGGATTCTGCAAATCATTAGCACCATAGCAGGAAATTTATCTCTTTTTTTTCACCCATCACAACCAATACGCAGCTTGCATACAGCAACTTCAAAACATCAGCAAATAGCTGAATTGCCAGAGGTCAGTGGAAATACACCGTGTTGAAAATCACGTCGTTAGAGAGATGCAAACCGTACACAGTGTTAAACACAAATGAACCGTGGCAAGTGTTTCAGAGGCAGAAACTCCAGCCTCATTTCACCGATAGACACCTGACAAAACCGAATCTCCAGCCAGATTCTAGATTCATTAAAACTAATTATTCCAGCAGTTCAGGTAAAGGGAAAATAAACCTCTAACATCAGAAAATGCAAAGGGAATTCGGGCCCAAGTCAAAGGAACCACAGAGTGGTGGAACAACTCAGGTTGGAAAGATCTTGAGCTCACCTCCCACCACTCAAAACAAGTCCCATTCCTGTTCAGGGCAGTATCCAAGTCAAATACTGAACATCCTTCAAGGATGGAGATGCCACAGGCTCTCCAAGCAGATTTTTCCAATGCTTGACCAGTCTCCTGGTGAGAAATTTTCTCACTATGTATCATCAGGATTCACTGTGTTGCAACTCCTGCCCAACGCCACTTGTCCTAGTCTTGGCACTGCGCGCCTGCGCAGAGTCTGGCTCTGCCTCCTCCCTGTTAAGTAGCTGAAGGCGGTAACACCATCTCCCTTCAGCCTTATTTTCTTAAGGCCAAATTCCAAAACCCAAAGTGAACTACTTACTAAGCAGAAAAATCCTCTCGGAAAGTTCTAAGGAGGTGTGCAAACGCATACTAATCAAAGACACGTATATTCTTTCTTGAAGATTCTCCATAGGAAACTCAAGAGCAACATTCACTCCTTTTTATTTTTCCTAAAAGTACGATGCTGGCAAGTTTTCCCTACGCAAATGGCAAAGATGATGTTCAAGAAACAAAAGGCGAAACGCCAGAGATAAAGAATAATCGGCACACATCGCACACAGCTAGGAAAGGGGCAAAGGAGGAATATTGGGAAACTACGCTATAGTCGTATCTAGTGAGCCAAAGAGAGCACAGCACAAACCCTTTATGATTTGGGATTTTTGTTTTGTTGTTGGGTTTTTGGGGTTGGTTTGGTGCTTGGGGAATTAGTTGGATTTGTTTTTTTTTTAAAAAAAAAATAAATAAATCACAACTTACTTGCCAGCAGGTGACCAACTCATTTCCCATTCTTTTTAGTTGTGTTTTTATGGTTGGTTTTTTTTTTTTTACCAATTTGAATGGAGCACTATGTTAAAAATAAAAGATAAATCTGTGGCATAAGTTACTCGGCTGTGAAAAGCTTCCAACTCTGGAACGATTACTTCAGCATATGTTCTCGCTCAAAGAAAAAAAAGTGCCTTCTTCGAATCTGTAACATTTGTTATTGTTCACAGATAAAAGACAAAGATTTTTCAATGGTTCTTTAATTTTAAGGCACTGTAACTAATAGGACTGCAGATTTAAAAGACAGAGTGTTTGCACTGCCTGTCACGCGATCAAAATAGTCAATTTGATTTCTGTAACCCCCCCAGCCGAGCAAACGTGGCTCACGCGGTCAGGTTGCCTCGAGCTGCACTGAAAGGAGCGCCCATTTATGGGTGCCAAATTCAGGCATACCCCTGAAAGTTCTTGTAAAGCATGTTTTATTCACGCAAAAAGAGAACTTCCGTAAGTTAATGCAGGAAGATCAGAAACGTTCAGCAATTCACGTGCAATACACGAAGGTGTACTGTTCATATTAAGGGTTATTTGGCTTTTTTTTTTTTTTTTTTTAAAGAATCCAGCAAACCCAGCTCCTTATGGCATTTAACACTGGAGACGTGCACAGAGTACATAACCACTGCTGGAAAAAATTCAGGCTGGAAATACGTTAACAGCAAAGGTCACTAACAGTTGAAACAATATTGCATGAGAGACAGCCAACTATTGCGTTTATCTGTACAGTGTGAGAAGATGATGTGAAAGACGTGTGCCTCTTCAATTAGACATCGCTGGCCTCGCGCTGAGAATCACAGAATTGTCTAGGTTGGAAGAGACCCTTGGGATCATTGAGTCCAACCATCCACCCTACTCTACAAAGTTCTCCCCTACACCATATCCTCCAACACCACATCTAAACGGCTCTTAGACACATCCAGGGATGGGCACTCAACCACCTCCCTGCCCTCCGTGGCCTCCGTTACGGACTAGACCAGAGTACAGCTCCACGGGGCTTTCTTGTAGCCTCAAGCTCTACCAGTTGCATTAATGTTAAAATATACAGACAGTGAAGATGCGGTCACTAAGTGAACTTTCCCCCCGGATTCATGCAGATCCCTTCACGTATTGGACTGCTTTAAACCAGAGGCAAATCCCCTTTCTTCTTTTTAAGTCTTATCCCCTACGACCATAAACCTTAAGCTGTAATAAAATAAGAGCTACAGAGCTTATATTAATTTCTCCATAGACTTATAGCTTTGAAAAAATATTTTTACACCGGACAGAAGCCTGAGATTTAATCTCTGGAAGTTCTGTGTTTGTTAGAAGACAGTAAACGACCTACTTATTGGATCTTTAGAAGCAAAAAAGAACCACCAAACGAAAACCCTGCCCCCAAGGTGTCAAATTAATACTCTATTTGCGGAACATACTTCTCAGAACAAAGAAATAAAGGGAAGAGACAGGGGTCTCCCCAGGTTTTTAAAATGGTTTTTTCAGCACATTTTAATTTTTCAAGATGTCAGTTTTTCAGTAACTGTTAAGCCTTGAGCTCTAACCCAAAGAAAATACATAAATATACAAAACGCAGGAAGATTATTATAAAAAACCCTTTGGGGATATGGCTTATATAGCTGAGAGAGGCCAAGATTTTATACGTGTTTAGCTGAATTATGCCAGGAACTCCTTGATAACAGAGATGTGAGGTAAAATGAATTAATTCACCAGAAGACACTAAAAGGTCCTGTATTTTAGCATCCTGCTCCTGACTCCGCATGCGAGGTGAACCGGAGCTGGGGTCCATGAAGAGGGAGCCTGGCACGGGAACCAACTGCACCCAAATGGCACCGAGTCAGCGGACAACGGCGACAAGTCCTGCTTCCCGCGGGAGCCGCCTGGCCCGGGAACGCTCACGGCCACAGCAGGGAAAAGAGGAGGCTGGGACCCAAAGCGTCAGGCAAATCAAACAGGAGTGAAGCAAAGAGTTAGGAAGGGGAAGACTTACTGGAAGAACAAAGAAAATGAGACAATAAAATAATAATAATAAAAAAAATTGCCGGGTGGAATAGTGAGATGTTTACAAAGCAAAAAAGAAGTTTAAAGACTAATCCTGAAGAGAGCAGTTCCGAAATGACAACGTGGACAGTATTCTCAGGGTACCGGCTACGCTCTTATTAACCTGCAACTATATATAAACATTCAAACAACAATTCAGCACTTCAGCAATCTTTTTAAGTCTTCCAACCCTTAAGAAAACGCATTAAAGGGAACAAAGGTGGATTGCCTTTAGTTCTCTTTATAGGGAAAATCCCAGCAGGCAAGCAAAAGCCACATAAACGCTACCCTATAAAATATTTTGTAATGAGAATATTCAAGGGTAGTATTACCAATGTCGGCATGCTCTAACTCAAGATGACCTAAAAATCTAATGGCAACTAAAACCTCATGATGGATTTATGATGATGATGATCTCCAGAGGTCCCTTCCAACCCTAACCATTCTGTGATTTGTTTGATTCTTCATACTAGACTGCTGCTTCTGGTTATTTTAATTGGTTACTATTCACAATACCATCTTTAGGGAAATGAGACAATAAATTATGTAGCTAATCATGTGGTCACATGAATCATATAAACACCATATTACTGTGTTTAGGAAACTGCCTGCTGTTCTACTCGGAACTGAAGTAGAACAAGAATGAAGTCTGTCACAAAGCCAATGAATCTTGATGGGATTTTAACATTGGTGCTTCATTTAGTCGGATGCCCTGCTGAGACGCCAGCGCGGGGTTATAGCGGAGGCTGAGAACCAACGCAGCATGACGACCGCTGCATCCCCTGGACAGTGAAGAACGAGGGAGTATCTGGGACCTCCTGTTCTGCCACATCAAACTTCTTCCACTCCTGAACCCATACTGTCGAGCCAGGTTTTCCATCAAATCTCCACTAGTTTAAACCAGAAGACTTCCGGGGGCCCATTCACTCTAATTACTCAATGCAAAAAGTCAATAAAAGTGAAAACAGTTGACCTGCAGGTATTAATTGTGGCTAAGGGTATTGTAGTTCCGCCGTGGGGGAAGAAACAATATGCCCTCCCTATCCTGCCCTAAGATTATGGCTCTTTTAAGGAACCGTGCAGAAAAAATGAAATTCAGGAAGCGTGTGGGACCGTTTCCCCTTCCCCCGGTTTCCTCTTCCCACTCTAATTTCTCTCAAGACATTCAAAAGGCTTGTTTGAAAACACAGGCGAGTGGGCGATATGGTTTTGGTTCACATGAGATTTGACTCTGGGTCAGAAGATTTCTGCAGTAAATTTTCGTTTCCCTTGAAGTGACATCTACATACTAATGGGGAACTCCTGGTGTTTTTTAAGATGACAGAGATTCACATTAATGTTATTCCTTTTGTTTTTGATGCATTCTTTCCGCTGAGTTGCTGCAGGGAACGCAGAAAAGAAAATGCTGTTAAAAAACAAAGCAAAATTTTGCTATCACAGAAATATGGGGTAACTCCTGAGAAGGAAGCAGGAATTCTCTCTCCGGCACACTCTCCCCCTTTCAAACCAAACTGATCCTCAGCCATGTTAGTCATCGGAAGACGGATTCTTTCATTATGTGTAAACCTGAAAACTGATCTAGTTGTACTTTGCCTAACAATTTGCAGCTAAAACTTTAATTATCAAAGTTTGCCAGCACATTACATACTGTGTAACTGAAATTTGCATTGCTCCACAGAAATAGGTCGAGGATTAAGTTTAACTACTTACAATTTAAGTGGTAAACAATCTTCATGCAAAACTTTTTACTTTAAATATTACTGTCTACGGGAATAACATTATTTCAGCCATTCTAAGTCTCGTATGAGCTCAAATTAATTTAACTTTGAAGTTTCCTTCAAAGCCTAAAGCCAAGATGCTCAGAAAGCAGCAGCATACAGCTGAGATCATCGGATCTGCTCTGTGCCAGAAAGATCCCTTCTGTAAACAGAGAGCGTCTCTGATGTTCCCAGTTTTGTTATCCACCGACGGCCTTATGGCACTATGCCATAATCGATAGCTATTGCTGCCTTTAGATTATGATATCGTATAAGAAATTCTGTAACTCAGTTGAGCAGCACCTTTCAAATTCGAGTAGCATCCTTAAAAATCAAGTAACAGAAGTGGAAAGACTTACATGAGCCTACATCAGTTCCAGGAAATACTTAGTTGACGCTAAAAATACTCATTAAATCTAGCAAAATGACTAACTAGGAAAAAAGAACTCCTTATTCCAGCTTCTAAATAATAAAGCATTGTCCAAACAGGCTACATGGCAGAATGCTACAAGCTTTGCCATGGCTCTTTCCTCCCAAAGAAGATACCCGAGTGCAAGCTGCTAACAGTTTTTATTCATACTGAAACCAGACACTAAGATGTAGAAGTAAACAGCACACAAATTCCAACCCCTTATTCCTCAAGTTCAGTAAACCTCATAGGTGTCATGCCTAAAGGATAAAATAGTACTTGAAAAACATTTACATCTAAAAGCTGAATTCTCTTACATCGCGTTCATGATGTGGCTCCACATAAGACAAAGACCTCTACCAAAGCAACAGTGGTGCCTCGCTGGTGCCCTGCTCCCACAGAGCTATTGGGAGCCCAAACCTGCTGTTGTCAGCTTATACTTGGTGGCTGCAGCGGTTCCTCAGAGATTTCTGGTGACCATGGAAAGCACTGCGGGCGCTATGCAATGGGAAACACCACCTGATAAGGCAGAAAGTAGGTAAATCACAACAACAATACTAGAAAAATCCATTATAAGATACACCTAGGAAATCCCCTACTCCAGAGTACATATAAACAGTCAAATATCAAGAGCCCTGGTGTGTTTCCATGTCAACCTGATGCACAGTAAAAAGAATGGACTTACACTTCTTTACCCAGAGAACTACATAAACTAAGAGCAGTTTTAACTTTAGTTTGCACAAGCTTCCCAGAAATGACTATTTGGTTTGGAATGATATACTAATTATATATATGAAAATAGTAATATAACTATTCTATACATATACATAAAAAGCAAAAAATAGGGGGCCTACAGGAAAGATGGGAAGAGCCTTTCCATCAGGGTGTGAAGCAATAGGACAAGGGGTAACAGTTTTAACCTGGGAGAGGGAAGATTTAGACTAGATATTAGGAAGAAACTCTTCGCTATGAGGGTGGTGAGCCCCCGGCGCAGGCTGCCCCGAGAAGCTGTGGCTGCCCCATCCCTGGAGGTGTTCAAGGCCAGGTTGGACGGGGCTTGGAGCAACCTGGGCTGGGGGGAGGTGTCCCTGCCCAGGGCGGGGGGGTGGAACTCTAAGGTCCCTTCTAACTCTAACCATTCTAGGATTCTATTCTGCAAGCATGAAGATCCACCTTCCTCTTCCACTGTTTAATTTCAAGAGGTTCACAACCCTGAGAACTCTCAAAAGGAAAAAAAAAAATTAAAAAAAATGAAGTGATGATCATCACTGTAAAGTGCGTAAGGTAATGTTAAAAAAAAATCCAGAACAAAAGCCTTGAAAATATTAATAATGCATAGCTAATACCAAAATTCAAAGGCTTGTCAGAAACCATGCAAGTCCAAGTTAATTTTCTAGAGATGTTATTGCCACAGATAATAAAAAGAGCACAGCAGCAGGCTTGTTGGTAGTGACAATAAACCCATAAAATAGCAACACGCAAAATAAAAAGGTACAGTATATGAAAAAGTAAATATATCGACAATATTTCAAATTGCATTTTACTACTTGGTCTTGTTTTTCGCAAGTTTTTATGCAATGCCACTACATATTGTCTAATATTACTTATAATTATCATTCACAGAATTCACAGAATTGTTAGGGTTGGAAGGGACCTCTGGAGATCATCTAGCCCAACCCTCCTGCCAGAGCAGGGTCACCTACAGCACGTTACACAGGACAGCGTCCAGGCGGGGTTTGAATGTCTCCAGAGTGGGAGACTCCACCCCCTCTCTGGGCAGCCTGTGCCACTGCTCCACTACCCTCAAAGTAAAGAAGTTCCTTCTCATGTTAAGATGGAACTTCCTATGTTCAAGTTTATGCCCATTACCCCTCGTCCTATCACTGGGCGCCACTGAAAAAAGACTGCTCCCATCCCCCTGGCATCCCCCCATTAAGTATTTGTATGTATTAATAAGATCCCCCCTCAATCTTCTTTTCTCTAGACTAAAGAGACCCAAGTCCCTCAGCCTTTCCTCATAAGAAAGGTGCTCCAGTCCCCTAATCATCTTTGTTGCCCTTTGCTGGACCCTCTCCAGCAGTTCCCTGTCTTTCTTGAACTGGGGAGCCCAGAACTGGACACAGTACTCCAGATGCGGTCTCACCATTCATCCCGGTCCCTCTCTGAAATGTTTCACATTTCTTCCGAGCCAGCTATGTCCAGTAGTTCTCAACACCGGTTCTTTGAGGTTGGAAGCGGGGGGGCTCTTCTATACAGAAAGCCCAGAGCTCACGTTATTTACTTATACCAAATGTGTTTACTTTGTGCTTTTTGTCTACATCGTTGTGCTCTCTGGATGTTCAATTTAACTCCTGCGCAAGAGACAAATCCCGGTACTTCCTTTTGGTATCTGTGAACACCTGTAAAGGGCATGCCTGGGTGGTCTTCTTGCTATGTTCTGCTTGAAGACCAAGGCAGCTGTTAGCACCCACAGTTCTCCTGGCAAGTTGCTCTTCCTTTTTGCAGCCAGAATTAACAGCACATAACATCCGAGAAGAAGCGCGGTAAGACGTAAGCCCGAAAGTGGGACAACTTCACCGGCCGGAGGAACGAGCCTCCCCCCTACTGCTCCCCCGCCAGGCAGCGCATTGCAAAGCAAGTAATTAAATCGCTTGTCGTTAGAGTTCTGCGAGTCCTCTTATCTGTATTTTTACAGGGGGTTCAGGAGGTTGAGATGGCAGTAGAAAGAACATTAGATTTGGAAAATGGTCTGACTCTCCAAATAGGACCGAAGCAAAGAGCCAAGCGGTATGACAAGTCCATCTTAAATCTAATATTACCCAGTAACTGGTGTGAGAAAGGCAAGCGTAACGCCGTCTTCAGGAACAGTTACATACGTACACAGTGGGACAAAAAAACCCAACATTAAGTTATTAGGTTCTCCTATTTCTTCCACTCTATAAATAGCAGTAAGTGTATCTGAAGGAATACAAGGAAGGCTATACCGATATGACTTGAAGCCTTCAGGTTTTTCAAAGCATTAAATCCTTTTGCTGTGCTTTTTTTTTTTTTAAACCAGATAACTGCCACTGATAGAGGCAGATAACATAAGTAGAGGCAGATAATATCAGATAAGAAAATCTCCACTGATCATTCCTACTATTGAGGATCTAACCTAAATATCCATCATCTAGTTTACATACCCATAAGCATTCCTAATCTAGAGTCACTTTATGCCAGTGATATTTTTTTTTAGTATTAATTTTTATTTAGTATAAATTTATGCCAGATCCGTGAAAATATAAGCTAAGCTATCAAACATTTTATCATAGTAATTACACCTGTATCGGTAGCGAAATATCTTTACAGATGAGCATCGTTCCCTCTCCACCGTTACTGCGGGGCACGCAGCAGAGCCTGCCCGCGGTGGGGCCAGCTCCGAGGTGGGGACACGAGTCCTGCGAGCCCAGGTGAGCCCGGAGCCCGCGTTCAGCACTACAGCGACCGGCACGCAGTCGTGTCACATCCAGACACACCAGAAAGGCAATCCAAAAGGCACGTGGCAAAGGGGAAGCCCACTTGGTGCCAACTAGGGGGGAGTATTTGAAACCTTCCCACAGGGTACCCGGAGTCCCCTATGGTGGTGTTTAAATCACGTGTGCTCCCTCCGGCCCTCTGCTTCCCTCTCTCACACACATGATTATCTTCTGCAAGGAACCAGCTGAAGGGTGGCACAGATGTTGACCTGCTACCTGCTCACAGAGAAGAGCAGATGTCCACAGTCGGTGGAGGAAACTCTACTCACCAGCGGTGCCGCTGAGACTGGGCGTACCATCACACACCGACGCTGCCGTCTGCTCATTGCCAAGTACCACATGAGTGGTGCCATCAACAAAGCAGAAGAAAAGGACACAGAGGCTACTGCGGGGGCTAAATCATCAAAGTCCTCCCGGTAGCTGCACCACTGCGCTCTGCGTGGCCCGAATGTGTTACAGCAAACCGGAGAGATGACCTCTACCACTCTAGCTATGGTAAGATCTGAGGAACAAAATACATCAAGCAGCTGTTCTTCCATCCAGGAACAAGATGTGCTATGTCTAAGACGACACTTAGTCAACAAGGTTAAGGCTAGAAGACTGGACTTGAATCTCTCAAACCTATGACAGAAATAGTTCGCAGGTTAAGCCATCTGAAATCCCACTGGAACGATGTCTATACCGACCTTGCACTGTATGACCTTGTCCTGGTTTGAGATAACCACAACACGTCTTACTTTTGTGGGGTTTTTAAAGTGTTTTTCATTGGAGGGTTGAGGCAGTCAGTACACGAAGCTTTGCATAATTAACGTACACAGATATCTGTCCTCAGTGATGCTTTAGAAGTGTTTTGCAGAAATACAAAAGTGTTCCTGAAAAAAATCTATTAGAAATAATGCCTACGGATGCAAGAGTGCTAATGAGCAATGCCATGATTCTTTTTCACATTTCATCGTAGAGTGACTGACCCAAGCTGGTTTGGTGAGATGATAGAACACAGCAGAGGGCTCCTTAGGCTTGAAGTAGATTTTCCGAATAAAGAGAAAAATTTTATTTCCTGTAAGAAAACTCCTAACTAACGGATTTTCTGCGAGTTGAAAGATGTCCTTACAAAACCAAAAACGAGGAGATAAGATGTGACAGAATATGTTTTTCCCATCATTTTAATTAATACTAACAATATTGAACCACGTTAATCAAACAATAAGCCACAATTTGAATTCAAAGATATCTGTATTATTCACAGGCAATCTGCATATTCAGCGCTCCCTGCACATCAGACCTAGTGTTCAAGGTGCTGCATTGTTATAAAGCACTCAGAGTAGATGCACTCAGCTACAAAATCATTAGAAACGACTGGGTTGTAATTCAATGCCTTGTCTTTCTACTTATTGGGTATGTGCCAGTGCACATATTGTATTGACAGTTGAAATGAATGGCAGTTAGGAGCTTAAATAACTTCAAAAACCTGACTCGAGTGCCGTAGTGAGATGCTTTATGATACACTGAGATTGAGAAGTCTAATAAAAAGGCGCATTTATTAAATTTTCCTCTCAAATTCTTCAATTTATCTAACACAAGCACGAAGAATACCAAAAAGCAGTTTTATGCCTGCCTTATACATTAGTACTGGAGCCCGCACTAAAATTTTATATCACATATTAATTCACAAAAATGCTCAACACAAAGCACCAGTATGTTGGAGTAGTCAGAACTGATCTCGTTCAATCTAGCTATTCCCATGTTGCTTTTAAACACATCTCTTGCTCTTGGCTGTCAAACTCAGGCTAATTTTCGCGTCTTAGACTGCGCTACTGTTCCAAATTAAAGGAAATGCAGAGCTCCCTGACCTCTTGTTTGCTTTCTTCTAGTCACCTCATGGCACAGCCGAGTGTACGATGAAAGGAAGAGTCTCATTAAAATCTAGCTAAATTGAGCAAAGCTAAGCACTTTCTACCGACTCAATTATTCCCAGGGCTGACAGAGATTGTTTCCGAGCTGCATTTTTTTCTACTGAGACTGGGCATTTAAAAGTATCGTACTGGTTTGTTCCTTTAAGCATCTGAGGAGCTCAAGAGGTGGGCTTTTATAGCGGGAAGGGTAAGTCATAATGTCGTAAGTAGATTCTCTCATATGTACAACTGTTTGTTCTGTATTTCCATTTCAAACCATACACTTCCTTATTCTGTACTCCAATTAAAGAAAAGCACAACTCTGCTACAGTGACAGAACAGGGACTTCAACCCAATGCCGCTGAAACTCGTACTTTAGGTCACTTCTTGGCAATTCAGAATCACAAACCACAAGAACCCATTTTCCTCAGAATTAGAATTACCGGGGGGGCTGAGTGGGGCTGTGGGTCTGCTTTACACAACTGCTGCATCGGGTCTCCTGTATTGGTTATGGAAAATGCCAAACAAGTTTTTTTTATCAGAGATTCCCAGTCCTTTAAGATAACAAAAAAATTCAGACTGTGTTTGTTGTGCAGACCCACGGAGCTGAGAAGTTGGTTGACAAAGGCGCTCTCGTGAGGGACAAACTCGTACAATCAAACCCTCACATCCCCAAACTGAACTTGGCAACCCACAAAATCGATCTAACCCGTGGTCACAAGCTCTTCCCTTTGTGACTATGGACTGGAACAATCAGCTGTCAACCTGCCTATTTATAACGCAAGACAGAATCTCATTTAACTGTACCATCACCATAGTACTACTTTTTGTTTTTTTTTTCTTTCCTTAAATGCATTAGCCTATGAACATTGACAACTTGAAGTCTCACGGATCATCAATTCAATTGCCAAGTAAAGCAGCACTAATCAACCTTCAAAAAAAACCATATTGTAACAAACTTGCACAGTTGACTTTCAATAAATCTTCATATCATTTTTTTTTAAAGTCTCATTAAAACTACATGCTAACAAGCAACTGACCTATTAGTACACATGTAGTTTTGATTTCTACTTTACCCTGTTTTCAGCAGATAATTAAACTAAGGCTAAATAACACAAGAAAGGCTTCCAACAAGGTCTCTGGATAGGTTTGCAGTAACACTGAGGGTGCACAGGAAAAAGGACTCATTTCATTCCAGGACAAATATCCTCTCACCGCAACAGCAGCACGAAACCGCAGCACACCTCTTTGAAAAGGCCGGTGACAAATATTCTAAGAAATAGATATAAAAACTGCTAAGAAGAATAGTTATGAGCAGCAGAAGTATGCTCTCGAGGGCATTTCAAGAAGTAGCCAAGCACTACATAACTGCTCGTTTCTATTGATGGAAGTCTACAGTACATGGCCACCCTGGATGGAGGGACACAAAGTGCCCCAGCTCGTTATGGCCGTTACCAGGCAGAGCTGCGATGCTTCAGACGGGTCCCTGTAAAACAACAGCAATGTTGATGCGGCGGTTGCCGTGCCGCACTCTCATCTTTAGGAGATATTTCTGCTCCAGCGACAGAGCTCGGAGAGCAAGCGCTCGGCCGTCTGCCAGCCCAGATGTCTTCCCCACCATCGACAACCCACGGGAACACGACGACGGGCATTGCTGCCTCTCCACACCAAACCCGGCCTCTTCAAAACCCTTCAGAGACTCGGGTGGTTTGCTGGTGGGTTGGTTGGGGTTTGTTTAGGGGTTTTTTTTCTTTTTTTTTTTTTTTTGAAGGAAACACAGGGGAGATGGGGGAAAAAAAAAAGGGAGCTGAGTGCTCTTAAGGAACGGGGACAAGTCTACACCACATTTTAAGTTTGCTTAAGCTCTGCCCACCGCAGCTGTTGGCAAATGGCGATGTACAACGAATTAGTCACCCAAAGTTGTCATTTCTACTAATTTGTCTTCTCTACAAACAAAAGCCCCCACAAAAGGTCTTTACCTGCTCGCCCCTGTCTCCTTACAACAGCCCTGCTAGCCATAGCGTAAGCACTAAGGTGTACCTCCTGCCCCAAAGGCTTCACCGCTACTGCTAGCGGTGAAAACCCTTTAAAGCAGTCAGAAGACATTTTTGCAGCAAGGATGGCAAAGGAACCAAGCAGTGCAAAACTCATCAGCACTTCATTCATTTTCCTTATAAATAACGGTTGTAGCTTCTGTAATATGGAAAGTCTGATGCCGCACATGCTATTCATGCTGAATACTAGGTTGTTGGGTTTGTTGTTTGGTTTTTGTGTTGGTTTTTTTTTTTTTTAAAAAAAAAGCACTTCAATAGACCTCCCTGAATAAAAGCTATTGAACGTGACTGGCTAAAAAAAACCCCAAACTAATCCTCTAGGTCACTGGCGTCACACAGGTCAGCCCTTTTGCTAATTATATTGTATTACCCCAGACAGTTATTTGATTTATGCATCTACATGTAACTTAAACACCTTTAATTATTTCTGCAAGTGGAAACACGTAACTGCATATAACAGTTTAAGTCAACTATGAAGTTCTCAATAAACGCTACTTCCTTAAAACACAAGAGCTAAAAGTAGTTTAGAACTCCTCTTATTGATCAGCTCTTCTCTACAATTATTTGCAACATGATGATGAAAGGAGACAAAAATATAATAGAAAATACAGTATTATAAAATATCAAAGCAAACTTTAGTCAGAAGAACATAAATTGACAGCATTATATCACACAGGTGACAAAGATGAAAATAAAATCGTAGTTAGAGTTGAAATGGAAATACTCAATTCTTCTAGCCAACATTAAAGTGAGAGAGAGTTCAGGGTAGGTCTCTGAAATGTGTTTTTAATCACTTTCTTATTTCAGTCATACTCTAATTGTTCTCCACACGAAGAGTGAAAAAGCAGAAACCTGTCAAAACACTTTTTGTAAGTAATCTTGCAGGACCAGATATGAACAGAGAGTCATGAAACACAGCCAATACCAAGAGGACACACGCTGCAGGGGCAGATTAGCTATTTCGGTTCCATATCTAGAGATCCGATCCATTACCCACATGAAGATTAAAAACTGCTTTGCTACAGCTGTGGCTCCATCCTTTTTTTTTGTTTGTTTGTTTCTTAATTATTATTTTTAAACTGTGGGTTGAGTTCTAACTGATCCCTGCGTGATCAGCTGCAAGTGAAAATGCAAAATAGTACAAAGAGAACCGCTGCTACTAATACCGGAATACCTGGAGGAACCACTGTAGTTAACCCACCCCTCAGTCCTGTTACCAAGTAAGGAAAACCAACAAAGCCAGTCAAAACAACAATGCTCCCGAGTTATCGCATTTAGTTTCTATCATCGGGAGAAAGACTATTTATGCAAAATTAATAAGAAACTTGGTCTTTATGTGAAACGCTACAAGGGAATTTCTTTTGTGCCACTGATGTAGTAGAATATTGATGAGCACTGGGAATCAGGGCAGTCAGAATTACAAGAAACGGAGGTCACAGAGGGTAGCATCGCAAGGTTACATCGGCTGGGGTTTTTCTTTTTGTTTGGTTTTTATTGAATGCGTGCAACCATGCATCTTTACGGATATTTTTCTTGTCCTGAGCAAAAAAAAAAAAAGGAATTGTTGCGCATTTGTTTGGAGGTGACCTGGATATACGCACCACAATACCCATTTCCATTTATTTTTAATAAATATCTCCATTTGGACTAGTTTCCCAACAGGCAGGAAGACTCCACTGCTCCGATGCTTGTCTTTTGTAACCACGAAACCGTTCGAAACTAAAAATCAAAACTAAAATATGACCAAGAGATCATACTGAGCTGGACACATTAGCAATGTATAAACAGGTGGATGGACACAACTGAATGTTTTAATATACTTTCTGATTCTGTATACAGTTACCGCAAACTTTAAAACGGCAGCCAAAGCAAGAAACTTCCTTTCTCATATCCAACTTACAGAGCATTAAAATACACACCTGGATGGAACACCAAGACGCCCTGACCTTCAGCAACTCTTCCGCCCATAAATTGGAACAGAATCCTTTTACTACTTAATTGCTGAGAAGATACAAAGTTTTATGGCAATACTGCAACACACACCCATCTTTTGTCCTTTTCTTTTGTATACACGCGACTGACCCAATTTAGCACAGCACTGAGGGAATCTCCCGAGACAGGCAAAGTTCATGAAAATATTCATAGGAGAAAAGGTATGTCATTATCCCCGGGCTCTGCCTACTAGACTGTAATTAGAAAGATACCTCTTTTTGAGCAGATGGGTCTCTCCTGGCCTCTTTCCAGTCTACACTTCGTGTTGTCTATTATGGCCACCCGAATTGTCAATGAAGGAAGCAAAATAAAATGTTTTCCAGCGTACCTTCGGAGAGATCCAACTCTCGTACAATTTTTTATTATTTATTTAATAAGAGGTAAAATAGCTCAATAAATTGGTAACTGGCTATGGGATAACTGGATCAAAGCTCCTTCAGCAATTCATTATTCTGTGACAAGCTGGTGATCTCTTTCCAATTATTCCAAGACAAGTAACTGTCGTAAGAAATACACCTACAAATGTGGTTTTGTCAGCAAGCGTAGCAGGAACATCAGACGAGACCTGAATGGCCTCTTCACTTCATGAATAGCTTTACCACGTCACGGCTAGCTAGGAAGTTGGTACCAGTGCCGTCTGCTGTCCTAGCGGATAGAAACCTTCACGGCTGTGCAGTTTACCCTCATCGCAGGTATTTCCTCCCCCAGCCCTGCCAAACCAACCCAACAGAAAGAGACAGTGGTTAGAAAATAGCTACGTAGCAAAAGAAAACTACAGTGCATGTGGAGGAACGGCTAAGAATAAGAGATATCACACTAATATTCACGAAGACCAAAACATTTTTAGGAACGTGATAACAGGCGCAGTAGGAAAAGTGTTCTCATAAACCTTTCCGTGCTGTTTTGGCGGCATCTCCCCAGTGAGTTCTGAGAAGAACCAAATACTACATGAAAACACGGTTCCGACTCCAGAGCCGCGTGTTGCCAGGTCTCTCTGCAGCTGGCAGCGATGAGGTTGTCAATTAATATGAACTGTGGAGGTGATTCAAGAGATGGGGATACGTCTGCCGGGAACTCCCCGGAGCCCATCAGACTCATTTTACACAGACTCCTGAATAACTATCAGATGGTGTCAATTTTCACTCGCTGTTACAGCTGAACAAATAATGAGAAAAATGATATGCAAACATCCCAGTGACTTCTGTATGATTTTGCTCCAACTGCGTTCCCACATTTTTCTGTTTGTTTATCGTGGATGTTTTACGGGAAGGGTTTGCTCTCAGTATTCTCTCAGGACCACGAAGTAAATCTTACCACTAACAGCAATTTTCAGGAAAAAAAAAAAAAATTATGCACGAAGTTTTTATAAGTAGCAAACATGTTTGTTAAAATTGCAATCTGTTTGCAGACAATCTGCAATCAAGAAAGAAGGCTAATTCATCAAGCAAATTGTTACTGAAAATTGTCTTCCTCGGCTATAATCACTCATATAACCAGGGCTCTTGGAAACTGAGGTATGAGACGTCAGTGATCCCCTGCACCCATTCCTTGTTTTATCCACTCGTCCCAAAACATAAATTTAATTTAGGAACTCTGTATGTGGAACGAGCACCAAAAAGCATGGAATGTCTCGTAATAAAGAACTTTGGATTCCTATAAGATGTTTTGTTGTGTTCCGAGTGGCTTTGGCACTGTCTGACATCCCACACCCCCACCTGTCATATTTATTTGGATTCAGCGATAGCTTACATGAACAGAGCATCTACCTACCAGACTCCTATTCCGTTTTGGAAGCTGAAAAGACTTCTGGAATGATTTTTGAAGGAAGATAAGTCATTTTGGCAGCATCATTTCTGTCTGGCATGTAATTAGTTTACTTGGGGGAAAAGGATTTGTTCCCTATTCGCCCACGAGCTTCTCTGTCTGCACAGTGCACCCTGAGAGAAAAGATAGCTGGAGGTTAAAATTAGCAACTAACGCAGATGCCATTGTCTCTTCCCATTACCTCCTCCCACAGCAGGCATCTTGCATTCAAACCGAGTGGGATTGAAAAACACAAACCTGAAGCTCATAAAAAGCCAAAAGGAAAAAAAAAATAGCAAAAATAACCCCTTTTCCAAACGAGCAATACGTCTGACTTTTCTGGTCAGCGAATACTAATATACAGTTTTCTAATCGGTAATTACAGTATGCGACTTCATTAGCATCTTTGGGTCGTACTCCCCAACACCCAATGTCAGTATTAAATTTCATTATCTCAAGCCTAGAAAAATCAGGAGAACATGACAATTAAGGACTTCAAATATCAGACTTTAAAGAACGCAAGAAATCTTCTCAATAGCCTGTTTCTAGGATGACATGCTGTAAACAAGAACGTCACCGCTGACTTCAGTTCAGCTGCCACAGGAAAAAAAAAAAAAGCATGTTTGTCTCCCTGGCACATACTGAACACAACTGAAACATTCTCATATATTCGACATATTCTTACACCTTTCAAAAATATCATTTAAGGAAAAAAAAATAAAAATCCTTCTTATGGTCACATCTTCAAATAATTCTCAGAGATTTATGTACAACCCGACAAAACAGAGCAGCACCAATGAATTCCAGCACCTTGAAAAACATTTCTCCTCAGGGGGTCTCCTACGTGCATCCAGAGAGCAAATATTATCTGGATTTAGGACATCCCTCTCTGTTCCTCTTTGTTGTGCGTAGATCTTCCCCATCTAAAAATTGACCAGGGAAACACTTCGGAACGCAGACAAAATGATGTGCTGATCCATAATTTGCAACTCAGTCTTAGTCACGTTGTGCCATGCGTTACTTAGGAAACGGGGAAAAAAATACATACTTAAATTTTAGATTTGTGTGCATGTGTAGAGAGAGAGAAAAAGACTGGCATTACTGTTGTGACAAAACCAATTCTACATGAAAAAAACTCTTGTATTTTTGCCTAATAACCTCACCCTATGCAGACACGTCTCCTCATCCTTCTCTTCTTACCTCCTAACTGGAGACACTAGCAGGCAGGCAGCACAGAACAAACCCAAGATAATGTCTGTAAAATGCGTCGGGTTGCTTCATAGCGCCAAATATTAGGAATAAATTAATCCTTCTATCAAATGGCTGTCAGCATCGTAAAGGCTCAGGGTTCCTCTTGAAAAATTACTAGGTCATCTCCTGCTCCCAACCAGAAACCAAGAAAAATTAAGTCTACGTTATCCTTGAATATCTCTAATAAGATCTTTCCTTAATAAAGTAAGCAAACTCCTAATCACAAGGTTTTTTCAGAAATTCATGAAGTCTAATAACAATCTCTTAAAAAAAAAAATGATGTGGTTTGTTAAAATACTTATGTCATTAATAATGAATTTTAATTACAAATTAACATATACAGAATGTTCTGTACATCTGTAAGCCTCTGGTATCTTTAATTAAAGATATTCATAAAGGTTTCCATTCAAATCCAACAATTCTGCCTATTCATAATTAGAAAAAGGGAAAGATTCGATGTTCTTGGATGGACCACTTCCTACCATGAAGTTGTTTCACGTGGAATACAGCACGTTATTTACCGGTTCCGGGAAAGCAGTGAGCTGCGCTGGCTCTTGGAGTATTCGCCCTTAGCGAGGGACAGCACGTAGCTGGAGTCCCACTAAAGCTGATCTCGACACTTATCAGGGTGGGGGGAAGGATGGTGAACAAGGGCAAGTGTAGGGTTACGCGTGCACTGGTACAGATTAAGGGTTGACCTGCTGGAAAGCAGCTCTGCGGAGGGTGACCTGGGAGTCCTGGAGGACAACCAGTTGACCGTGAGCCAGCAATGCGGCCAAGAAGGCCAATGGCATCCTGGGGTGCATTAAAAGAAGCATGGCCAGCAAGTCAGAGGAGGTCTTCCTCCCCCTCTACTCTGCCCTGGTGAGGGCACATCTGGGGCACTGGGTTCAGGTCTGGGCTCCCCAGTTCAAGAAAGACGAGGAACTACTGGAGAGAGTCCAATGGAGGGCTACAAAGATGCTCAGGAGACTGAATCACCCCTCTTAGAAGAAAAGGCTGAGCGACCTGGGGCTGTTTAGCCTGGAGAAGACAGAGGGGATCTCATCAATGCTTATCAATATCTAAAGGGCGGGTGTCAAGAAGATGGGGACAGATTCATCCTGTCCCCGGGCACCACTGGGAAAGGGGCAATGGGCACAAACTGGAACACAGTTTGTGTGAAGAAAACATGAAGAAAAACTTCTTTCCTTTGAGGGTGGCAGCAATGGCACAGGCTGCTCAGAGAGGTTGTGGACTCTCCTTCTCTGGAGATACTCAAAACTCGCCTGGACACGTTCCTGTCCCACCTGCTGCAGGTGAACCTGCTTTGGCAGGGGCATTGGACTAGATGATCTCCAGAGGTCCCTTTCAAGCCCTACCACTGTCATTCGTCCCTGCATTTTTAATGCCAGCAGGAGCTCTACCAGCAAATCCAGTGGCCACAACACCAAGCTGGCTGGGAGAACCTTGCCCTCTCCACTCCTCAGGCACATAGGCTGTCAGAAGGTAGGTTGATGGCAACTAAACGTTCCCTCTAAGTACACCTACCGACAAGTTAACCTCACCAGGATGGCATTGTACTCCAACACAGCAATTGCCTGGCAGCCAGAACAGCAATTTGAGTACAATGATGTCTCATTTACCATCCACCGTGGTTAAGAAATGAAATATGAAGTGTTTGAAATATGTACTTGTACATCTTAGTGCAAATATTGTGTTGACATTTACAGAATTGGCTAGATGATGCAAAAAGTAGTGGAAAAAGCTTATGAAAAACACAGAGATAAACAAAACCCACAACCCTCACAAATCAAACCCACCATGACCCTGTTGAAGTGGATAGGAATTTCACCAGTAACCTAAATGAAGTGGGACCAGACCCCATGTTGTTCGCAGAAATGACTCCACAGGACGCTGAAAGCCACCATCTCAGAGTCCTTGTGATATTCCGAGTGATGTTGAATAAAGTTAGGAATGGAAAGCCAATGACTTCCCAGAAAATGTTCTTGACTTACGCAACTGAAGTTATAACATAAAGAGCAACTCCAAAATCATTAAAAATTAAGTTTCCGGAATGAGAAGTCAAGCATTTTTTAATTCAAAAAGCTGAGACTGCTAAGAAAGGACTGTACTTTGTTTGGACAGGATAGAAATAACAACAATCATACAATTAGGGATAAAATGTTTCCTTTTCAATTAAACACTAGAACTGAACGGAAATTGAAGAGCAGAGATATGCTGGGATAATGAACCCGAAATGATGTATAGTTCTATGCCAGGCTCAGATTCGAGCTACTAGAGCCTCAGAGGGGTATCCTCAACTGGCTGAGGTTTAATATAACAAAGGGATTCCAGAGGCATTAGTATCAACGAAGAGAGGAGGTTATAAAGCATTTGCTCTCTACAAGTCAAAAGGATAATGAAATTATGCAGCTCCTTTCTGCCCCGGCTGTCGGCAGATCCTTAGTTAGCTGCAAGACTCATTACCGTGGCTTTTGACAGCTGCCGTACAACATGGGAAACCATCGAGGGCTCAAAAAGCTGTACGGAAAAATCCCACTCGCGGCTGAAGAGACACTAGATCTCTACAACAGCAAACACTAACTGATTTCAAACAGATGGTAAGACTTTCAATTAACTGCAATATCTGGATCTCTGGAAAACATACCAAGTTCACAGGTATATATATGTGGAATGACCACTGGGACACCATAAAAAAACAACCCAATAGAACTCATACACGGCACCATTAGACACAAGGCCTCCTAATGGATGTCTGTAACTGCCCAGAAGAGCACAGGATGGTTTTCAACCCTGCCAATCAATCCAGGAGTCACATCTGTGAAATCAGGGACCCATTTTCTTGACCTTCCCTCACTCAGAAGGAAAAGAAGAGTGCTTGTTCTAAAACATCAGGGAATAGGTTTGCCCTCTAATAGCTGACGGCAGCTGTGTTTGCTGCAGTCGCTTTCCCATCGACCTTTGTTCATTTATTATCCATAGCGCCCATTTCTCTAAGATGCGTATTAGAGTGGAAGTTTACTATTTAGTACTGCAGCGAAGACGTGGGCTTAACTGGGATGGACTGACCCACACTCAAGGAAACATTACAGTGACAAAGCTTTGAAAAAGATTCTAATGAAGGCAGACCTAGATAGCACAGCAAATCTGCAATGATTCCAAAGTATAAATCAGACTCTCTCTTTCATTTCAGGATAAGGTATACAGTTAGCCCAGGGATCTACGTCCTCCTTCCTCTTCAACTCGCCTCGTGTAATGCACTGGTAAGCAGGACGAACCTTAGTCAATCTTTCACGATGTTTCAGATAGAAAAATGCCAGTCCCGGGCTTTCTATCTTCCAAGTACTTTTTCCTTTCTTCCTTTTTCTCCTCTCTTGCCCTCAACTCTTCCCCACCAATGCTGGTCTGAGCCCACCCCACAACGCCCACCCCACTCCCATCCTTTCTCCCCCCTCCTCCACTTTTGGCATTACTTGTCTTTTCCTTAATGAGTTCGTTTCCCAGTTCCACACTCGTAAGCCGCGCGCAGATCTAACGTAGCTATCCACTCCTCGCAGCTTGCTTTGCCGAAAGACAAGGCCGTATTGAAGCGAGCCTGTTCCTGCAAACAGCTCTGCAAGAGGTAACCACAGAGGGAGGTTCAAGGATACAGTCTACGCATTAACGGCCGTTTACCTTCCGACCCAACGACGACTCGACGAACCACCCAGCGGACAGATGAGAGGAAACGAGCAGCAGTCCAAACCCATCCCTTGACAGAGCTTCCTACATCAGACACGAGCGGTCCTTTAAAGATTTCTTGCATCACTGCTTATCAGCAGCAAGAACGCACTTCGCAATTTCCCGACGAAAACTACCTCGGCGGTCACCAAAATAAAACCTGAGCAAATGGCCAAAGTTCACCCTAATTTTAGTACTGGCTTATCCAAAAAACTCCAAGCAAATGCTTTATTCTGCAACTGATACAGTCTGTCGCCCAGGGCAGAGGATGCCCAGAAGGAAACCGGGGGAAGAGAGAGATAGACGCAGGCCACAAAGCGGACTCTCCATGCAGAATAAATCTATTTCAACATCAACACTGATGAATTTAATCTTAGCAGGCAGTTTGACATCTTTCTCCAGTTTTATCACTGGGAATTTGAGAAAACAACTGGATTAAGACATTTGATCCAGAGCTGCAGGAAAATTCAGCCCCTGGATGCGCCAAATCCTCTGCTTGCCTGCCTTTTTCTTTGTCGCCTTCCCAAAAAGCCTCGGCAAGCGTCACCCAACAACGCGCCTGTTTCTTCTTTTGGATCCCCACTCCTCAGCGTTAAACACCAGGACGTTAAACAGCCGTCTCTTTCTTAACAGCACAGCTCCTTACTTCAGTTCACACTAAGAGCAGACAACCATCTTGTTTTGCAGTTCACAGGCAGTCCTTTGGCAAAAACAGACCGTGCCCTCCTCCGACCTTTCGATTTTCTATGCACAAAAATGCATCTGTGATCCAGCCTCTCCGCGATAAAGAGGGAATGAAAACATCCTCATCAGATACACTTAACTCCTTCCGTTCCTTATGGGAGCGAGACAGCAGAATCCGTTTACGCTTGTCTGTACAGCAAATACAGTACAAAGGAACATCCTATAGACTGAGACAGAAAAGTTAAATACATATTTTCTATACGTCAGCTTGCACTCAGGTTCCCACAGACAGAGCGGCAAAAGCTCATCGGTGCTTCTCCCACCTCCTCCGCTTCCTAAACAAACGCTTAATCCCTAAACAGTTTGTGGAATTTCATTGTAATATAGGTTGGGATTTTTTCTATGGTGCAAAGAGACTCTGTAACTTGAAATCCCCGTTTGTCCTGCCTAGGTGACCACAAGGGAGTTTTCCACAATCACCCAGAGGTGACCTACAGAAATGCCCAAGCAGACAATCAGAGACAGGAGGCCTCATCTCCTTTTCTGACAACTTTGATGAAACTATTTGACATGAACACTGTGCTTGTAGGAGCACAACAGAAGACAACATGCCCACAGAAGTGTTTTATGAGGTACAATACTCATGTTTCTTCACACCCAGCCAGAAGCTAACTACATGCAAGACGACGAAGCAAATCCAGGAAACTATACGGACGAACAAAATATGCTGTTGTGTTTGAATTCATATCAACATACCATATCTATACACACAAGAGATTGAGCTAACCTGGTGAAAAATAGAGATGGTTTCAATGGAGGCCAAGAAACAATCACCAGTCACACACAGAAATTCCCATGCTCAGATAAACTACCTTTCAGATGTCTGTGGAATGTATTTTATGCTGGTTGTCCGCTTGCAGGAGAAGCCAACTTCTAACACAGCCTTTAAAAAAGACAAGCAACTCAGAGGCCTCCTAATTCAAACCTTTCTCCTAATCTTAGGATTAAAAAAAGGTAGAGCCTGGGAAGGAAATTATTAGCCATGTGTAGACATACTGGATACGAGAACGGAAGGGTTTGCAAACCCCAGAAGCTGTCAAGCCAAGATTCGGGTTGTCATAGTTTTAGATTTGCCCAGAGCCACTTCCCAGCTACGTTCCAAGCAGTGGATATTTTCTAACAGGACCGGCCTTCTTTCTCAAGTTAATTCAACAACACAAAATGAAAACAAGTCCTACAATGAAGAACTCTCTCCATAGCTTTGATGGGAACATTAGGGACACGTAATAATTAAATTACTCTTTCTATTTAACGGAGGTGACAGAGTTAGAACTCAGTTTTACACTGAAACCAAAAGGGCGTTTCGGAGTTTGACTCCATGAAAGCATTTGGTACATGCTGTAGCTCCAGCCAGAGACCAGGTTCAGTCCTGACGGTGTTTTGTTGCGTAGAAGTCAGACATTACATCAGAAGTAAAGGTGACCCTCTGACTGCCATTTTCTGGTCTATTGACATGCACCTTCACGAAGGAAGGTTTGATCTGGTCTAACAGAAAATGTCAAGGCTTGACTAAATGTCAAGATTTCATTATACTCTGAAACGGTGTCCTGAAAAATAGCTGCAAGTGAGCACCAATTTTTAGATACTTTTATTGATACTACAGTAATCCCCAATAAAAATAGTAAAAAAAACCAAAACCAAACATAATGTGACTAAAATCCACATTCTAACAGAAACTGGAAAGACTCTTTGGGATTCCCTAGTTATTTTACATTTTGTGACAACCTCAGCCTAATCTGTATTTAAGTGTTAAGAACGGCATTTCAAATTAAAATTCACCAGTAAAGACCAGATACTTACGAGGTTGTTCCCTAGTGAACTGTAAATGAAAATAAAGCAACAAAAGTTGAAACGCAAGAAATACCACACCTAAGTTTCCCAGGCGGGAAGGCAATGAAAGCCAAAATAGCAACCCCTGAAAAAATGCTGCCATCATATTTTGACAACTAATACATAAACCCAAATAATTCTTAGTTATAGACAAGTTGAAGACCTATTGCCAATAGTCAGATGTGTAGACATACAACTTTTGCAAAACATACATTATTTGGTTTATATTACTGCAATTATTATGGACATGATACTACTTATTTATCTTCTCCTCTGCAAATAATCTTTTCCTTAAATGAAAACAGATAGGAAAAAAGAAAAATCCACAAAAGTGGGAAAAAAACCCGCACGTACCACGCAGCCAGGATGCTCTTACTCCGTTGCTGAGATGCTCAGCAGCCTAAACACTACCTTGGTCCCCTCATTTCAGCTCCTATGGAACAGATAAAAACTCAAAGCAAACTGTCACAAATCCCATCATCTGCCACCTCCGAGGCACCAAAACCCCACTGCCTTTTTCTTCTGTGAGATGCCACCCTGCCAGTAAGGGCAGCTGGACACTAGTGGGGACAAAGTGGATTGAGCTGTGGCCACTCAAGAGGTCAGATTATGATTAACTGCACCTATGTCCATGCATGCTCTATTTAACCACACAGCTGGTGCATCTGTCTCAAGACTGATTCTATAGCATCTTTTCTTCTTAAACATCCAAATCCCACCTATGCTGCAAAACTAGACTTATGTTCCTTGTTTTTAGCTACAACATAATATTAATCATGAACGTTCACCTTGGAGGAAATAAATATTTTGTGGCTTTATCTGAATTTTGAAGAGATTTGGTCTTCAAAACTAGAAGTGACATGTAACCAGCAAGCCCGATCTATCAAACAATCCTCTGATGAGCAAAGCTTCAGTGACCCGTACGCAGCGATAAGCATGACTTTAAACTGTGCCTCAGTGCACCTGCTTGATAAATCGATTTCAGAAAAAAAAAGAAGGGTTGTGAAGCTGTGCAAAAGCAGCCCACCTGCGGGAAATAACTCTGAGTGAAAACCACACATCCAAGTGTTCACTCTCGTTCCAGTGGGACTGGAGTCCACCCTCCACTGGAGGGAAGCAGAAGCCAGGACGACGTGTGGGCACTTGTCCAGACAATTTTTAAACAGGTTAAGTTTACTTAAATTAGCAAATGAAAATAAAGCGATACCATACAGATTTAAAACTACTTTGCGTCAATTTTATAACAAGGGAATAAGTTACAATGAGATACCAAGTTATAATCTGTATTAGATCAGTAACTGCCCTTCTCATAGCCCGTGGTAAGGGAATCAAAACAACTCAATACCCACCTGTGCACATCCCTGGACAGGTTCCACAGATTAGTAACTGCCATTACTCACATGACAATCCTTTTTACGGGCCGCAAGACTGTAGGTCTGGGCAAAAGCGAGAGCGATGATGAGCGGGCAAAGAACTCACTCCGTAAGCGTGTTCAATATCTCACCTACTCCACGTAAAAAGCCAGGGCAAGTCAGATGTGATGCTTCGCCTGGTTCCTGCTCTGCACAGAGCTTCCATGCCTAGAGACTCATTTAGGTAAAAGGACAACAAGGTGGATGCAGAGATTTATTTTTTTTTTCTTCTGAAAGTGTGATGGCCAACTGAACAAGTTGTCAGGAAATAACGCGTGACTGCCTTGCATGTTTCCCACACCGCTGTCTGAGTTACTGTCGGTACTCGTGCAGCTCAGCAGCCAGCTGGCTGCAGCAGCCACGGCAATTTTTACCAGAGTTCAGATGAGGAAATCTCTTCTGTAGCCTTTAACATTCAGGTCCTCAAGCTATCTCAAGATGCGCCCCAATTTGCTTCTCTAAATTTGAAGAGCCTATGTTGAACTATTGATAAACACGGCTAAAATACAATGTAGTTGGGACCCACTATTCAGATTTAGTTCTCCTACTAATTTCGTTCTCCTAGTTCTCTTTATCCTTACGAACTGCAGATGTTGTGCAGGTTGAGATGAAAAGAATTTGCTACCGGTGTAAGTTCTAAGTAAGTCGTGCCAGAAGAGGCAAAGAAGAAGAAACTGGTTTATAATGATACACCTGTTTCCACGTGGAGCTCAGAATCTGTGAAGTTTTGAGGCTTCTTCTGTTCCCATCCAATTCTCCCAGCTAAAAGGGCCTGTTAGGAACACCATCAAGTTTCATCTGCTCCCTCTCTATCGTGAATTTTACTACAGGATTAATATGTTTTTCAGCTATAATTTAAATTGCACGTGACCTCCAGCATTTTATAAAGGACTTTTTTTTACTAGTAATATCCCATGGTAGCTGAAATCTTCCATTTCCCTCTGCCTCAACAGAGTTCCTAACAGAGCAGGAGGACCCAAAGTCGGTGTTTGGGCCAGAAAAGCAGTCACAAATGCTGACAGGATGAACATTCAGGGGCATGCTTTCCAGACACCACCAAGCAGAAGTCTTTGGAACAAATCAATACACCTCAAGTAGTCAATACTACTGCTACAATTGCTTCTGTTCCCTATTAAAATGTTCAAAAGGTTTAAATTCCTCTCATAAATTCTACGATTCGTAACACAACGCACAAATACTGCCTCTGCTTCAGCTTGTGGTTTGTGAGCTTTTCAGACTGAGCTTCTGTGTCAGAAAAATGGCTTACGTCTCCGTTTCCAAATCATTCATTTTCCTACGGAAGACATTTTCCTTGTTTTATTTAACCAGGGCTTTGCATACAGGAATTCAGAAGAGGAGCTGACATTTCCGTTTGGCACTGCTTGCTTAAAACACCGTCTAATCAAATGTCATCTCTAATGCAAGTTCCCTCATGCAACTTATTACCGCAACGCCAGGGTGTGGTGGAAAGAAGATGTATGAGCACAAGGTGGCAATAGAGCATCAAATCCAAATCGGTATGCGTTTTATTCATCGTTGGATGCTTGCTGCCACCACAACACACACGCATATGCACGGGTCATACATCTCCACTGAAAACACGACATGATTTCGGCATGTTTTCTTACAGCTACATTACTCTTGGGTAGAAGTAAATGTCAGAAGAGTACCTTTCTCCTTGGGTAGCTGACGTAATTACAAGACTCCCCTAACCGCTTACAGTTGACACTGTTATTTTGGAGCTCAGCACAGCTTTTCTGGTTTCAAACCTCTCGAAATAAAGACTCTTCTTAACATAAACGTGGCAATTAAACAGAAATGTGGTCAGTGCTGCTGAGCTGGTGCCCTGCCTTCCCCAGCCGGAGCCCACCAGGCGGCAGTGCCACGCCAAATTCAATCCCCCAGAACCATGCTTATCAGCAATGATTCTAGGTTTAAGCACTAAGGTCGCAGACAGCGGGAGCGGAAACCCAAGCAGCGTATCTTAATTTACGTGCATTTATTCCCCCTTGCACCTACAGCACCGTCACTACACGCCATGCAGCCGGTATCGGCGATGACGAGGAGGGCACGCGAAAGCAGCCCGATTAAACAGGGCAGTGGTTGAACTTCCCACCTCTACAGCAAACGGAGGGGAACCAAGAAGCAAAGCACGAGTGAAATTCTCCCTGGCTCAATTAGCAGTGACCGCAGCTGGGGACAGGCTGGTCCCCGTCCTTACCATCAATCACCTGAGGCTGCAAAGCGATGCGCAGTGGGCAGCAGCAATATCTTCATGTCTGTACAGTAATTATAACGCGCTAAGCAAACATTTCTGGCAACAACTCTAATAGTCTGCGAGTATATCGGCACCCCAGCGCTGCCAGGTGGAGATGTGTGTGAATACCAAGCTATAAATACATTCCCAGACTTTGGTCACTGCTCATCCACCTCAAAAAAGATCCCAGGAGCATACCCATTGCTACGCATACCACTGTAAAAAAAATCAGATTGAAGAAAACTGTCAAAACAAAGCCAGTGGAAACAGTCAAAATATCTAACATCCTAAAAAAGCCTACCAAACACAACGTTAGCAAAAGTTATTGAAGTGGCACAGAGATTCTCAATCAAGATTTCCAATGAATAAATCTCTAGGTACATTGGTGTTCAGCTGCCTAATGTACCTGAAAGCCATCTTTAAAACAGTATTTTAATATTGATGCAAAGTTCCTAAATTGACCATTTCAATGCCATGATAAGCCGTGCAGAGCAAGTATCAGAAGAAAAACGAACATATGTAAAATCCATAGTAAGGTATTCACGCGTGCATGTCTTCTGCTAAAATACTAAAGAACTATCTCTTAGGAGGTAGAATTTCAGCTCCCTCAAACACCAAGAAGCCAGGAACACGGGTCCACAGGCACACCCGTGCTGACGCCGGGACCCCGGCAGCGTGCTCACTCCTCTCCCCTCACGATTCCAAGTTAAACTGTGACTGCTGAACACTCAAACATGCGAAAGCAGCTTTTTAAGGCATCCTCGGAGGCTATTTTCCAAGAGCAGTATCCTCGACGCTTAAGTCACTATTACCCCATTGCAGTCTTCTGACTGATTATACCTAATTTAGCAGCATACCAGTTTTCTGATAGAAGGGGGGAGGTTGGAGGCAGCTGCTGTCAACCCATATAGCTCCAGCAATGTGGTCAAAAGCATAGACATTCAACTTTTTATCCTAGAATCGTTCTATACATACGCCGTTTGTGAATGAATCTAGCTTTCCTATTTCGCAACCAATCTGTAAAATACCCTAGGTCTTTCTCTTTTTTTCTTTTTCCTCTCCTCATGAAGTAGAGAACTAAAATCCCCATTAAAAAAATCCAATCTATACGCATCAGGAAGTCATGACAAGTTATTCACACGATACTGTTCGCATCATCAGATAGGCGATTTCAAGACCAGCCGAAAATCTCTTCCGAACAGCACACACTTCTTCCATTGAGATTAAGGAGTTAAAAAAACCACACGGGACAACGATGCCACTCACTAGCAAATAAGAAAATTATTACTAGACACTTTCTGAACAGTCTGATTTGCTTTAAGTATTAGTAACTTATTATAACTGAGCAAAATGAAGCAACTAAAATGTAAAACAGGAAACACAGAGCCACATCTTCCTTAAAAAATAGTTCAAGGGTAAACTACATAGCATAGCAACCAACACTTACTAATCTCTTAATTATCAGTGGTTTTAAATAACTTAGCTTCGCTACTATCACAGTTACAGCTTCCTGACTGGTTAACAGATAAAGAAAATTATTCAGAAGCTATTTCTTCCCCTGGCTTGCTGGCTGGCTTAGCGACAACGTTACACGAGCCCATCTCTCCGCCAGGCTGGCAGGGGACCATCATTCCCATTTAACCTTCATTCCTGAACACTGGCCTTTATCAGAGAAATGTTACACTTCGGTCCCGTATAAATAACTTGGCTTCCCCTCGAAACATGGACTTGGACACAGTTTGGGCACTAACTACATTTGTTACATGCTGTAATTGCCTTAATACGGGAGTCCAGGTTAAGGGAAACTATAAGTAAGATGCATTTTGGGTTTTGGTGGTTGGAAACTATAAAGTAGATTAAATAGCACGAACTAATTAAAACAAAATGAAAAAGTAAGAAAGATATGAAAGACATTTCCTTTAAAAAAAAAAAGAAAAAACCACCAATAACTACTAAACATTATTTTTTTTAGCTCTCTGCGCCCATGCCTCTTCAGTAAGTCAAAATTGACTTACGTGCTACGAAAAGACCGTCACACACTCAAAAATGAAGTCAGTAATCACCAACCACCACCCCCCAAACCTTGGAAAACCATCATTTGCAAGCTGATTTCATACCAATGACGTAACAAAAAAATAAACTAAACTAAACAGACATATATATGTTTGGAGAGAGGAACTCATCTTTGAGACCATATCCCAAACATTGGTAGCATGACTTGCAAAGGAACAGTAACGGGAGAAATGGCAAAACCATTTATACTCAATATGTGTGTGAAAGCGAATGGAACTTCAGTTGAGCTGAGTGCATGCTTTCACATCAACATGGTACTTACGTAAATATTTGAACTTATATTTTACCGTAACTACAGCCCTTGGAAGGTACAGTCACATATGGCTCCAATTCAGTTCCTGTTACTCAATTCCTATAATAGCAATATTTATTTTAACAGTACTAATTTATTGGTAAAACTCTGACACGCCAAACGATTTAAACTAGAGCCTTTTTTCCTAGGACCACCAGCATCCCGTTGTTTTGCTGGATGAGAGTACGACTCCACAGGGCGTATGAACAGCAGCGTTGGAGCAACTCTTCGTGCTCCTATAGCACTGCCACGGAGATCTAGAAAATATCAGATGGCATCCACAGATAGAAGTCATATTACTGCACTTGCACTGTTATTGTTGAGGACGTGCTGCAGCCCAGATGAACGCTTAAGGGACTGTGCTTTGCTTCCTTCTAAAATTGCCATGATGCGCATACATCTGTTCAGCTCTCAGCATTTTCCTAATTCTTCCTACTTGACATTACAGCAGAAATTGTTTGAAGAGGAGCAAAAACGTCGTCTTAAAAGTTCCTGACTAGGAACTAGACAAGCTAGACTAAATTCTTACACTACCAGATGTTTCTGCTGTGGTGCAGAGAGCAACGTTTGCAGATTGTCTAACAATTTACAGAATAAGGGTGAGCTGCTTGTTGTTATACCCAACTTAAAATGCTTTCAGTGCTTCGAGTGGTGTATCGGGCTGACAATCTAGCCATATAAAAATAAACTGTGTTGCAAAGAACAGATTATTTAGAGAAAATTCTTACCACCGTTTTGCTGAAAACCTCTAGAATATTCATGCTTTGGAGCACAGACTTAAAAATCTGGCAGCCATGTCGGGGATAAGTTTTCTGCCACCCCCGTGAAAATTCATCCTAAACCAAACAAGTCCCAAACCTCTAAAAACGCAGCTTACATTTACTCTTACAGTGCCGTTACCGTGTATAGTGCTTTCCATCACTAGTTCGACGCACATTGAAATGAGCACTTTGCCATCATTTTGCCACTTCTTTAAAGGCAAATAATAATTTTCTGCCAGATTCGATCGGGATTCATCCGCCCCCTTCCATCCCTGCTGGCTACTGAATTGTGCCTGTGCCAGTCGCCCCGCGCTGCCCCTCGGCAAGCCAGGCACGCAGCCGGCAAGTGCCACCGACTGGGTGGAAGTGTCTCTTCGTGCGGATGGGAGAGCACTGGGCAATGCTGCTGAGGAGTCCCCTACCTCGCCAGGAGCACCTAAAGGGAACTGGTTTGGCTCCATGGGATGAGGCTCTGTCCCCCATTTTTGATGCCTATTCTAAGCTTCTCTACGTTTCTCCACTTTAACAAAGTTATTTTAAAGTCAGGAAGCACACACACACCACCCCCCCCAAAAAAAATATCTTTTTCAATATTTGAAACGAAAAACAGGAACAACACGTAATGCCAAAAATAAGAAAAGAGGGTACGTTGATTTCTTGTGCTACAGAATCAACAGATGCTTTGTCACACAACTCCTGCATCATCCAGCACACGTGGACAGAGCGCCTTGGCAAAAGCTTGCTATTTTTTCTCCACTTTTTAAACCCAGCTGTGACTACAAAGTTATTCATTTCCTGATGGCTTCCTTTTGAAAGCTAATAGTTTATAAATAAAGCCATACTTATGAGAGGAAGAGAACTGACAAGACAAGCAGTTACTGCAAAGACTCAAATGTCTAGCATTTGAATAAGAATTTGTCTTTAGTACGTGGTATTATTTTTTTAGTGTTTTGCTTTTGTTCTCCATCATATGCCCTTATTCAGCACAATACTTCAACTCTGTACTTCAACAATAACTGTCCGTGTTTCGAACATCACTATTTTCCTTCGTAACCCTTGTATTCCCCCGCTCCCCCAATGTCAGAACTCATCCGATACCCCAGGACAGCAAGCTTCCGATGTCCCATCCTGGGATGACATCCTACTTTGCGATGTCCCAGCTGGAACCGAGGTGGCGGCAGGAATTCCCCTTCATTTATAGCAAGACGGAAGGGGTTTACTTCAGCTCAAGGAGGGAGAAGTTTGTGAAAGAGAAAACTGTCGAGGGTTATTAAACACACAGAGACAATATCCAGCTCAGGAAATTCCCTGAGCCAAAAACAGCCGGCGGCTGGGAGATGATTCAGGGGAATATCAGATATGTTTGCCCTGCTCCTACTCTTCCCCAAGCACCGAGCTGTGGCTATTGTTGAGGAGAAAGCACTGGGAAACACACAGCCCTCTGCTCTGATCTTGAAAACGCATCTTTTAAGGATAACCAACATGGTTCGGATCCAAATGCCCTGACAAAATTTATTTCACTGCGTGCTTTCAGACTGGCTGAAGAATAAGGCCAGCAACAGTTCTTCAAATAACAGTGTATTCACGGTTTCAAGACTATCACTACCACTAAAGTGATTTTGAAAACATCAGTTAACAAAATAGAAAGAGGAATGAGAACTAAGTAGATTGTTTTGTAAATTTTTGGCCACAACAGAGGCCGTAATCTCCAGACAAACTCCTGTTGTAGAGTTACGAGAAGATAGGGAGCGAAAGGCTGCTCCCAGCTAACCCTCCTCACAGGGAGATACAGCTAAAACTGTCCCGAACCCTTTTCCTGAAGGAGAGGATCGTTTCGTCCTCCTCGCTCTGAAAAACACCGTCTGTGCTCTCCTGGATGGTACTGGCCTTCCCTGGATGCTTTCTGTTAGTCTGTTTCTGATAGGTTTTAGGACAGGTGTCCAAAGTTGAACACTATTTATGGAGGAGCCTACATTAGACTCTTCCTTCCTTATTTGTCCAATTTTTAACACAAGGCAAAATTCCAGTTTTCCAGCTGCTACTCCATTTTAAAATTCTTGAAGACCAATGGTTCAGTCCGAAAATCATTAACTGCTTTCTTGGAATAGTTACTAAGACGTGGACCCCAGGCACCTCCTTCCATGGCTCCTTACCTCCCGTTCACCCGCACGCCGTCTCACCCACCAGGAGGGGCAGCTGTAGGCTCCCAGCAACTCCAGAACCACCCACCTAAGGTTTGCGTCGCTCACAAAAGGCACTGCTCCCTTGGGTTTTTTTTAATTCCGCTATTCGCATTCAGTTAAAACCTCTTCTATAACCAGCTGTAAACAGACTCTTGAGAAAAAAACCCAGTTTCCATCTAAAAAATGGCTGTTTATGTCTAAGCGCTAAAGAAAAGAGCTAAAATGTCGCAGGAAGTGTCTATTGCCTACTGCTGCGCAGGATTTCCAAGTGCTTTGAGTTTTTAAATCTACTACATCAGCTGGCTCCCCTCTCAGAATTTATAGAGATACATTAACATTTACTAATATCAAACCATGAACACCGTCTTTGTTTTGTTTAACATACACATATACACACTATACCCACTCACACACGCATATATACACATAGATATGTACACACACACTTTTTGTTTTATAAAATTGAAAATGTTTGGGAAAAATACTAATTGCACAGCTTTGATATTTAGAATACACCGCTTCCTCCCTATCATTTTTATGACCTTTTTAGTTAATATCATTACCATTGCAGCAGATCATAATTTGTTCTCATGGCTACAAACTAATGAGACAAATTGCTGTGACATTACAGTCTGAGCAAAACAAGAGCAGACAGAGAGGCAGCTCAGCTCTCATCAGCTTCTTGAGCTAAAAAGGCTCCGAGTATACAAAGGAAATAAAAATTACTTCCTCTACCTTTGCGTTCCCACCCCTGGAGCAACGCAGACCTCTCAACCGTAGACACCACAGCCACAGGTGGTTATAAAAACTACAGAGCTGCAGTTACTTTAAAAATACACGCGACAGTTGTCAGCCCTTCCCCTCCTTCCCAAGTAAATCTGGAGAAGGGATTTTGTGAGGCAGTAAACAGATTGCCCATCTAACAATTCAGCACAAGATCTGCGTTCCTGAGGTATACACTGGGGGCAATAGTTTGTCACCTCGGCTTGCTCACCTTCCACAGATGAAAAATTTGGGGGTATTATAATGTCTTAATTATTATTTCATGCCATCGCAAAGTAGTCTAGGGAAAGCAATGATTTATAAAAGGCGGAGATATTAACTACCTGCCACTGATACTTCATGAGGGAAAAAACCCTACTCTATCCTTCCTGCTCAAGAAGAGTGACGAGACTGACCTAGTTCACCCTCAAACGTGTCAATGGAAACCTTTCTACCATTAACACTTACATCCAACGCAAACACAAACCTCAATTCCAATTGATTTTGCATTGACTCTTGAAATACAGCCAATGAAGCAGTAATCTTCAGAGAGAAGAGAAGATGCACGAAGCACTCAGACTGACAGGAGATTAGATGTGCATTTTTAAGTGGCACTTAAAGGTGGAAGAGTGAAATTTCTGCAATACACAAACACGGTTAAAGCCAGGCACAAGCTTAAAAGGATGACTTTGGGCAGCCCGAGTCTCTGGTGGTGTTTGAAACCCTGACAAAGTTGTGTAACTTGGCCCCAATCTTCAACCTCTACCTGGGCCAGAAATAGCACTGGAACATGGATGGAGAAAAGCAGAGGCAACAACACTCTGCATTTTTGTTTCATTTAAGAATGTTACTACCTACATTCCAGCTTTTACTCCCAGCCAACAGTTACTATACTGGGCAGAAGACATAGCAGTGTCTCCCAGAAGGTTTTGTCTAACTGGAGAGAAGACTAATTTGAGACAAGAACAAGGTAAAATAATTGCATTGCAATTTCCAGAAGACACAACGAATTATCCTTGCTTGATTTACCGAGCTCATCTGTTTAGTGCTACAGGTAGACAAACATTTGAAATGCTGCTGGATAAGCTTTATGGTATGATTGCAGGACCAGTTATCAAGGTGGCTCTCTGCTGTTGTTTAAATGTAAAGTAAACACAGAATGCCAAAAAAGCCAGCTATTGGTATCCGATTACTTTGTCAGAGCATTTGGAGAAATTTTAGTTTCCCATTCTTATTCAGCTCAACAAAGTCTCATCCAAAAGTGCTCATTCATGACATTTTCATAAAGTAGCACCAGTCCCTGACATAATAGTGGCATACATGAATGGATCTGCAAATTGGGTGATGGGGGGAGACAAAAGGCAACCAATAGTTATCCAAAACATTCAAACAAGGAGCGTATCTTTAGAAGTAGCCCTGAAAAGTGGCCAGACCTACGTTTTCATCTCTTCCGGCACAAAAAGGAAACTGCAAAAACTGCATGAGAACAAAGTGCTTTCTCAACATATGTTAATAAACAGAACGTAAGAAATTTCACTGAATGATAGGAACTACCCGTTCTCTTACTGGAAAAACATAATGCCCTTTTGACTGCCACATTTGTAGTAAAAGAAAAGAAATAGGACTTTGGCAAAAAGGCTAAACCAGATTTAAAAAAAAAAAAAGGCAGCCAACCTGTTGCTCTTTGCAGTCAATGCTGTACATGTCATGTTTTACTTTATGTCTGAAAAAGGACCCTGGAAAGACTTAGGACCATATCAGATAGTTCCTCGGGATTTATATTTTGGGCTCTCTTTTAAAGAAAGCAAAGTCACTTTGGGAGATCTTAGCCTATGTGATGTGGCTTCTTCCTTCTATTTTTACGCCCAAGGAAAAATAAAAGAAAAAAAACAAGCCAGAAGAGAACACGCCACAGAAGGGCCTTATACAATCTGCTTATTGAACAGTGACTGCCTCAAGGAAGAGATGCTTTCCGCCCCCATTTTCTTCCCAGCTACTGAACTGAAAGCTATTTTCAAGCATGGCTACACAACATCTTAAAACAGCTAACACTCGTTCACAGTGCGTCCTTCAGCCCTTCCCTGGCCAACATATCAAGCTTCCCACTCCTTCTGGTGGCAGTTGGGGTTCAAACCTCCTGCTTTACGGCCCATCAGCTTCAATTTGTGATGGAGCAGTCCTTCTTGTGATTAGCTACACTGCTAGTTGCCCCAGCATCTGTAAGCATTCCACGTAAAAATCAATTGCAAGAGTGAAATACTTTTAAGTCTTCATAGGAACTCTGCGATTTCTCTTATTTTTTAGTCACAGAGCCCAAGAAAACCAAAAGAAAATAACCATGACTGTTTCATGCTCATTTTGGTTACAATTAAAAAAATGCTTTTTCTTGCGTTTTGTAACACAGGCCAGATCACGATGCATTAAATTAATCATAAAGAAAACGAGCCTCTTGTGTACCTACAGAGAAATACAAAAAGGCACAAAGCAGTGCAAACTCACCATAGGCCATTTCATTCTTCTTTTGAAGGAACGGTTTAAAGTCAAAGGGTAATTCATTTATTATGCCCATTCAAACTTTCATGTCCCCTGAAGCTGCCAATAAGAGTACCGTTTCACGTGACACGCTATGCTGTTGTTTTCAGATGTAGATATCTGTTCCTTAGAAAATTCAAACAGGCAGATAATAGTCACAACTTAAAATCACTGTACATCGAGACAGAATCTGAAGATAAGCATTTTGCACCATTGTTAAACCCAGCACAAAACCAAACATGAAGCTACAGCAATGCAATGGGAAGGAAAAGGATGAGTACAGCTCCAACTATGACTTTTCACAGAATCATCAAATCACAGATTGGTTTTGGTCAGAAGGAATTTTCAAAGACCATCTAACTCCAACCCCCCCATGCCGTGGGCAGGGACGTCATGTTTTGTGTTTGTGCGTATAGACATTTCAGACACAGACTTCAGAAGACACAATTTAACTTTTAAAGTACGCAAACAAAGAAGAAATCCTGAAGTGCTGCATCCACTTTTTAAGGAGGAAAAATTTATCAAATAATCTAAGGTGTAGACATCAGATCTTTCTATCAGTTCTAAAACTTCCATTGCTCACTGTAAAAATCTTAAGTACATGTGTCCTCCGCTTACAGCCTTTCAGTAATACGACAATGAAGTTATCTAAAGGAAAATACCACCAATAGAGTGTGAGACACACTCAAACAGCTAAGTACTCAGAATCAGCTTGGATTAGAGGTCACCTCAAGCTCCAAAATATTTGCCAAGAAGATCAGTTATTCACTCTGGGGAAAACCAGGTTTCCTTTCATTGGTTAATGTCTTTACCTACATATCACCATTACCTGATAGAATACCAGTCCTGGTAAGCAACTGAGTGCTGTAAAACAAAAGATCTTCACTACTTGTTGAAGTAAGGAGGAAAAGTAGTGTTGCATTTGTTAGTGAGAGCCTACGAAGCAAACCTTCCAACATATGCAAATAAAACCACAGAAGTATCCCATTATAGATTACAGTTAATCAACACAATTCTCCAGGGGAAGCTGTAGAGCGTGGCCAGTTCCCAGCTTCCCAAAACGAAGTGCAGGATCCAATTCTGTATTCCTTTCAGTAAACCAAATCTTGCCCGATGCTTTTAAGCCTAGTTATCAGGAGGAACCAGAGTCAGGTTTAAACTCATCGGGCCTTACGCAGCTCCTTCTCAACTCTAAGTCAGGCAGACGTATATCAGAAAACTCAACCACATCCTTCCTTAGCACCAGTTCCAAAACTTGACTCTTCTCCAATGACATCAGTTGAATTTAGCATGCAGAATTAACCTCTTAGTTCAACAGAAACCGAATTTAACAAGCATGGGGGTTTGCCCCAAAAAACGATATTATGTTGCTCACAGTTACCAATACTGACGACTGTTGTATTAACCTAATATTCTTTAGTGTTCTTCTCATTAAACAAAAAAGTAAACTGCCAAGCATGTCAATGCGTCAGCGATTCTTGCAAGCACCAAATCAGTCTTTAAAAGTGTCCTGGCATGCGTATGAACAGTATACTGCCAAGCTGCAGAATTTGCCAGATGTTTCAGAAAACAAGGAGACAGAACACAGCTGTAACTTCTGTCTTTAGGAATCCAGGACTGTTCCTTCAGGTGGTGAACATCCTGCCAGTTGACTCAGTTTTTAAAAAAAATAAATACTGCATCTCTCAGCGTTTTATCAGGTGCTGTAGCAACTGTCCCAGTTCAGGATGACCAACAAGAAAAAAAATGTGGCTGTTAACAGCAGAGCCAGAGACAAGAAAGGAAAGAAAGGGTGACGCCTGTCTCCGTGGAAAGCTGGGAACAACACGTGCCATAAACCCGGTAGGCATCCTTCATCAAAAGCTTGAAGAGAAAGAGACAGGGCAGCATCTCCCTGCTGCACAGCACCACGCTGGCCACCTTGTTACGCACCAATGGCACACGGACACATTTTGTTCTGTGATAATATATATATAGGCACACACAGCTTGCCGAGTCCTTAGTGTCTTGCAAAAGAAGAAAAGAACACCTACCTCATTTCAGGCAGTACAAAGGCACAGTTGAGGACTGGGGAAACCAGTTCCTATTTCCACTGGCACCTCTACAATCATACAGGCTACATTGCTGTGTTTTTAAAAGGCAAGGCAAAATTATAGAGGATTTTGAACTACTTTTGAGAATCCCTGACCTTAGCACGTGTGGCGTGTATCTATATGAACTGTACAATCTCAGTATGTTTAAAGTCTATTGAGAGCTCAAACTTGTGCACATGGCTCAACAGACAAAAACATAATGCAAGACATCACGGGGGAAACGTGCATCTATAATTCAAAACCCAATAAGGCAGGTTGCTTCAGACGGTGATGATGTAGCTCATAGAACGGTGCCTGGTTTACTGAGATGACCTCTGAAAACTTTCAAAGGTATAATATAAAATTGGATTATTATTCCCATAAGAATTAAAGGGACATTGTACTCCTCAGCAGCTCAGTAGTCTCTGCTGGCTTCTAGTAGAAAGCACATCGTTACAGTGAAGGCAAAATAATGCACTGCAGATGGTCATTAAGACAGACAGGACACGACATGTGTTCAAGGGAAAGCTTTAGTTGTGTTTCAGAGACCTGATAACATGTCAAATATAATAAACTAAATTGCCTGAAACAAATCACTCTAATTTCATGTTGGTTTTTTTTTTCTATCATTATATCTGTTTCCCCACAATGGATCCTGATGTAGCCCATGAGACAAATCTATACAGGACTAACTTGTATTAATTTTACACTAACCAAATACATGAGGCATTCAGTAAGCACTGCATCAGATCTAAGATTTTTGCTTGGCGTGTAAACTAGTGCACAAGTAATAATGTTGATTTTTATATTGATTTTATCAGGTCCAAGTAACTGCTTAAGAAAAATCCCAGTAACGCAAAAGTTGTACTCCACTGTATTTCCATGCAGGTGGGTCTCTGCTACACTATGAATATTAAGCTTATATCAAAGTAATAAAGGGGAAACACTCCAGTAGGCTGAAAACGCATCCTACTTAAGGGAAGGGATCGACTTCGAAGAGGGAATCTTCGCTCTTCAAAGCCTGAAACTACCTTTAAGCAACGGCGTATCATTAGCGCACTCAGCCTCCACATCGGCATCCGCACACTGGGGAAGGTAAATGTCAAGAATAAGTGAACGATCTGGGGTGCTCAGAACCTCACTTGCAGAAAGCAACGGCCAGACTGCTCTGCAGGCTCCACCCATCCTTCCCAGTTACCAACAGTTTTGCCTCCAATTCGTAACTGGAGGTTTTCTTAATGTTTAGCTGCTCAAATTGAAAAAAAATTCATAAGTAGCCACAAATAGCAGCATTTTGTTTAAATACTAGTCAAGAGATTTCTCTTTTAAAAGGCTACAACAATGCTGTGGCATTCTCCGGGGACTTGGAAGAGCTTTTGGTTCCCACAAAGGCATTTATTCACTGATAAGAAGCAGAACTCCGCCATCGCTACCTTCTACACGTTGATAAGTCTGTGCTTCTGTTCAGAAGGACCTCTGCGCTAGTAAAACTACAGCAAGCTTCAGGAGAGGAAGACAGATTGATTTGTTTTCTTGCTTAGCCGCAAGACATTTATACCCCATTTTTCAAAATACTTCTTGCTTAAAATGCAAGTCAGAATAATCAAGTGCTATCGAAGTTTTAGTTGGACAGATTAAGCTGAAATATTCCCAAACTCCAGTTCACTAAATCAGCTCCGGGTGAGGCTTTGTTTCTCCGTGACATTTCTATGTCAGTAAAATCCCAGTGGAGAGAAAAGAAAAATCAGGAAGCACAGCAGAAAAAGATGATAAAGTAGTTACACGCAGCTCAAAGTGGAAAGTCTATAAGAAGCAAAGCCAGTCAGAATTTTTCAGCTAAGAATCTTGTCAGAGAAAACTTATTTTTTGCGTTCAATATAGCTTTGGTTTTTTAACTCAAAAACTAGGGAAGGAGAACAGCCAAAAACCCAGGAGTCTCCATAATCTTTTCAGAAGCAGGAGATTCAGAGTTAAACCTCAGTTCTGCCTTACTCAGATGAAAAATTGAGTTTATCTTGCATAACCCCAGACACAATCCCTAATCAAAACGTCTGCCTTCCTTTCCGCTCTTCTGTCAACAATATTAAGCAGTATAACTTTTATTCTAATGGAAATAATTAGGAAACACTGACATTTTTATAAGACAGAATTCTTTTTCTTTAACCAGCCTTTCTGAAGATTCTTCCAAATAGCTTTGCGTTACCATCCCTAATAGGTATTGACTGGAATTCCTCCATCGCTCTCCCCATCGACCTACACTCTTCGGATGGATTTCACTGCATTTGACAACAAACATTCTACAAAATTATAATCCATGATCAGCGATTTAAAAAAATAATCCGCAGGACAACTATCGCAAACAAAATATAGCAGAGTGTGCTTTGAAGCTTGTGTGTGGGCGTCATCAGCAGAAGCTCGAGAATTTTGTTAGCAGCATATTTACAGATCCCGCTTCCCAACGCGTGGCAAGCCCTCGCATACCTACACAACCATCTGGCTGGCAAGAGATCAGATGCCGGTTTAGCTTTCTCAAAGTCGCTTAGTGACATCATCTCTTCAAAATCCGACGTGACACACCTATCAATTTTATGATCAGCACCTAAAACAGACTTTCCAGTGACCCACAGCAAAATTAGTAACACCTCAAATGACCTCAGGCAGAGTCTCTGGGGGAGAAAAAGATTTCAAGCACGATACTTACAGATTCCATTCATCATGTTATTATTCCTACTACATTTTTAGCATACAGAAAATAAAATAATTGTAGTCGACTCGCGAAAACCAGGTTCTTCTGCCTTCTCTGCAATGACACAGTGAGGACCTCCTGCCAGTCTGGATGTCATTTGATAGCGAAGAAGGATTAAGCCCACCTACAGGGACAGCAAGCAGCGTTCAAGACTCCCTGCCCACAGCTGCGTCCCACTACTGAATGGTGCAGCGCGTGTTGCCTTGAAATAACCTGCGACCTGCTAGTGCAGCACCCCAAACGCGTTGCCTGCACGCTCAACAGCGTCACTGCAAACCAGAGGGGCAGAAGGACTAACGCAGTTTGGCGTCTGGTCGACCAGCATGGCTTACACAGACAACAAGTTAAGGAAAGGGTATCCAGTTTCCCATTAGACGCTGACGTCATTTAAGGATAGCATGAACACCAAGCACAGGCTTGCTGATTTTTACTTCTTTCAGTCATTCAGTGAAAGAAAGAAGGTTTAATTTTTTTTTTTTTTTTTAAGAAAAAAAAAGGCAACTATTCATTAAAGAAGTACTCAAATGAATTATTCACACATTCCTCTTCAATCTAAAGTGAAATACCTTTTGCAACATGCTGGCCATTTAAAAGTCAATTCTTCATGTCCCCTTCAGTTACTTACCTAAAAAAAAAAAAAAAAGAGAAGGAAAAATAGGTTAATTTTCCATGTTCTCAAATCTATCACAAATACATACCTTGCTCTCCACTGCTCCCCAGTAAGTTTTCAGTAGTTATAAATTAGGCAAGACTATTAGCGTAATGGGTTTTGCTTATATTATTAGTTTAGATGACGTTTCCACTTCTGCTTCAGCTAAGCATCCAGTAATTGAATTTAAGATATTTTTTTTTCTTATTATTGCTTTTTACCTCCCCAGTAAATGATTTCTAAATAAAAGTTCCTCTATGCCTTCAATAATTTGTTTTCCACATTCTGTGTATTTACTCTGGAAAAAAAGGTCGTTATTGCAATTGCAGTAACGGAGACATAAAACATGCAGCAGAAGCACCCCAATGTGGTCTTTAGTACAGAAATTTGTCCAACTTCAACATCTACCAGCAAAAAAACACCTTCTGAGCAGACAGGGCACAGGACAGCAAATCATGAGACTCTACTGGACAGACTAGTTCCGTGAACTCAGGTACAGCTTTCCTACCGACGTCCACAGAAGCCGTATTTTAACCACTTTCTTTTCGGTTCTATCGTTAGTCTCTCCCGGCTTTGGAGATTAAACAGTGGTGTATAACAGTAGGTACCACCACCTGTCTGAGGAACTAGTTACTAATGAGAAAGAAGAAAAACAGCTTGCTGCTGATCACGTTTGCCTCTTTACTGAGTCGCTGCTCAATAATTCCATTCTCTTTACCGGCCCTCCCTTTTCCTTCCAAGCCACCAAAGCCATTTCTGAAGTCGATGCTCTTTTCTTGCTTTTACCATGCTTCATTTTAGAAAGGAATGGTTGCATTCAAGGCTTTTCCCACCCAAACGTCAAATTCTTAATGATAGCCACGTCAAGATCTAGAAACAGCCAAACTTTGTAATTCTTAAGTGGTTAAGTTGAAGTTAGCACAAGAGATTGGAATTTTACTTCCTGTTTGTCCAGGTGATAAAATAAATCAATCCGTTCTGCAGCCTTGTCATTCTCTGCACTGTACAGAAACAGTTTGGGGTTACGTACTGTCCTAAAGCACTTTTGGAAATGACTGCAAATTAAGGCACAACTTCTACGATAGAACAGACAGCTTTTGAAGAGTGCTTGGCAGCACTACCAAGCAATATAGAACAACGACAAAGACAGACTGACCAGCGCACGCTATTTCCCAAAACAGCAGTTCCCACGGGGCTCCTGCCTCCACGTCAAAACGGCGAGTTGGTCTGCAGACTGATAAACCTGGCTTTGGTAGGAGGGGACTTGAATGTCTGTCTTTAAAGCTTTTTGTTTGCTTCATGAGGATCACCTCTTTCAGGCTTTTTGCTTAAGGGGAAAAGACTAAATACACATCTGAAAATCAAAACCTGGAGCAGTTATGTAAGCACATATTCCTGGGAGGAAGAGCTGTAATTGTTCCATGAATTGTTGGGTGAAATCCCAGCAAACCAATGACTATTGGCACTACTAAACTCAATTTTCATCTGGAAGACACTGGAGCAACAGTACGTATAGGCCCCCAAAACCAGTAACAGACCTAATACCCTCCAGTCAGCAGCAGCAAGAGCAGCGTATGCATGACAAGCTCACAGTTTTCTTCCACAGAAACAGGGTTTTCCATGCCATCATACACTGCATCCATTTTGAACAGGACCTCTCCAAACCAGCCCTGAAAACCAGGCAGGAACGTGCTCAGAACCTGCTAGAGGTCCCCTCCTCCCCTTCTCACCCAGGAGCGCTTGCCCAGAGGCCGAGAACCCGTCTGGGAACAGCCTCCAGCAGAGCCTGGAACCGGTCCGAAGGTGCCCAGCACCACCAGGCAGGCAGAAGCATTTTTGCTCCACTCTAGGTAACGGTACCTGTCCTTCTCCAGCACCCACACAGGGAGACCGGGCAACAACCACAGGTGTCAACATCTGCAAATCTCAAATCTATCTCAACTATTTCTCCCATTAACACATCATCCATCACTCTTCTACGATTAAATTGCATTTATTATTATTGTTTCTTTTCTATATTCAAACTCAAAATAATTTTTCAAGTTTACAATATGGCCTGTAAAGGTATGATTGTCTTAGATGATCCTTAAAACTACACAAAATATATCTTTCCAAGCACTGATTCTGAAAAGAAAAGTATTTCATATTGCACCCACACCACTGCTTTTGCCATATGTTGCCTTTTCAGATGTTTTCTTAACCAATACCACAAGTGGAAAATGATAAGAAACATAGACGAAACCCGTAACAACTAAATAGCTTCCACATTTGATCAAAAGCTCATCTGAATTTCTTTAAATCATAACCCCATACTTTGCAGCACTACGCTTGCCCAAGCTTTCTGAAAAATTTCAGATGGAAATTCCACTTTTTCACATAACGTGCTCACACTGAACAGAGTGTACGGCTCAACATCAATTCTGCCTGTACTCAACCAACTTTATTTTAGACTGCATTTTAAATCACTGCCAAATTCAGACATCTACTGCACAAGTTCTGCTGCTTCCACCTCCTGTCAGCCTATTCTGTGATGCCTCTGAATGAAGACTTTTTTTTTCCTGGCAGAACTCATTATCATCCTCTTTCAAAGTAGAAAATTTTGCTCCTCTCACCCATATGCATGCACACGTTTAGGTTTTTTTTCCAAAAGAAATGTAACTACCAGCTACAATCCATACTTCTCGAGGGTATAAGCCCATCTCAGAATTTATAACATTATTGTGCTTAACTACAAGATGGACTTAGCTGGATTTAAGATGTACTACTATATACTTTTGTCCTTAAAATACATATTATTGCCATCCGACTACAACTGTCTGATGAAGCGCACTGGGTTTTAGGTTTGGTTCAATTCTTCCTCTCCCCCTTTAAGAGGAACCATAGTTCTCAAGGTCAGTGAGAAAACAAATTAATCCTGTTTTTCACAGCCAGTCTCGTTGCTCGTTGTCCTACAGTTGCCTGGGATGACAACCCGCGTACCCATTCCATGGGTAATTTTGAGTGAGAATAAGAACCCGAGTGACTTTTTTTTTTTACAGTGCCTCCTTTGGAGTTTAAAAAGTTGGGAGGGCCCCATGCAAAAAGTATGTATTAAACTTCAAGTACAACGGCTAAATCTTATTTCTGCAGAAAAAAGATCTTTATCCTTTGCCATTTGGCATGTGTTACACTGATTCAATTGCCCAGGGCTTATACCAGAAGAGTTGAAATCAAGACAAGCGCCCCTTGTTGCGCACTAAGGGTTATCACCAAGAATGCACACACTTCAGCTGTCCTTTGCCCAGTCTAGCTGCAGGTCAGAAGCATTCCACTCCAACGAGGTGAACATCTCGCTTTTTATCAGTGAAAATAGTTATGCAAAGAAACAATGATGAGACAGAGTCCAAATGAGGCGACTCATACGCAGATAATGAATCCCATACCATTTCTTCCACGCAAAGTCCGTCACTTTGCACCTTGGTAACTCAAGACATCCAAGTCTGTGGTGACTCAGGAATTGTTTAGTGCAGATACAGGACATCAGCTGTTAGACTTTGTTTGGCATCTCAACCGCTTCCTTCAGGGAACACCAAGCAACCTTCAAGCTGAAGGCACACTTGCTTGAGCGCAGGTGTTGCTGGCTGCTCCTCGATTCCTCTATCTCAGCTCTGCAATTGTCACTGCTTTTAATTGAGAGCAGTAGCTAAAGAGCTCAACTTGTGAAAGTAACCCAATTCTGTGCACTTAAGCACACGATTAAATGGGATATAGACGCGTTTTAAACCTCTACTTGTTCAAGAAAGCAGTTAGGCACATGCTCGACCAACAAAGTTCTGAAAACTTGCGTGCATTACCCTGCAGAAGAGCTACCTCTCAACAGCTCGGCCGCTGCCAAAGCCTGCAGTACATCTCCACAGATCCATTTCAAGAACGCTTAAAACATGTTGAAGTCTTCCTTCCCCCTGCTACTCCCTCCCCCCACAAAAAGATATTTCTTTGGTCCTGGATAGCGTTCTGTATCCGAACCTGCCAAATACAGATTTCACAATTAAATTGGGCTGTAGGCTCAAGGTCGGGGGGGGACTATGGTGAAGATCCTGCTCCGAATCTGGTAAAACAAGCATTTGAGCTTGATGATGGCAGCACACCGTGCACAAATCCTTCCTGACCAGCCAGCTCTTATTCTGGATAGGCATCTCAGCTTTTCTGTGGAGCGGCTCCACTTCGTAGAGTTAAATATTTATCGGGTTGGTGAAAGAGAATGCACAATGTGTGCCATAAAGCAGGGAAGAAATCAGAGTAATTGACAAGCCATTAAAAACTACGTTACTGTTTCCTTAGGCATTTGAAGTGAATCTAGCAATGCTGGTGAAATGTTCAAACAACTAGTCTGCAAGTTGGGCTCCACCATTTGTACGAAGAGCCGATGGTGTCTTTTCACACCCCTTCCTCCACACCACACCAGCACATTACAAACAACAAGACTGGCAGAAATGTTACGATACACGATAAGCATGGCTTTCTTCTTCTCCAATATTATTTTTTTTTTAAGAGAAATATGATATCTGCTGTGGAGAAAGAAATAACGAGCACATTAGGAGGTGTCATGCTACTGCCTTTGTCCATGAGACTCTAAGCCACACCTTCCTCCAATTTTAGAGGAGGATAAAGATGTAATAGCTCCTATGAATCAGGGGGGAAATCAGTATAACAGCTTAAACACTGAGCTTCTTGCGAAACAGGATTAGTCCTAATGGATGAAGCTGTCTCTTGTCTGTCTAACAATTAGAAATGATCCTCCAAAAACTCTGACCGGAATTGTATTAACCAGCAATTACAGACAGAAATATAGCTATGAGACTGAAATTATTTTTTTCCTACTACTGCAGAGGACTTGAAACAAAAATAGTTTAGTCCAAATCTGCCCTCCGCTCCGTGAAACACTGACGAGTCTCCTTCCTTCAGGATCCGTGTCCATCAAATCAGACTAGGAAGAAGCTGCCTTACCTTTGAAGTACTCATTCCAGGAGTCAGCAGTGGCTGGTGAAGTACTGCTGTCTTACGCTCATTAACTGCTCTGGCTCATCACACGTCCACCAAAAAATCATGTTTCCGCACCAGGTTCTTGCATCTGCTTAGAGCACCTTACACAAGAAGCAAACACTGTGGTTTGCTTTGTTTCATTTTTCAAATTAGAATGCGATTGAAAACCACATTCTTCCAACTCAGTAACTTTTATTCTTCACTATAACATATGCTATGTTTTACATCTTATTCTGAACTAATCTTTCAAGAAATTCGGTGTTATTTTTCACTGCTTCTTTTCTGCAATGATTTGTCTGTCTTACTTTTTTATCCTGATACCTGCAACTCATTGAGGAAGTAGCTTGAGAAAAGCTATATTAAATCAGATTTTCTATTCCTCCAGTACAAAACATACCACACACTTGGCGTGACCGTAATGCTCACCTCAGCTTTCCTGTGTGGAAGGAGAATAAATAGAAGAAGATATTTACCACTGTTATCTGTCGGAATAAATTTGCCTCTCCTATATAAAGGAGATAAAAATTGTTTTACCTTAGAAAACAAAACCGTATAGCTCCGCCTGGGTGCTTGAAAGAGAAGGAAAGAAACAGAACTGTGTTCTCCACAGGGGTTTGGTGGGTTTTTTTCAGATGCACAGGAGATTTTTCCATGAAAAAAAAATTTAAAAAAATCTGTGTGAAGGTTCCTAAATAATTTTGAAATTAGTCTCCAGCTACTGGATATCCCCTGGCATGTCTGCATCTCTCTAGGTACGTCTCTATAAGCAGCATCTCTGTGCTTAAAACCTTAAAAAACTTAAACCTTACTAACTTGCTCCATGTGGCCACTGGGACAGAGAAAGGATGGACGACAGAGACGCAGGCCTAGGAATGTTTTCCTGTTTTTGGAGATGTAGGTGTCATGAACTAGACAAGAAAGCCTGGAAAAGGAAACTTAGGATGGAGTTACCCAGGCAAGGGACTGAAGATGGCAGAGAAGAAATTTATGGGGTGGGAGGAATAAGGGAAGAGGTCAAGAAAACCCAAGAATGAAAAGCTCTGAGAAGCAAACGTTAAGGATGCACAGGCAACCGCTACGTGAGATAACATACTTATTAGCACACCGATACGTGGGATTCCTTTACACACATTTCTCTCCAAAGCCGCATGGAGAACTGAGAATCAGCACGGGATTCCTGAGGAGGGAAGAAGAGTAAGCAGGTACAGACAGGGCGATGGAGAGGCCATGGAGAACGCTGCAGAGTGGGCAGGAGTTCACACGTCACACACGTTCAGTGCACTCGGACATCACTGCCCTCTCCCCTCCAGCTTGGTTGGTCTCACTCTTGCCCTTTCCACACAGAAAAGGCACCAAAAAGCACTTATCAAACCAGAATACGAAGCCTCAAATCTTTCAGTCTCTCTTAGGAGTTTTCAGCTTTTGAGAGACAATAAACCACAAGCTTTTGGAGAAAACAAAATTAAGAGAAAAATAATTATTCAGTGAAGAAAGGGTCCCCCCCACCACCACCAGGAGTGATCCTGCTATACTGAGCCCTGAAAGATGGTGCAGCCTCATATGAACTCACGCTTGGAACGGGGGCATGGTTTTAACACCTTTAGACCAAGTTCCATCACAGCACTCTGATTTCATTGAGCCAAAATCTGTGCTACCGTTTTAATCTCAGATTTATAGGTAGCTGCACAGGTTGACAGGAAAGACAAGCAGGAAGAAAGAAACCGCAGGCCTACACTTGTGACAGTAACACCACGAGTTACGCGTCAGGAAGTTGGAGGAATCCCATCAAATCACTAAGATCACATCAAGCAAAACTTGGAGCAACTACAGGAATAATGAATTCCGAGTTCACCTTTTAACTAGTGAGCTCCACTTGACTCACTCCAAAGAGCCATTAACACAGAGCAATGGAAGCCAAAACAACAGCCCACTAGCAGACCGAGTCATTAAATTACATCTAGCATTCCGATACTGAAGGGATGGTCCTTGGTGGACGCCTTCTCTTATAGCTCTCAGATGCACAGGAGTAGGGGTGCATTAGCTGTCAGAACCTTTGCTTCATATTTTCCCAACAGAAACATAGCCAGCCAGATATAACTTGGCGTCGCTCAGTTCTTCACCCGCTCATAGTGGTTAAAATCCACACCTGGTTACCATTTCTCACATATAAAGCAAAATATTAAACCCTACAGCACAGCAAATATTGAACACAAATCTTACTTTGTGTCCTTGAGACCAATATACACTGCTTAAAAGGCTAAGTGATGCGTTAAAATACATTTACCTATTTTTCTGCTTAAGCACTTCCAAACCAACCGCCTCTGCATCCTCCCCTTCAAGAGCTCTACAGCCAGCCTCTTTTTTTCTGTAGCCAAAGTTTTCCTCACCCTGGCAGGGCACCGAGTCACCGGGGTCACAGAGAAGGAGAACAAACGCTGCCTTTGTGCGGGTCCCTTGGAAGGCAGCAGCGAGAGCCGGGCACATGGATGCGATACCATCAGGGCCAGTGTGGATTGCACAATGTGCCCAGTATTCAAAGCACCGGCAGCATGAACTCCTCCACTTTGACACAGGCTTTCAACATCCAAAGCTCTTCTCAACGTTTTCAGATAAACAAAAAATTCCTCAAAAAAAAAAAAAGAAAAAAAAAAGAAAAACCCCATAAAGCCTAACTGGAGCTTTAACATTACAGACCTCAATTCTGCAAACTCTTTGAAGCCATCGGTACCATTTATAAAAATAGCAACTGCGTCAAAATAGTGATTTACTCTCTCTCCCTCCTAATTCCCAGTACCACTGAAGATATTTTAATAGGTTTTGAGTAGTTTAAATTCACTGTGTAGCTATAGCTATCAACCTTAGAGCATGACATGAAGTTTTGTATTAACAGCAAATTAATTGTCTTGCAAACGCCAATTAAGTCTTGAGGGTGGGGCGGCAAGCCAATAGAATTTTAATATATATACACACACATAAAGCTACAATGCAGTATTTTGCACTTGGTTTCATTTACTATGATTATATCAATCTTTTCTTCTTCTGTAAAGCGCAAGAGTCTAGTACCTGGATCCAAGGTACCTACTGAAGTAGTTCTAGGCATTATTAGCAAAGTAATTTATTTAATCCTTTAGGGAAAGAGAGATTGAATATTTCTTCTCCACCAACATAAAAAAAGAACAAGCAAACAGCTCATGACATCTTTCTTCCCAGTGCAGCGCTCTGAATTCTCCTGCCATACCATCTTTTTGCAACTGCTATACGAAAAAAAACATTTGAAATTTTTGCTCCTCACATAGAACGGTATTTTATTCATTCCAAGTTTTGCTTAATGAAGTCTATACATTGAGCAAAAGAGATTTCATGGGAAACCCTAGAAACCATTTATTAAGTGCTATACCGATGTCGGCCATTACAAGATGTCTGTTTTGATGCAAGTAGATGTAGTGCCACAGCAGTAGAGATGCAGGATGCAGTTCCACCTGGGCTTAACTTTGCATTAATGACGGGACAGTGCCCACCGACTTCCCTCAGGCCAGCTCAGTCAGGTGCTCGCTGCCGGGTACTTCTGTAACATCTCACACCTCCAGAGTTCTCTTTTGGAAGCGGACAAAACATTCCAAATCACTTATTCTTCCTGCCTAGAAGGAGTTATTTCACAGGTCTCAAAGAGAAGATATTTTTGGGGTTTTGTTTGTTTGGGTTTGGGGTTTTTACTAATGCAATAGACAAGACTTGCTCTAGTTGATCCTATTTCTACAAGCATCGCACCAGAAGCTTTATTTTAGGACCAACACATCATCATGACCAACACAGACACAATAAAAGACCATCTGCTCCAGAAGCTTGGAATCCAGGACTGATTCTAGACTGGAATAGAACAGCGACAGCAAAGCGCATGGAAATGAGGAGGCACTGTTCAACATCGTAAGAAATGAACAGGATTGAATACACGATACTGTAAAACGTAGTCAGAAACCATGGTAAAACACCATCAGAACAATGCTGGCCAAAAAAAGAAATGGTTTTGCACATATCTGCATACGAGGAAAGCAGAAGACAAACACTTGTAAGCATCTGTTTGAAGGGGAATGAATAGTATAAGTTCATATTATGATCTGATTAAAGAGAGACGTCAACAGTAGGTAAACAAAGGATGTTGTTTTGCAGTGGGGAGGAAAGCAGCTCTGGAGAACTCCGAAAGTGATACCCGTTATATTCCATGTTAGAGGGAAAAAACGGAGCCAGTAGACCTTAAAATAACAGAGTAGAATTAGTTTCACGTTAACACTTTGCTTTCACACTACACCAAAAGACTAGCTTTGGCAAAGACAACCACTGCATTCACCACCACGACAAAAACTTGAACAAGAGCTGTGAGGATGACCAAGAAAGGCACACGCCAAAAACGCCCTGCAAGAAAAATCCCAAGCATTCAGGTTCTACTCATGCAACTGGGTTAAAGCCATTTAAGTCCAAACCGACACTAGCAGAGGCACACCTACAGAGAAGCACGCCCACCCCCGACGCAAGATGTGCTTAAGTCACAGGCACACCCGAGTTATTACAGGGGAAAAAAAAAGAAATACTCAAAAGCGGAGGCATTAAAGAGGAAAGGAAGAAGTAGCGAAAGCTCTGCTGTAGTCATGTAAATATGACAATCCAAATAGAGACAAGGTGTCTAGAAGCAGCTAGGATGTATTTCAGTTTGGACTAGAGACCCAACGTTGTTAATATCTCCATGTCTTTTATACCTTCTGGTACTCCACATTATGCAACACTCAGTTTTGAAAGATGACTATGTAAAACTGGCAGCTGTTCCTCAGGCCATTAGATCTTTTCCCTTTGAAATATTAAAACCCCAAACCTGCCGTTTTCTCTCCAACAATAATGTGCCCAAGAGATGCGTTTCCTTCTTCGTTACATCAAAGCTAATAACCATTGGAACATGAAGCCCAACGAGGATCTCCGCAAAGCTACCCAGTCACGGAAGATGGGGCAGTACCAATGCACAGTACTGAAAGACCCCGTCTGCCTTCCTCTCCTGCTCAAGTCCCCATCCGATACGCTCAACTTCCATCCCTGACGGAGAAGCAGCAGCTGGCACAAGGCCAACTTCAGGACCAGAGCAGTCACGTCAGAAAACAAACCCCACACAGAGAGGACCCTCTGAAAGTCGTTCTGGATCTGCAGCAACAGCGAGTGCAACGGTGCTTTTTTCCTTGCCTACAGAGCGCAGAATTTGGCCTGTAGTATTGAACAAGGGAGAAAGGGGAGATAAAGAATAGAGGAAAAAATTAATCAATCTGACATCTCTTGTGTCACCGAGTAGGGTCAGAGACTGGAGATACTCATTAATGGCAAATAATTGGATAATTGTCCACCATAAAAACACACCATTGCTTCCACTGAGAGCACAGAGAGATGAATGCTGACAGCATTTGAAAAACCTCTACGCGGGAATGACTGCTAATTCACTTCCAAATTATTGATAAATTAATTTATAGCATTAACATGTTGACACGTTTTCTGAGACACCTCACTAGCTTTCTTGCTAAGTGACCCACGAAGATTTTCTTACCGGCTCTCAAGCCAGGTGTCCCCTGATGACCACGCTCATGGTATCACAAGGAACTCCTGAGCCCAAGGGTGACAGCACGGCTTATTGTGACATTCACTGGGTGCCAAGCAGCTTCAGACTTTAATATATGGTTTAGGAAACTACGCTGAAGGACGCACAGTTGGGGCCCCTACTTGCAAGATGAAATTATCTCAGCAGTCATTTTGTTTGGCTTCCTTCCTATTTTTTATTCTACATGCTCAAGAGGCTTTAGCTAGCAGTCTTTTATGTAATTAAAATTAAGATGCTGATCTAATTTTATTAAAAAGGAAGAAGAATATAAATGTAGTTTGGGAAAAAAAAAAAAAGAAGTCTTCCTTACCGAGTTCTTGCTAGACTTGCAAGTTACTGCCTGCTCTACGATAAGAGATCATTGGGGAGGGGGGATGGAATGACGCCCCATGAAGCAAAGGGGCAATGGCAGAAATCACCGTTTTATTTCAGTTATACTATTCCCCCAAAGCTGACAGCTCTAGCAATTCCTGAAGAGCTGTAACACAAAATAAAGTGAATGGAAGGTCACAAAGATCTCTAGCTGAGGAGGAACGAGTGCCAGTCAGTCATTAAGAGAGGTCTTTACTATATTAAGGGCCAAATAGGACTTTTAGTGCTCTTTAGCTGACAGGCATAGGCATTTCACTGCTCTCACTAGTTACTGAGCCATTAGCGTATTGTAAAAAAAAAAAAAAAAAAAAGTCATGAGGATGGCTCCACACAACACAGGTTTGAGGATTACGTCACTGATGCCCTTCAGGTCAACATTTCCCTGTGCAGTAGGAAAAGCCTAGCGAAGGAAAGTTTCCTTACAGTCTGGGGAGGCGTACAGAGCAAGTGCCATAGGGCAAAAACAGAGATTACACTTCTTACTGTTTTTAAATCAGAGTCATTTTTCTTTCCAGATCTGTTAAGTCTTTTTATTATATAAGTTAGAAAAAACAAGGGATCCCCAAAGGACACTAGGAACTCTGATTTCCTTCAATAATGAGAAGGAAAAAACCCACAGTGGTAAGAAACTCAGATTAAAACCTGCAGTGGCTCTTTCGTTCTTTATTCCTCCTAGAGCACAAAAAGGATGAAATCTTCCCTTAAGACAGAGGTGAGGAGGAAGAATAGGGGCAAAAGGGAAGGAATGAGCGAGCAGCGGTAACGCCGCCATTGGTTTTCCCATAAACAGTTTCAGGAAAAACTTGAAACCACCTCTTAGAACAAAAGTGGAACAATGTGCTTGAGCAAAAGCCACGTGTTTTCCTTATGTTTGGCCTTCTAGAAAAAGGAGCTATCACCCACCCTTAGGTCAGTCTGCCTATGAGCTGTCATATTTAAAGGTGGAGCGTGTCTGCTGCGCTCTGCCTGCCTCCCCCAGTTTTGACGCATCTGCAGCAGGAACGAGCCCCGCCGGTTTCGTTACTTACTCCAACGCTGTCAGCGACGCTTACTATATTAGCTGGCACATCATGCCGGTGGGTCAGAACTGGCCAGTGGCCAAACAGGCTGGGAAATGGAGCGAGCAGGCAGGTCTGCCTGGAAACGGCAAGGTGGACATGCCCCCAGTCTGCCCGTGCAAAGTGGTTAGCCCAGCAATTTGCACAGATCATTTCTGCGCCTGTATTTAGATCTAAATTGGCCAAAATTCAGAGTGATGGCCACGATTCAAGGATGGCGCTGCTCCCCCGACACTCTTCCAGATACGAAATGGCTGAATCTGGGATCTGATGGAAAACACACATGGGGACTTTTCTTCTGTTTGACTTGGGTTTAAAACAGAAACTTCTACTGGAAGTTGATCTGTTTGGACTTTGCTTGCACTTCACAAAAAAAATAATGGAATGAATAACCTCTGAGAAGAACAGCGCCAAAAGGAAACGCCAGCACGCACTGTACCATGCACAGGACTTTCTGCATGAAGGATAAGGTGCCCACCTGAATCTCATCTGGTATGGGATTAAGCATAAATTGGGCATAGTGTTGAGGCTGACACATAATATGCCAGATTAAAGAGTTCAAAACAAGTTCTAATTCAAAAGCTACCTATCCTTAACGCAAGTCCTTTAACAAAACCAAGGAGGTAGTAGTTAGCTTTTTTTTTTTTTTAATCAATTCAAAGAAAACAAGACTAGAAGGGAGAACACACACAGAGAAACGTAACCCAGAAGTACCCCAATTTGTACCACATTGTGCAATAAACATGAAGGGTGTGGGGGAGAATAAGAACACGAAGGACCTGGAAAGATTTGGTCCAGAGTTCTGGAACAGTAAGAAACATTCCCCAGAGACCTTTGATTTGACAACGGTACCACTAACTACAGCAGCAGAACTTCCCAAGTGTGTGAGAATGCATGACTAAGCGCTAGCTACACTGGAGAAATAAATATTTTGCATTACCCAGAGAAATATATCTGCTTAGATGAGTCTATTAACTTAAAAACATGTGTGTGCACGTGCACAAGATACCCAATAACCAGGGTCATGCCAAATACCCAGATATCACTTTCAACCCCATTTCACTCTCGTATCTTAATTTCTGACGCAGAGCCACCACTCTGCAGCCAAATAGCTTTCTCCAGAACTCCGACACATTTTTTCCTTTTAAACTTTTTTTGAGAAAATTATGCCCAAAGCTATATTTGAAAGCAAAACAAATTAAGATTTCAAAACCTCCTATCTTGAAAATGATACAGTATCGCGCATGCAATTTCTAGGCTTTCTTGAGAGCAAAAAGACAGCATTTTTCCACATTAAGAATTGCTGACAGATGTTCTCCCCTCTGTTGTAAAACAAGTCTCGATAAAAATACACTCGAGTCTTAATAGAACTGGATGTATCACGAGTAGGTTTTCCATTTGATCTACTGTACGCCTCGTAGGGTTTTTTGTCTGCTTGTTCGAGCACAATGCACGTTTGGTACCACAACAGCGACAGCTGACAACTGTTTTTCCTGTTCCCAAAAGCTTTACCCTTCAACCTGAACCAAAAGCATTTGTCACGTTGCATGGCAGTGAAGTAGATTTAATCGGATGAGGGCACTGGCGTTGTCAGTGCCAGGCTGAAAGAATTTGGTAGAACAAAAGCTGGATTTATCTCTCTGGGAGTCCGGGCAGGGAACAGCAGTGTATCTTTGTGAACGCGCAGGGGGGAATTTCAAGAGGAGAAGAAAGTGAACGCAAGAGAGTATTTTCATTACCGGTAAGGCAGAAAATAAGCGTTCTTAAGTGACCGGCAGGATGCTCCTACCAGCGGACAGCACCATTGTCAGAATTTTGACAACATGAAGTGAGTCTTCATGTCCCTCTTTCAAATGTTACTAAGACAGAGGAGGATACCTTCTGTGCTCTACTGTTACATCATATTTCCAGAATAATAAGCTTCACCTGATATCTGGTCACATTCAGAAATAAAGCTGCAAAAAATTAGTCAGAATGGAGGGGAATCCCCAAACTGCAGAGACGATGTTCCAAAATATTCTATTAGGACTTCAAATTCCTTAGAAGTCGTAACAAATCACGTCGTACCTCTCCTAGCTAATACAGCAGAGACCACATTAAATAAAAAAAAGCAAACACACCACTAAACTAAAGGAAGTATTCATCGTTTTGCATAGCCACCAATTTTTTTTATTTTACTCTTTGTATCCTTTTGGATGATAAGAGTCATTCCAGAAGATTTACACAGGGAGAGTCAGTTCAGGAGAAAAATAATAAACCCATATATGGAAAAAATCAAGTTGGAGGGTTTCAGCAGTTCAAACTCCCAATAATGAGTGAAGAAACCCACAGCTCTAACTCAGGAGCTTTGCTGATTTACATCAGCCTAATAGGGTCTCATCATCAAGTCCTACCTTGTTAAGAGGATGCTGGTGCAAGAGGAAGGAGCCCCACAACTAAGATGATTTGGAAAGTCACAATTGTGGTTCTGACCTGCTACAAATTGGGATGGAAGGACTAGAAACACAACTTCTCTTAAAATTAGACGGTGAGACACAACCTGAAGAACAAGGCACCCAAATTAGAGAATATTCTATGCGAAGATTATCTAATCTCATGTGAAGATTCAGTTTTACATCCGCATCGGAGAGACAACAGGAAACCAAAGGTTTTCAGTTAGCAAGAGAGCTGACACTGGCGCTGTTGCCTTGATGCACTGATACTCTCTTGCATCATTTTAAAGGGACAGTTTAAATCTCCCCAAGGTTTAATTAACTGGCTGCCAAAAGGTCAGAGAAAGAGGCGCCTGGATTTTGCTTAGTGTCCTGGTATAGCTGGTTCTTTGGCACAACCCAGCGCGGTTTTTGGCATTACTATATTGAAAGCTGCCTACAGCACATTAACGAATTGGAGTTCAGCCCTGCATGAAGTGTTTCAACATTCACTCCAACTGTGCTAAAGGAATTTCCCATTTGCCTTTTTTTTTTCCCCCACTGATTAGAGCAACTGGAACAAAGCACGGCCTTCTGAAAGGTGCAGCATGTCCTCAAGTTCTGCTAAGTCAGGGAGAGGTACAGGATATTTTTATGCAGTGCAAAGATAACCCTTACCTCCAAGAATCAGGAGGTAAGCAGGCCGGTATTTACTGAAGTTAAATAACATTTACAACCTTTTTCTAACTTGAGAGCCTACAGGCACCAATATCCATCTAGACCTAATCTACTCCTTAATCCAGGAGATAACAACAGTCGACGAACGTGCGGTTTGTTAGAGCCTTAACTCACTTCTGTAGGTACCTGCCTTGACTGATACCCATTTCACACATACACGCCTTCAAGTCCACTGAGGCAGAACACAATACCCAAAGCAACTCCTCCAAAGTGCCTTGCAGAAAGCACGCATTTCAAAATCTGTTAGAAAGCCTCAATACAGGATTAAAATATTTAGAACCTCCTCGCACCTGCAAACTGTTCAGAACCCATGCCCGCTACAGTGGTGCTCACGTTTGTAATGCAACGGGCTCAGCACCTTTTGTAGGTCTCTTCTTCATTTCAAACTGGAGAAACTGAATTTTAGAAGTCTCAGAACTGCTTCAGAACTCCCTTGCCATTTACTATATCCTGAACGACCAGAAAGCCACCTAAAATCTGGTATTTTTGAAAATTAACTTAGGAAATGTGGCAATCAGATGTCTGCGTTCTTGTGTGACGCCGTAACCGTGGTATGCTTTATTTGCATCCAAGGAAAACACTTGCCGTGCTTCTGGTTGAGCAGTGCCACATGTCTCTCCGATTCCAGCTGCACAGCAGGCCAGGCAGATCATCAGTAGCACAGGCGTGCGGGTCTCATACTCTCGCCGCTAACGTCATCATCCTCAGTGGCGCGTCTCCTGCTGCCTTTCGTCGCCTGCTAAAGCGGGTGAAACCTTTCACCACTGTTCTCCTGTCAATAGAGGCATCCCCTCCTGCATCGCTGTCTCCGTACTGTTTTAATTAAGCAGCATTCTACAATAATTAGCAGAGTACACAGAACCACTACATTTATTTAGGATATTTGGCAAGTTATGAGAATCATACCATTTATTTCAATGTTTTTCCATCAGAAGGCAATCTATTTTCCCATTTAATTTTTACACCTGCAATAACAACTTCATGCGCAAAAATTACACTTTATCGGAAAGACTTTCTTTGTTGTTTTGCACTGATGTTCCCAAGTTAAAAACGTTATGCTGTATTTGAATATTTAAACAACTTAATCTGCACTTTAAAATGCAGATAACTAATAACCAGTGAATAAAACTAAAGCACTCAATGTTTACGTAATACAGAATATTAAAACATGTCATTTTAACCAAAATTAGTTTTCATGGCTTGCTTTGCTGAACTGGTATTTGAACTGTAGCCTTCACTTCTGCTGCAGTATAAACCAGTACTCCTTTGTAAGCCCCCCCTTTTTTTTTTTTCCTCCAACTGGATAAAAATTTATAAAGTTCTTACATTATTAATGAACTTCTAGAAAAATGCTCACTTTCAGAAGCATAGAAGACAATAGCAGCCAGCCTAGTGAGGAGAAAAACTAAAGCTGAAAGCTGAATTTCTTCCAGATGTTTTATATCATCAGTAAATGGGCATCGATACCGAAACATGCAATAGGCTCATGTCTAAGCACCTCTAAAAGTCAGGTGCATGTCTAAGCACATCTAAAGCCAACACGTGAATTGAGACATGGGATGGGAAAAGCAATGACGGCAGGAATAATATCAGTAAGGTACTAACTACTACAACCACACCTTTCCTTAGCAAACAAGACTCATTTTATTGTCCTTCTGTCAGTAATTTTAATATCAGCAAGCAGGTCAGGTTTTGTAGACTTGACACCAGAGCTTCAGAAGCCTCTTCAGAAGGGTAGCCCACTCCTGGGGCCAGCCCTTGGAGAGTCTCGGAGGAAAACAATGTCAAGGAGGACCGAAAGCAAGGATGGCAACCAAAGAGCAAAGGTGGCCAGGTAAGAACAACAGTATTGGGCCAAAAAAGCCAAGAAGGGATAAAGCTGGTAATGCTTTATTTCCCCTCAAGAAATGAAAAGCAGGAGCAATTCCACCTAAGTCAGCAGCTGCATCTCCCGTGCCAGACACACACACCTCCAAAACTCACTTGTGTCAAATGTTTTATTTTCCATGTCCCCTCAAGAAAACTGCACAATTTACTTCACATTTTTAACATCTTTTGAGCACCCATGCAGAATAAGTCTTAATGAATCTCCTCTTAAGCCAACATTAATACTGCAAACAAAAATATAACTGACAACGCATAATTTCATAATAGATCTTTAGAAATTACAAGGGATAACATTCCTCAAACTCATTCCTCATTTCCCCAGTATTTATTCTTCAATTCCTGCTATATATTTTTTCAGCACTGTGAGAAAAAAGGAAAGAAAGAAAAAAGGACTTTAGAGTACAGCTACTTTCCTTAGAGTTTCAGAAATTAAACTCCTGATCTGTATCGGCACGGAAACCTACCCAAATAATAAAACCTCCTCTTTCTCCAGTTGAACAGAACACAAGAGACTGACTGTTCTTCTGTCGTCTCGGACAGATCTCTTCCTTTAAATTCCTTCATTACTCTTAATCACAATCATAGAACACCAGGTTGGAAGAGACCTCAGGGATCATCTGGTCCAACCTTTCTTGCCAAAAGCATGCTCTAGACAAGATGGCCCAGCACCCTGTCCAGCCAAATCTTAAAAGCATCCACTGTTGGGGCATCAACAAGAATTTCACCTTTTTAGGCTTCCCTGCACACATATTGGGCTATCTCAGCTTGCCCCGCAAATCTATCCTGCAAAAATATTATCTCACAAAGAAGGATGCGCAGTCCACCTTTGAAAGGGCACTTTTTTTTTAGAAAGAATAAACACACCTTCATCTCAAGCATCTCTTTTAGATAACCTCCTCATTATCAGTAAAGGAAAACCCTCATCTCACACACCAGACAATGGCTTCACTTTTACATTTAAACCAACTTTCTTAAACAGCGTTCAGTGTTCCCCGAGAAGAAACTTCCATTAGAATTGGTCAAGAATTTTCCCACAAAGTAGCTGGAAAATTCAGATTGGTTAAAACTAGCAGAACTTCATCTCATTCTTCAGTTTTGACAAGTTAATATATTCCTTCTTGAGGGGATTGGGAATGCTTCCATGCATTCAAGACAGCTACAGAGAAAGAGGCAACTTCGTAGATTAAACAGTTACTTAACTGTTAGTCTGGAAGATTAAATTTTACCTTTATTTTGCTACTCTGGAACCTCTCCAGAGTCTCTTCCACATTGCTCTTCAACATTTGGTTGAAAGGCACATGGGTTTTGGGTCACAAAAAAAAAAAAATCATTCCTTATCCAGATCTACCCCTCAATCTCACCCATCAACCCTTAGTAGATAGAGACACACATTTCTCCCTGTATCTTTTCCACTATTGTTGGCAGGGGGGGAGTACACCTTTTATTTAATCAGTGTAAAAGAGTAAACAGAGCCTGAAATTTATCAGGCATATGGCCCTTAATGGGTTTGTTTTAATATCAGAAGTCTGAACCTGAGCTCAAAATGCTCTAAAAATAAGTTGTAAATTCTGAAGAGTTGTGTTCTACAACGGTGGCGCAGAACAAAAGTTTGGCACAGCAGCATCCAGGATAGAAGCTGTCTCTTTGTAGGTCAATATTGGTCACCTCTGAAAGTCCTCACTGATGGTGGGACAAGAGGACAAAGCTCATGTGCTTCTTTTTTTTTTTTTTAACTCTACCAGTTTATCTAGTAAGAGATACGCCGCTGCCAACGTCCTCCTCTTTGTCTTTCAGCATTTACAACCCCAGTAGCAGTACCCGCCTGTGCATGCATTCTGGTACCCAGTGGTACTGTCCTCAAGTCTCTCATTGCTCCTCCACGTGGAACACCTTTGTGCACCTGAAGGTCACTGAGGATATGCAGGCACCTCTGCCCTGACAAGGAACCTTTCCGGGCCACGTGGGACCTTTCCACTTCAAAAGAGTTCTTAAAGATACTTAAAAATCATTGCAGGCCCTAGAACACTAATATGGTAAAATGCAAAACTTCAGTTAAAAAAAGGAAACACGCGCACTCGGAATATTTCACAGCATCACGTGATGCAGGTGACACAGAACAGGACACAAAGGTCACGTGAACGGCTGAGGCGCAAACCCGGTTGAAATAACACAAAGGAAATTCAGACACGGTCAGAAGTCTTCGGCTGTCCAAGAGTAAATCAAAAAATAAGACATTGCCTAAATCTAAACCAGCCCAGATGGTTTGCAGTTGTAACCATAACTTTCCACTGTGAATTAAGTATCTTAGCAGAAAACCTGCCCCCAAGCTTGCCACTTATTTGGAAGGTTCTCTGTTCCCCTCTCCCTGTGACTCCCAAAGGCAAAAGGCATTAGTCTTTATGCCACTGAGGCACATACAGCTGCTGCAACACAAATTCTTAAATAAAAGCAGACTATTCTCTCCCCAAGCCACCCTCCAATATAGCCCTGACTGGAAAAGGATGACAAAAGGTATTTTGCAGCAAATGTAAGACTTTCAACATTCAGGTAGGGAGGTGTAGGGTCAGGAATGCATCCCCTGGGTTCCGCCCAGAGACGGGTCTGACCTCCAAAAGAGAGTCCTGGTGTTTCAAACGTTGGTTAATACAGGAGAGACCTGTGTCATGGACCCAAAAGACGTTTCCATTCCAACCCAGTGGATAAGCAACGCTGGGTCTTCCACATTTTAAAGTAGTAAAGTAATCCCAGGTTACAGAAATTGAGGGTTTAAGAAGTCACCATGTTTTTCTGCATTTTTCACCAAATTAAACACAAAATCTGATGCAAATTTCACAAATATTCTAATATCTCTATTAGCTTTAATATTTTAGTCCTGACAACCTCTTAATTATTTTTTACTCTAAGATGCATGAAAATGTCACATCAGCTTTAAGTACTTATTAACATTTTTAGATGCATATTTCATACTGATTTTAAAGAACACGGACTTTTTTTGTAACATTTCTGTTGTTAAGTACAAAATGGCAATTTACACTCTCAGGTATGCTCTCAATACAATAAAAGGAATTTTTCATCTTGTATCAAAGCAGACTATAAACATTGAATAGTGCAGAGAAATAATACATTAAGGGTGATTTCTTTTTCAAAGCTACTTAAGTGATTATAGAGCCCACACAGCTCCCATTTAAATTAATAAAAATTGCATATCTGAATCGCCTAAGCCATTTGGAATACCTCATTATTCTATGAAAGATTTTCCCAGTTTAAGAGTAGTAAGTTTAGAGGAATAAATTACTAACGGATCATCTCTGATGTACAATGGGAAGACTTCTCAAAGCAGAAGTGAGCATGTTAAGATGCTACAGTTGTCCTTTATTTTCTACCCACAGAAAAATCCCCCCCATACACTCTGCCTACTTTGGAAAGCTCTATAAACACACGAGCACAATAAAACCAACTGTCTCCTTTCCGCATAAGCTATAACACTTAACTACTTGTTTTCCCTTTCTACTTACCAACTTTCATCTGCAAAACAAAAGATGTCCAACCTACATAAAAGCAGATGAAAAGCAAATTTCTGAACTGTACCTTTGGTCTAATCAGTTCAGAAAGCACTATCTTTTTCAGCCTTCTAACCCCTCCTCCCCCCCCCTTTTTTTTTAAAAAAAAAGCAGCTTTTAAAGCTGCTAGAGATGCAACAGAGTAGTAGCAGTGCTGTCACACAGACTGATTTAAGGAAGCTGGGTCCATAAACAGCTGAGACCATAAGGTAAGGCAGGGGCAAGTTCCATCCCTGATGTTAAAACAATAGGTGGTGTTTGTTTACACGCAAACAGCCTCGTATCTTGAAAAAAATCCACCTGTTCAAATATTTAAAACAATCTTTCATATCGCCATAGATGGTTCTAAATATTTAGACTCTGTAGTAGACAGGTATATGGAGAGCCAAACAGAGAACAGCTTTAAAAAAAAGTTAAACAAAAAAATAATTATTCGAAGTCAAACATTTTTAGTTGAAAAAAAAAAAAATATGTGGTCTACATTTCTGAAGCATCAAGGTTGTCATTTAACCAGTGATAATTTTCATTCTTTCCATGGGAAAGTGATTTTATTTCACAAGGCCAAAACGTATGTCATATTAATATAATTGTCACTGCACAGTATTTAAAGCCATGGTTGGAGACTTGGCATGCTATACATCCTAACAGTCAACCAGAAGGCCTAAAACAGCCCGAAAAAGCCAGTTAAAGCTGTAATAGCAGCTCAGCACATTTATAAAGTAAACTATTAATGTTCAAAGCGCCTTGCAGATATTGCCCTTTCCCACAGAACTTCAGGAGTCCAGTTCAGACACTAGCAGTCTTTTACAAACAGGATGGGCTGATTAGGATTTCTTCCTTTTATCCAATTTAAGTTCCATTCTTGATATTTCCGCTGCCTACGGGTCATAGTCTAAAGCAGAAGACCTCAAACTAGCTCAAAGGCAGTAAACTGCAACAGACTGTAGAACTGAGCAGTTTGATGAAGCACGACCGTCTTAACTGGCTTAGAAATGGATACGTCAAACCATCTCCCCCTTATTCAGAGCTTTCTTTAGAAGCACTTTGTTACCAGTGGCAAAAGCTTCGCATCAAGTTTTAGAGACTCCAGTGGTTCCTATGCTAATTCTCACTGAAGCGAGGAAATATGTAACCAGCAGCTAAAATATTTTACCTAACGCAGAATACAGACAGCTTGCATTTTCTTTGCTCTCAAGAAAGGCTAAAAGATGCTCCTGTATTTAAGGATACTCTCAAATTTTGTAGTCAGAAAATGGTTCAAAAAAGCAAATAACAAGCATCCAAGTACAAGAGCGGGGGGAAATAAGCATAGAAAGCAGTTTTTCAGAACACGAAGCGTGGGTAAGAAAAGAGTTTGAATATGCTGTGCTACAGTGGTCATTGCCAACGGGCCCAGTAGAATTAAATTAACATGGATGTGAAATACCAATATATAGAGAAACAATAGACTATGCTGTGAAATCCTAAGAAGTCACTGTTATTTGCCAGTAACTCAATCAACAAAAGCCAATTCTGTTTATCACAAATACCATTCAATACTGTGTTGCAGTGGGGGGTTTTGTTAGCTTTTCAAGTAATATCAAGTGAAAGAAAACAAAAAACATTTTTCAATTTCACACTCACCTTCTACTGCTAGTGTTAGACATTAATTACGTGGCATGATCCAATCCAGACAGCCATTACTAGCTTCAGTTTTTACAGAAGTCGCTTTAATTTTCAGCAGAAACAACTTAAAATCCTTTTCAAAAACATCCTCTTTGCTCTTTTCCCCAAGACCTGAACTGTAATATTTTCCAAGTTCTTTGAGGCTTCATTTTAGTATTCTCTGCTGAAGTGACCGCAATGACGTGATCAAAAATGCACCTCGAGTAGTTATGCCCCAAACAGTTTGCAGTCTATCTGTATGCTAACTTACACTGCAAAGGTCAGCTATTTCCCCATAACTGAAAATTCTGCATATCCTCCTCATACATCACAGAGTATTTCAATGAAATAAAGTCTTCCATACACTTACACATACAGTCCCTTCTGGTCATAAACCAGCTGAGATAAGCTTCACTCCACCGCGTTTAGAAGCCAGCCCGACATCCGCATCAAACGCTCAGGGTGGGCAGGTGGCAATAATAAGAATGAAGATAAGCTGAAGCGACAACGAAAAGGTAGCGCATCGATTCCCGCATATCACCCAGACCATGAGGACATCTCGGAAGATGGACTGATACCATTCTATCATTCCCTATTATAGTCAACTTTTATCTCCTTCATTTCCTCAAAAACGGAGAGTTGTCACAAGAATATTACTTTTTAATACAAGTGAATTTCTGATAAATATTCAGTAACTTCAGGCACAATACAAATCAGTATTTGAATACATCTCACAGATTGCACACTGTAAATATAATACTGCAGTGATTTCCACGAAGTAGGTCATATGAGAGTAGTGGGCATGAACATTTCTGTTTGCTTAAGAGAAAGGCGATTCCAGATCCATTTGATAAGATTCCCTTTATGGCAACAAAAAGCACGAACTATGGACACAAAGCCTGTTAGCGGGAGATAAGGCAAAAAGGGCAAGAAAACACCAAAGCACCACCTTTGCATCTTACAGCTCCACATATACATACACACACAAAATATTTATGTATAATATGCATGTATATACTCACATATATAAAAATATATTTTTCTTCTTGAGAATTAAGTGGAGACAGTGTAGTTGAACCCCTTAAGGGGTAACAGCACAAACGGTCTCCAGCACTTGCCTTTGCCACCAAGCTTTGGTTAGCAACGAGTCATCAACAAGTAGTAAAAACAAGATAATACAAAGCCAAGTTTTGAAACCTCGAAAGTTATGGTAGACCAGGTTTGTCATCCATTCGCTCTCTCTGCTTACCATCCTATAGGTAGGGA